>NC_141013.1:291763-665435 GCF_052327205.1 Somniosus microcephalus | reverse complement strand
CCCCCAGTCTCGCTCGCTCTCTCCCCCCCCCAGTCTCGCTCGCTCTCTCCCCCCCAGTCTCGCTCGCTCTCTCCCCCCAGTCTCGCTCGCTCTCTCCCCCCAGTCTCGCTCGCTCTCTCCCCCCCAGTCTCGCTCGCTCTCTCCCCCCCCAGTCTCGCTCGCTCTCTCCCCCCAGTCTCGCTCGCTCTCTCCCCCCCAGTCTCGCTCGCTCTCTCCCCCCCAGTCTCGCTCGCTCTCTCCCCCCAGTCTCGCTCGCTCTCTCCCCCCCAGTCTCGCTCGCTCTCTCCCCCCCAGTCTCGCTCGCTCTCTCCCCCCCAGTCTCGCTCGCTCTCTCCCCCCAGTCTCGCTCGCTCTCTCCCCCCCAGTCTCGCTCGCTCTCTCCCCCCCAGTCTCGCTCGCTCTCTCCCCCCCAGTCTCGCTCGCTCTCTCCCCCCCAGTCTCGCTCGCTCTCTCCCCCCCAGTCTCGCTCGCTCTCTCCCCCCAGTCTCGCTCGCTCTCTCCCCCCCAGTCTCGCTCGCTCTCTCCCCCCCAGTCTCGCTCGCTCTCTCCCCCCCAGTCTCGCTCGCTCTCTCCCCCCCAGTCTCGCTCGCTCTCTCCCCCCAGTCTCGCTCTCTCCCCCCAGTCTCGCTCGCTCTCTCCCCCCCAGTCTCGCTCGCTCTCTCCCCCCCAGTCTCGCTCGCTCTCTCCCCCCCAGTCTCGCTCGCTCTCTCCCCCCAGTCTCGCTCGCTCTCTCCCCCCCAGTCTCGCTCGCTCTCTCCCCCCCAGTCTCGCTCGCTCTCTCCCCCCCAGTCTCGCTCGCTCTCTCCCCCCCAGTCTCGCTCGCTCTCTCCCCCCCAGTCTCGCTCGCTCTCTCCCCCCCAGTCTCGCTCGCTCTCTCCCCCCAGTCTCGCTCGCTCTCTCCCCCCAGTCTCGCTCGCTCTCTCCCCCCCAGTCTCGCTCGCTCTCTCCCCCCCAGTCTCGCTCGCTCTCTCCCCCCCAGTCTCGCTCGCTCTCTCCCCCCCAGTCTCGCTCGCTCTCTCCCCCCCAGTCTCGCTCGCTCTCTCCCCCCCAGTCTCGCTCGCTCTCTCCCCCCCAGTCTCGCTCGCTCTCTCCCCCCCAGTCTCGCTCGCTCTCTCCCCCCAGTCTCGCTCGCTCTCTCCCCCCCAGTCTCGCTCGCTCTCTCCCCCCCAGTCTCGCTCGCTCTCTCCCCCCCAGTCTCGCTCGCTCTCTCCCCCCCAGTCTCGCTCGCTCTCTCCCCCCCAGTCTCGCTCGCTCTCTCCCCCCCAGTCTCGCTCGCTCTCTCCCCCCCAGTCTCGCTCGCTCTCTCCCCCCCAGTCTCGCTCGCTCTCTCCCCCCCAGTCTCGCTCGCTCTCTCCCCCCCAGTCTCGCTCGCTCTCTCCCCCCCAGTCTCGCTCGCTCTCTCCCCCCCAGTCTCGCTCGCTCTCTCCCCCCCAGTCTCGCTCGCTCTCTCCCCCCCAGTCTCGCTCGCTCTCTCCCCCCCAGTCTCGCTCGCTCTCTCGGCTCCCCCCAGTCTCGCTCGCTCTCTCCCCCCCAGTCTCGCTCGCTCTCTCCCCCCCAGTCTCGCTCGCTCTCTCCCCCCCAGTCTCGCTCGCTCTCTCCCCCCCAGTCTCGCTCGCTCTCTCCCCCCCAGTCTCGCTCGCTCTCTCCCCCCCAGTCTCGCTCGCTCTCTCCCCCCAGTCTCGCTCGCTCTCTCCCCCCCAGTCTCGCTCGCTCTCTCCCCCCCAGTCTCGCTCGCTCTCTCCCCCCCAGTCTCGCTCGCTCTCTCCCCCCCAGTCTCGCTCGCTCTCTCCCCCCCAGTCTCGCTCGCTCTCTCCCCCCCAGTCTCGCTCGCTCTCTCCCCCCCAGTCTCGCTCGCTCTCTCGCTCTCCCCCCCAGTCTCGCTCGCTCTCTCCCCCCCAGTCTCGCTCGCTCTCTCCCCCCCAGTCTCGCTCGCTCTCTCCCCCCCAGTCTCGCTCGCTCTCTCCCCCCCAGTCTCGCTCGCTCTCTCCCCCCCAGTCTCGCTCGCTCTCTCCCCCCCAGTCTCGCTCGCTCTCTCCCCCCCAGTCTCGCTCGCTCTCTCCCCCCCAGTCTCGCTCGCTCTCTCCCCCCCAGTCTCGCTCGCTCTCTCCCCCCCAGTCTCGCTCGCTCTCTCCCCCCCAGTCTCGCTCGCTCTCTCCCCCCCAGTCTCGCTCGCTCTCTCCCCCCCAGTCTCGCTCGCTCTCTCCCCCCCAGTCTCGCTCGCTCTCTCCCCCCCAGTCTCGCTCGCTCTCTCCCCCCCAGTCTCGCTCGCTCTCTCCCCCAGTCTCGCTCGCTCTCTCCCCCCAGTCTCGCTCGCTCTCTCCCCCCCAGTCTCGCTCGCTCTCTCTCCCCCCCAGTCTCGCTCGCTCTCTCCCCCCCAGTCTCGCTCGCTCTCTCCCCCCCAGTCTCGCTCGCTCTCTCCCCCCCAGTCTCGCTCGCTCTCTCCCCCCAGTCTCGCTCGCTCTCTCCCCCCCAGTCTCGCTCGCTCTCTCCCCCCCAGTCTCGCTCGCTCTCTCCCCCCCAGTCTCGCTCGCTCTCTCCCCCCCAGTCTCGCTCGCTCTCTCCCCCCCAGTCTCGCTCGCTCTCTCCCCCCCAGTCTCGCTCGCTCTCTCCCCCCAGTCTCGCTCGCTCTCTCCCCCCCAGTCTCGCTCGCTCTCTCCCCCCCAGTCTCGCTCGCTCTCTCCCCCCCAGTCTCGCTCGCTCTCTCCCCCCCAGTCTCGCTCGCTCTCTCCCCCCCAGTCTCGCTCGCTCTCTCCCCCCCAGTCTCGCTCGCTCTCTCCCCCCCAGTCTCGCTCGCTCTCTCGGCTCCCCCCCAGTCTCGCTCGCTCTCTCCCCCCCAGTCTCGCTCGCTCTCTCCCCCCCAGTCTCGCTCGCTCTCTCCCCCCCAGTCGCTCGCTCTCTCCCCCCCAGTCGCTCGCTCTCTCCCCCCCAGTCTCGCTCGCTCTCTCCCCCCAGTCTCGCTCGCTCTCTCCCCCCCAGTCTCGCTCGCTCTCTCCCCCCAGTCTCGCTCGCTCTCTCCCCCCCCAGTCGCTCGCTCTCTCCCCCCCCAGTCGCTCGCTCTCTCCCCCCCCAGTCGCTCGCTCTCTCCCCCCCAGTCGCTCGCTCTCTCCCCCCCCCAGTCGCTCGCTCTCTCCCCCCCAGTCGCTCGCTCTCTCCCCCCCAGTCGCTCGCTCTCTCCCCCCCAGTCGCTCGCTCTCTCCCCCCCAGTCGCTCGCTCTCTCCCCCCCAGTCGCTCGCTCTCTCCCCCCCCAGTCGCTCGCTCTCTCCCCCCCAGTCGCTCGCTCTCTCCCCCCCCAGTCGCTCGCTCTCTCCCCCCCAGTCGCTCGCTCTCTCCCCCCCCAGTCGCTCGCTCTCTCCCCCCCAGTCGCTCGCTCTCTCCCCCCCCAGTCGCTCGCTCTCTCCCCCCAGTCGCTCGCTCTCTCCCCCCAGTCGCTCGCTCTCTCCCCCCAGTCGCTCGCTCTCTCCCCCCCAGTCGCTCGCTCTCTCCCCCCCCAGTCGCTCGCTCTCTCCCCCCCCAGTCGCTCGCTCTCTCCCCCCCCAGTCGCTCGCTCTCTCCCCCCCCAGTCGCTCGCTCTCTCCCCCCCCAGTCGCTCGCTCTCTCCCCCCCCAGTCGCTCGCTCTCTCCCCCCCCAGTCGCTCGCTCTCTCCCCCCCCAGTCGCTCGCTCTCTCCCCCCCCAGTCGCTCGCTCTCTCCCCCCCCCAGTCGCTCGCTCTCTCCCCCCCCCAGTCGCTCGCTCTCTCCCCCCCCCAGTCGCTCGCTCTCTCCCCCCCCAGTCGCTCGCTCTCTCCCCCCCCAGTCGCTCGCTCTCTCCCCCCCCAGTCGCTCGCTCTCTCCCCCCCCAGTCGCTCGCTCTCTCCCCCCCCAGTCGCTCGCTCTCTCCCCCCCCAGTCGCTCGCTCTCTCCCCCCCCAGTCGCTCGCTCTCTCCCCCCCCAGTCGCTCGCTCTCTCCCCCCCCAGTCGCTCGCTCTCTCCCCCCCCAGTCGCTCGCTCTCTCCCCCCCCAGTCGCTCGCTCTCTCCCCCCCCAGTCGCTCGCTCTCTCCCCCCCCAGTCGCTCGCTCTCTCCCCCCCCAGTCGCTCGCTCTCTCCCCCCCCAGTCGCTCGCTCTCTCCCCCCCCAGTCGCTCGCTCTCTCCCCCCCCAGTCGCTCGCTCTCTCCCCCCCCAGTCGCTCGCTCTCTCCCCCCCCCAGTCGCTCGCTCTCTCCCCCCCCAGTCGCTCGCTCTCTCCCCCCCCAGTCGCTCGCTCTCTCCCCCCCCAGTCGCTCGCTCTCTCCCCCCCCAGTCGCTCGCTCTCTCCCCCCCCCAGTCGCTCGCTCTCTCCCCCCCCAGTCGCTCGCTCTCTCCCCCCCCAGTCGCTCGCTCTCTCCCCCCCCAGTCGCTCGCTCTCTCCCCCCCCAGTCGCTCGCTCGTCGCTCGCTCTCCCCCCCCAGTCGCTCGCTCTCTCCCCCCCCAGTCGCTCGCTCTCTCCCCCCCCAGTCGCTCGCTCTCTCCCCCCCCAGTCGCTCGCTCTCTCCCCCCCCAGTCGCTCGCTCTCTCCCCCCCCAGTCGCTCGCTCTCTCCCCCCCCAGTCGCTCGCTCTCTCCCCCCCCAGTCGCTCGCTCTCTCCCCCCCCAGTCGCTCGCTCTCTCCCCCCCCCAGTCGCTCGCTCTCTCCCCCCCCAGTCGCTCGCTCTCTCCCCCCCCAGTCGCTCGCTCTCTCCCCCCCCAGTCGCTCGCTCTCTCCCCCCCCAGTCGCTCGCTCTCTCCCCCCCCAGTCGCTCGCTCTCTCCCCCCCCCAGTCGCTCGCTCTCTCCCCCCCCAGTCGCTCGCTCTCTCCCCCCCCAGTCGCTCGCTCTCTCCCCCCCCAGTCGCTCGCTCTCTCCCCCCCAGTCGCTCGCTCTCTCCCCCCCCAGTCGCTCGCTCTCTCCCCCCCCAGTCGCTCGCTCTCTCCCCCCCCAGTCGCTCGCTCTCTCCCCCCCAGTCGCTCGCTCTCTCCCCCCCCAGTCGCTCGCTCTCTCCCCCCCCAGTCGCTCGCTCTCTCCCCCCCCAGTCGCTCGCTCTCTCCCCCCCCAGTCGCTCGCTCTCTCCCCCCCCAGTCGCTCGCTCTCTCCCCCCCCAGTCGCTCGCTCTCTCCCCCAGTCGCTCGCTCTCTCCCCCCAGTCGCTCGCTCTCTCCCCCCCCAGTCGCTCGCTCTCTCCCCCCCCCAGTCGCTCGCTCTCTCCCCCCCCAGTCGCTCGCTCTCTCCCCCCCCAGTCGCTCGCTCTCTCCCCCCCCAGTCGCTCGCTCTCTCCCCCAGTCGCTCGCTCTCCCCCCAGTCGCTCGCTCTCTCCCCCCCCAGTCGCTCGCTCTCTCCCCCCCCAGTCGCTCGCTCTCTCCCCCCCCAGTCGCTCGCTCTCTCCCCCCCCAGTCGCTCGCTCTCTCCCCCCCCAGTCGCTCGCTCTCTCCCCCCCCAGTCGCTCGCTCTCTCCCCCCCCAGTCGCTCGCTCTCTCCCCCCCCAGTCGCTCGCTCTCTCTCCCCCCCCAGTCGCTCGCTCTCTCCCCCCCCAGTCGCTCGCTCTCTCCCCCCCCCAGTCGCTCGCTCTCTCCCCCCCCAGTCGCTCGCTCTCTCGCTCCCCCCCCCAGTCGCTCGCTCTCTCCCCCCCCCAGTCGCTCGCTCTCTCCCCCCCCCAGTCGCTCGCTCTCTCCCCCCCCCCGTCGCTCGCTCTCTCCCCCCCCCCAGTCGCTCGCTCTCTCCCCCCCCCCCAGTCGCTCGCTCTCTCCCCCCCCCCAGTCGCTCGCTCTCTCCCCCCCCAGTCGCTCGCTCTCTCCCCCCCCAGTCGCTCGCTCTCTCCCCCCCCAGTCGCTCGCTCTCTCCCCCCCCAGTCGCTCGCTCTCTCCCCCCCCAGTCGCTCGCTCTCTCCCCCCCCAGTCGCTCGCTCTCTCCCCCCCCAGTCGCTCGCTCTCTCCCCCCCCCAGTCGCTCGCTCTCTCCCCCCCCAGTCGCTCGCTCTCTCCCCCCCAGTCGCTCGCTCTCTCCCCCCCCCAGTCGCTCGCTCTCTCCCCCCCCAGTCGCTCGCTCTCTCCCCCCCCCAGTCGCTCGTTCTCTCCCCCCCCCAGTCGCTCGCTCTCTCCCCCCCCCCCCCAGTCGCTCGCTCTCTCCCCCCCCCAGTCGCTCGCTCTCTCCCCCCCCAGTCGCTCGCTCTCTCCCCCCCCCCAGTCGCTCGCTCTCTCCCCCCCCAGTCGCTCGCTCTCTCCCCCCCCCAGTCGCTCGCTCTCTCCCCCCCCCCAGTCGCTCGCTCTCTCCCCCCCCCAGTCGCTCGCTCTCTCCCCCCCCCCCAGTCGCTCGCTCTCTCCCCCCCCCAGTCGCTCGCTCTCTCCCCCCCCCAGTCGCTCGCTCTCTCCCCCCCCCCCAGTCGCTCGCTCTCTCCCCCCCCAGTCGCTCGCCCTCTCTTGCCCCAGCCTCTCCTCCCCCCTTTTGATCTTCTCTTCTTCCCCAGCCACCACCGATTCCAGTTCTGCCACGGAGCTGGATCAAATGTGGCCATGCTGCAAGGCCGCAATTGTTGGGTAATGCGCATGCGTTGCTCAGGGATACCGGCGGTGTGGACAATCAGCGTTCACAGGCTCAGGGTCAGGCCTGCAGTCGGTTCCAGCGCGCAGGCGCCAAACCCGCTCCTGTTGGCCTTAAGAATGAGCCTGTGGGCCGCGATTAAAGAGTGCGCCTGCGCGCTGCAACACGCTCCCGCGGGACCGCGCAGCCTGCAACACGGTGCACGGCAGCCTCGAGGGAACTCCGCGGCCGCGCAGATTAGGCGGATCAGTGGCCCCAAGCTGTTTCAGCGAGGTGTAATCAAAAAAATGGTCACCGAGCAAAGAGCGAGATATTAGGAGGGGTGTGCAAAGTCTTGATCAAAGAGGTGGGTTTTAAGGATGGTTTTAAATTAGGAGAGGGAGGCAGAGCGGTTTAGGGAAGGAATTCTAGAGCGTGAGGCTTAGGCAGTTCAAGGCCTGGCCACCAATGGTGGGGCGAAGGGAGCTGGGGATGAACGAGAGGCCAGAGTCCGAGGGATGGAGAACTTGGGAATGGGGGTCAGGAGCAGTGTAAATACCCACTGGGCCATTTCCCGTAGATAAACTTCAGGTTATTGCAGCCAACGCGGTGCCTTGCCTTCACTGGTGAAATTGGGATTAAGTAGAAGATAGAGCTGGGAAAATAATGCACAATATTTTCTTACTTATGTATTAAATTGCTTAGAAACAGAACCTTAAATATTAGCTTATTAAAGTATTTTTATCATACATCAGCTATCCTTAGTCGCTAATCAATGCAAGATTTATGGTGTTTTATATCTCCTAATATTTGCAAGGAAACAAAATGCTGAATTCTATTAAGAGTCAACTTGTGGTGTAATCCTGCCCGCTATCTCAAACGCTCAAATCTTTCAGCACATTAATCGGTCCCTTTTATTGTTTAAAGGAGTCAACGGTCGTGATTTCCACTCTCAATTGTTTATATCAGTTGAAGTGGCTTTAATGATTAGCTACACAGTCCAAGGGAACAGTCTCTCAAATATCAGGACTATTGGGTTGCTGTTCAACACATTCTGCAATCTAGTTTGGTGCAGTATTGGTGGAGATATAGGAATTGTTAGAAAAAGGCCTTTACACACAGTGAGCTCATCTGATTTTGATAAATCTCATCCCACCAACTCACCATTTTCCTCAGCACCACCTTCTTCCCATATCCCTCATCCCCATCTACCCACCTTCTCCCCATATCGCTCATCCCTATCTACCCACCTTCTCCCCATATCCCTCAACCTCACCTTCTCCCCAGATCAAGGGTTGTGAATCTTTGGAATTCTCTACCCCGGAGGGCTGTGAATGCTCAGTCATTGAGTATATTCAAGGCAGAGATCGATAGATTTTTGGATATTAAGAGAATCGGGATAAGGGGATAGTGCAAGAAGGTGAAGTTGAGGTCGAAGATCAGCCATGATCTTTTTCAATGGCAGAGCAGGCTCGAAGGGCAGAATGGCTATTCCTGCTCCTATTTCTTATGTTCTTATCCCTCAACCCCACCTCCTCCCCAAACCCCTCAACCCCACCTCCTCCCCAAACCCCTCAACCCCACCTCCTCCCCAAATCCCTCAAGCCCACCTCCTCCCCAAATCCCTCAACCCCACCTCCTCCCCAAACCCCTCAAGCCCACCTCCTCCCCAAACCCCTCAAGCCCACCTCCTCCCCAAATCCCTCAAGCCCACCTCCTCCCCAAATCCCTCAACCCCACCTTCTCCCCATATCCCTCAACCCCTCCCAACTTTCTGATCATCTTTTTGTCTTCCTGTAATCTGTTATCAGACTCCTCACTGTTTGCCAAACCTTCTACTTTTTGTGCAGAAGGCAGATTTTGAGATTGTGCTCTCGCTGCCCAATTCCGAGTTTTTTATGTAGACGCAACCCTAACCCTGACTCCTGGTGTACACCTTCCAAGCCTTCTCCAATCTGAGCAACACATTACCTTTGTGCAATCAAGTGATAACAGTCTTTGACTTCAGTTTTGGAATAACCTGTCATGATCTCTCTCAAAGACAATCTGTTATTGTGAATAATATGGGCAGTCACAAGGCAGATGCAATTTAACGCAGAGAATTGTGAAGTGATACATTTTGGTAGGAAGAATGAAGAGAGGCGATCTAAACTAAATGGTACAATTTTAAAGGGGGCGCAGGAACAGAGAGGCCTGGGGTGTACGTACACAAATCTTTGAAGGTGGCAGGACAAGTTGAGAAGGCTGTTAAAAAAGCATACGGGTTCCTTGGCTTTATTAATAGAGGCAGAGAGACAAAAGCAAGGGAGTTATCCTAAACCTTTATAAAACACTGGTTTGGCCCCAGCTGGAGTATTGTGTCCAATTCTGGGCACCGCACTTTAGGAAGGGTATCAAGGCCTTGGAGAGGGTGCAGAGGAGATTTACTGGAATGGTTCTGGGGATGAGACTTCATTATGTGGAAAACTATAGAACCTGGGATTGTTCTCCTTAAAGCAGAGAAGGTTAAGAGGGGATTTAATAGAGGTGTTCAAAATCATGAACGGTTTTGATAGAGTAAATAAGGAGAAACTGTTTCCAGTGGCAGAAGGGTCGGTAACCAGAGGGCACAGATTGAAGGTGATTGGCAAAAGAACCAGAGGGGAGAGGAGGAAACATGTTTTTACGCAGCGAGTTGTTGTGATCTGGAATGCGCTGCCTGAAAGGGCGGTGGAAGCAGATTCAACAGTAACTTTCAAAAGGGAATTAGATAAGTATTTGAAGGGGAAATATTTGCAGGGCTCTGGGGAAAGAGCAGGGGGGAGTGGGACTAATTGGGGCTCTTTCAAAGAGCCAGCACAGGCACGATGGGCCGAATGGCCTCCTTTTGTGCTGTATCATTTTATGATTCTAAATTTAACTTGCAATTAACTTATTTATCTAGAGCTGATACTCCCACCTGTCCGTATCATTCTATCAGGCGAGTATAATCAACAAAGCTGCTCGATACTGGCCATCAACCGCTGTCAGTCTTGTGATTCAGCTTTTAATCTGTATTGTGTTCCTGATTCGATGAGCAGTCAAGCGTTGGTGCCGTCTGTCAGTGATAGACTGTGTCTGCACATCTCTGAAACTTTCCCGAATTACTGGGAAGTTTGTGAAAGTTGAATTGAATTCTGTTTTCTTTAACCCAGTGGTGATATTTCAAACGGGGAAATCAATAGTAACTATCTGTAATACATTGTAACAGAAACTGTCTGACTCTTGCATTAGTGTACGTTGCACTGTATCCTGCCAGTTTCACCTTCTTGATGACATACCAGTTTTAATAATTATTTTCCTGTCGGCCTGACATATCTAAAGGTTATTTCATTTGATTCCTTCTCACTCTCCACCGCCCCCCCCCCCCCCCCCACTTCCAAATCTAGTCATGTCCAAAAGGCCATTTTAAAACAATTAATTTTGGGGATGTGAGCTGCACTACCCAGGCCGCCATTCATTGCCCTCAGGCTGAGCCTTCACCTTAACACGAGCCTCTCCTTTTGGCGATGTTGCTCCCACAGTGGGGTGGGGGTGTTTGTCAATCAGTGCGATGGGCACTTCCCCCAACTGTGGCACCAGGACATCCTGCGTAAAGTTTATCAGAGGGGATTGTGTTTCCGAGTGAGCAGTTACTGGCCTGTGTGGGTCCTGACAGTGTTTCAGTGAGCTGCCATACTGAGCAGTGGCTGATGTTTGTTTTATCCGTTCCTTCAGGTGTTTGTGGAAACATTGGACAAGTGTTTTGAGAATGTCTGTGAGCTGGATCTCATATTCCACGTGGATAAGGTACGTTTGGATCTGCTAATGTTCGGCTTGCATTGTATCAAATTGTTTAACTGCTCTGAAATCAAATTTTATTTGACAATCCAATTTCCTGTGCAGTTTAACAAAGGCCGATGTTTAATTAGTGTTACCATAGCGATGCACTTTATTAACAGTGAATGTTGGAATTTTAAAAGATTAATAAAATGAATCTGTCTTAAACGTTGATTGACTTTAGGGCAGGTGTAAGGTGCTGAGCACAGGCTGATACTCCATGACCCCAAATGTTGCCACTCCCTCAGATTCATGGCTTCGTGGGATTGTGAAATGTGTTTTCCATTTATTGCCACATTTGTTAACGTCCCAACACGGCTCCACAGATCACATAATTCATGGAGATAAAATGTCTGATCAAAGTTACTGGGGATTTATGGAATTTTATCTTATTTGGCAAAACAGCAGACTGAACACTGCCCCTTGTGCTGTGTATGTAGGTTTGATGCATACAGCATGTGAAATTGGAGCATTTCAATGTTAAATGTTAGGATAAGGATCAGCTTTGTGTAAATCTCAGGGATTAGATAGGTCAGTTCCAGTCTCTGGGTCACTGAGCTTTCATTCTCATGTGATCTCTGGCTGCAGTCCAACAGAAAGATTCCCAAGCTAGTTTTCCAGTTTTTGCTTTGGTAATTGGAATGGCCACGAGCCCGGCTGGACTCCCAGCTGGAAACTATCACCCTCAACCCATGGCAAATTATAGACAGAATCCATTTCTTGCCTAATTTCAATGCAGAGCCGCATAGACTGCAGGACTGGATAAGAGTGGCCAGGTATATGCTGTACAACATTGGAGAGAGGTGGCTAGACTGTCGGTTCTCTTCATGGACTAACAGGACTAGACAGACTAGATGCAGGAAGGATGTTCCCGATGGCTGGGGAGTCCAGAACCAGGGGTCACAGTCTAAGGATAAGGGGTAAGCCATTTAGGACTGAGATGAGGAGGAATTTCTTCACCCAGAGAGTGGTGAACCTGTGGAATTCTCTACCACAGAAGGCAGTAGAGGCCAATTCATTAAATATATTCAAGAAGGAGTTAGATATATTTCTTAAGGCTAAAGGGATCAAGGGATATGGAGAGAAAACAGGGACAGGGTACTGAATTTGGATGATCAGCCATGATCGCATTGAATTGCGGAGCAGGCTCGAGGGGCCGAATGGCCTCCTCCTGCTTCTATCTTCTATGTTTCTACGGAGCAGCAGCATAGAGCTGTTAGTTTGTTAAAACAGACCCTTCTCTGCCAGGAACACGCCCCTCAGCATTCTCTATCCGTTCAGCAGCGTTTGTAGCAGGTCTGAGAAATGGTCTTGTGTATTTAGTTGCTGCTGTGCATTCCTAACATTTTCTGTTTTTATTTTGTGTGCCAATTTTGTCTGAAACTTTTCCCACTGTATTGCTACATAATGGCCCAGTAATTCCGGGCACAACGCGAGAGTACGGATGGGGTACTCACGCGTGTGCCCGGAGGAATTGCCGGTTTTCAGCATGCACAGCGCATGCGCTGAAAACCGGCATTTCCTGTCCTCTGACCCAAGGGGTTAAGAGGCAGAACGCGCGCGACTGCACAGGCAGCACGTGCGCAGTGAAATTCCTTTTTTTTTCCCCAGAGTTGCGCGTGTGTAAAGGCCTCCGGTCTTTACGCATTGAAAAACCACACGTAAGTACTTAGTTTTTCAGGTAAGTGGGCTTTTAGTAGAATTGAGAATTTTTTTTCCCACAGGTTTGTTATTTTTAAAGAATTTACAGTAAGGTAAGTTTAGTTTTAGCCCCGATTTTTATAAAAAAAAATTCAAATTTTAGAATTGTTTAAAATAGTTTTTCAGAGTTCTTTATTGTTCATTTAAGTAGTGCAATGTTTTTTTAAATTTTCTTTCAGGTTTAAGTAGTGTTTTGGGGCCAGGAGTTTTCATGAGTTTGACAGCTCTTTCTGTCAAACTCATGAATGAGTTTCCCCTCCCCTGATTGGCTGCACAGTGCTCACCTGATCCCAGCCGGCACATCGCACTAACTACGCCGCTGGATCAGGTAAGCACATCGCGCCGACATCTGAACCGGGCCAGTGACAGGAAATGCAAGCAGGCCCAGGCTTCAGATGTCGGCGCGCAGGGTGAGTGCACATCGGGGGCTTGCACGCGCGGCAAGCTCCCGATCCTAATTTCAGGGCCAATGACGCTGGAGGCCGAGGGGTTGTTTCTCTGCCACCCTCGTACTGTGTGCAATGGTAGGGCAAGAGCGTGAGAATGGAAGTCACTTTTCACAAAGTAACATTTTTGTAAAGACACTTTTAAAATAGCAGTGTTACTGCTAACTTACGGCAGCTTGTGGGGTTACCACTACATTCGTACTTTATGCACAGATGGTGCAAAAGGTGTTTTTTAAAAATTCTCTAATCATTGGTGAATGAAGGCACATTTGTAGCAGGATATCTCAAGGACTTATTTTTCATAATCAGACTATTAGCACAGGTTGGACATAATGTGTCCTTCCCACAGAAGTGTTTGTTGGACATCATGGAGAGTTAAGGTTTAATAATCAAACTTTTTTGTATCTTGAAGCAACAGAGTTTCTAAGAAGTGTCGTGAGAGAAAAGCCTGGCTTGTCTTCTGCTTTTAGTGTCCGAGTGTTATATGAGAGAAATGCATGTACAAGGGAATAAGGGACAGTAATAACGTCAGCTATGAGTGATTAAAGTGTAACTTTGGTGACTAGGGTAATATAGGTAGAGGGATCCATTAACTATAGTGTAGAAAGATAATGGTCAATAAAGCCTATGCTGCAAAGGATTCGAGAACAGTCAAGCAATGTTCCCTCTAATTTTTTTTGTACTGAGCGGGCCACGAACTCCTTTGAACGTGACCTTTTTGATCGCGGGCAAATTTTACAACAACACTTTTACACCAACAGCAACAGCAACCACTTAAAAGCATATGTGTGCCATATTGTAATGCCATATTGCCACCCTGCCATCTCAAATCCTGAGACAGACACGGTCCTATACAAGTTTAACATAACTTCTCTGCTTTTGAATTCTATTCCTCTGGAAATAAACCCCGGTGCTTTATTTGCACTGTTATGGCTTTTTTAACCTGCATTGCTACTTTTAATGATTTGTGAATCTATACCCCGAGATCCCTTTGCACCTTGACTCCATTTAGTCTCTATTTTCCAAGGAGTAGGTAGCCTCCTTATTTCTCCAACCAAAATGCACCACCTCACACTTATCTATATGGAAATTTATTTATCATTTACGTGCCCATTCTGAAAGCTTGTTAATGGTAAAATTAACAGTGACATGAATCTTGTCATTCCTGTGGAAAGACTTATGAAATAATACTGGGCAGCCTGCTGGTGGCGCTGTCCAGGGAGAGTATAAATACTCGGGCACGGGCCCAGCTTGCTCAGGACATTCTTTAACAGGAACTAGTGAAGGACAACTAGATCTCCATGTTGAAAAACAGTTGATTAAAGCCTTGTTTAATACTCAGACCAAGTGCCTCGTAGTTTTCTTAACGTCAAACATCACTTTCCCGTATTTTTTTTCCGGCTTTAAACAATTTTCCAAATTAAAAAAAAGAAAAATCTCCATTTTTGTTTCTGACAAAGGCAACCAGGCGGTTTGAATCCTTCAGCAGACAAATGTGCTCATTGGGTTGGCGTGTAAAAAGTGAATATAAACCTGACACCAGAATTCTGATTTTCAAAAGTAAGCTCCAATTTCCTGCACTTTTTATGTTATTACGGTTTTTATGAACTTTCATCAGCAACAAGACTAAAACCATAAATCCACCCCGGTGCAATATTGAATTTATTAAAAAGTAGCAAATAAAAGTAAGTTAAACATGTGTTAATTACTCTTCTTCCTTCTGCTAAAATGCTTCCTTGCTCCACCTAATGATTGAAAGCCTGATCTTACAAACCCATCTGCAGTAGGATCATTTTATTTTAAAAAGCGGATTCACGTACAGCTCAAAATTCGCACAAGCTCTTATCTCATTTCCTCTCCTAAAACATGTCTCTGCCATCTGACAGCAACAGCCCCTTCTTACTCACCTGCTGTAGGTAAAACTCGGCAACTCACTCACCTGTAACAGGTTTAAAAAGATGAGGTAGACGTGGTTATCTACCGATCTCTCCCACTGAGTTTTAAAGCTTCGTCCAGCCCCATAGTGGTGGCTGGCTGCACTGAGATGGCCCTGCTCCAATATGCCCCGCCCAGGAATGGCCCCGCTCCGATTTACCCCACTGGGACTGTAGAGTTTGTGTAACACAGGCCCCTGGAACCGTGGTGCCAAAGGAGAAGGAGGGACACGCTGCCCTCATCACCATGGCAACTGGCTCTTCTACAGCCTCTGCCTGCAGCACCTGGAACTTCCCAGAGAGCGGCACAACCAGCCCCTCACCCACTCCCTTATCATGTGGCCGCTGCCCCAACTCATTTGTTAATTTCCAATTGTGATTGGCTCTGAGGTTGCAAGACTCGCAAACGAGTCTGTCTGGATTCCTGGGGCCATTGTGCATTGGGTCCCTCCCCCACTCCAGCTACTGTCCAGTTCTCTGCGCGGCATTTAATTTGAAGTGCGCGCGAGCTCTGGAACGTGTGCATGGCCGCGGACTTTAGAGGGAACAGTGCAATCAAGTCAGGAAGACTTGTTTGAGAGAAATAGCTTTGAAGTAAACAACTCCAATGTTTTATGTAAACAGACTGTTTTCAAAGGATTCAGGAACAGATACGTCATGAGGTATTATCTGTGACATGTACCTTTGCTGTGGGCAAAACCTGGTGTATAAAGGAGCTTGGTTTTCAACAGTACTTCGGAGGGCTCGAAAGATAGAACCAGAAAACGAAAGCCACTCTCTGTACAGTATAGATTGATCAGCTGTGCTGGATATCAGTAAAGTCTGTTCCGTATACTCCATCATCGAGTGTCTCGAGCTTACTCGAAGTGCGCTGTTGTGTAGCAGAGAAGGAAGGAGGCCAACTAACTGTTGGATGTTAACAGTGTTAACTGCAGAAATGGGTTGAAATTCTGCTGCGCAATATTAAGAACATAAGAACACTGGTTTGGCCTCAACTGGAGTATTGTGTCCAATTCTGGGCACCACACTTTAGGAAGGATGTGAAGGCCTTAGAGAAGGTGCAGAAAAGATTTACAAGAATGGTTTCAGGGATGAGCAACTTCAGTTACATTGATAGACTGGAGAAGCTGGGGTTGTTCTCCTTGAAGCAGAGAAGATTGAGTTTTGAAGAAGGGTTCGACCCGAAACGTCAACTCAAATTTCTCTCCACGGATGTTGCCTGACCTGCTGAGTTTTTCCAGCATTTTCTGTTGTTATTTCGGATTTCCAACATCTGCAGTATTTTGCTATCGTCATCGAAGATTGAGAAGAGATTTGTTGGAGGTGTTCAAAATCATGAGGGGTCTAGACAGAGTAGATAGCGAGAAACTGTTCTCTTTGGTGGAAGGGTCGAGAACCAGAGGACACAGATTTAAGGTGATTGGCAAAAGAACCAAAGGCGGCGTAAGACAAAACGTTTTTATGCAGCGAGTGGTTAAGATCTGGAATGCACTGCCTGAAAGGGTGGTGGAGGCAGACTCAATCTTATCTTTCAAAAGGGAGTTGGATAAATATCTGAAGGTAAAGAATTTGCAGGGCTATGGGGAAAGGGCAGAGGAGTGGGACTAGCTGAGAGTCGGGACGGGCCGAATAGCCGCCTTCCGTGCTGTAACCATTCTATGATAAGAATTAGGAGCAGGAGTAGGCCATATGGCCACTCGAGCCCGTTCCACCATTCAATAAGATCATGGCTAATCTTCGACCTCAACTCCACCTTCCCGCCCGATCCCCATATCCTTTGATTCCAAAAATCTATCTAGAGTCCAAAAATCTAACTATCTCAGCCTTGAATATACTCAACGACTCAGCATCCACAGCCCTTTGAGGCAGAGAATTCCAAAGATTCACAAACCTCTGAGTGAAGAAATTCCTCCTCATCTCGGTCTTAAATGACCTACCCCTTATCCTGAGACTATACCCCAAAGTTCTAGACACTCCAGCCAGGGAAAACATCCTCCCAGCATTTACCCTGTCAATCCCCTTAAGAATGTTATATGTTTCAATGAAATCACATCTCATTCTTCTAAATTCTAGGGAATATAGGCTTAGTCTACTCGATCTCTCCTCATAGGACAATCCCCCCCCCCCCGCCCCATCCCAGGAACCAGTCTGGTGAACCTTCGTTGCACTCCCTCTAAGGCAAGTATATCCTTCCTTAGGTAAGGAGATCGAAACTGTACAAAGTACTCCAAGTGTAATTACAATAAGACTTCTTTACTCTTATACTCCAATCCTTTTGTAATAAAGGCTAACATACCATTTGCTTTCCTAATTGCTTGCTGTACGTGCATGTTAACTTTCAGTGATTTGTGTACAGGGACACCCAGGTCCCTCTGAACACCAACATTTCCCAATCTCTCACCATTTAAAAAATATTCTGCTTTTCTATTTTTCCTACCAAAACTTTACAATTCTCCACCTTATTATGGTGCTACGTAGTGTATTGTACCAGTACACTACAATCACAAGCTAATATGCTTTAACTTGTACTGAGTAGGAGTTTTGTCCGATAATGCCCCTGTGAAGCGTCTACGTTAAAGGCACTATATAAATGCAAGTTGTTGTTGTTGAGTTATTCAGCGTTTTTAACTTTATCTTTTGCTTGGGAAGAAGTGAGGCTTCTGAGAACTATCTGTACGTTTGACCCAGACCTGGAGGCTAATCCAGGAGAGGATCACATTGAGAATATTTCCTTGAAATAGTTGTTTTTTTTCATGTCTTGAATGAATATTTATATAGAAAGCACTTTCCTCAAATAAATCCTTGCTTTGTCCTTTGATTAGTGTTTCTATAACTATTAGAAATTACTCTGAAGGATTAAACTCTGACTGGATCAGCATGATAGTGCAGGATGGTTGTGACTTAGTGAAGCACCGTGGGATGTTTTACTATGTTAAAGGCGCTATATAAATGCAAGTTGTTGATGCAGTTTCAAAGCAGGACTGAGGCAGTCACAAAGTGGAGCCGAAACAGTTGTCTCTTGGTCAGCACACGCTCGAGACTCCCATTTGGAATTTTTATCAGGACATTGTGTAATAAAGCTGCATATTTAGCAATAATAAGTGTGTGTAGCTCATATAATCTGTTTCTATGGATGCAATCAGAATGTTTCATATTAATTATCCTGATGATAAGAAATGTTTTTTTGCAAGCGATCATTCTGAAGCAGAAACTACAACCAACACACACTTTCTTATTGCAAGATATGTAGCATTATCTCCACTTGCACTCGTTCTCCACAAACCTTTACTCCCAATTGCGTCCGTTATTGTCCTTGATATGAATGAATGGTGATACATATCTATATGCAAATCAGGATAACATTGATGTTGGAGGTTTAGCAGATTACAGGAAACTTTCTGCTATCTGGCACTGATGGGACCGAGCTGGTGCCGTTAGATCAAAACTGCCATAGAAACCAGCGCTAATGTTTAAACATACGGAGCTCAGAGCTCCGTGTGAAGCAACAAACCCTGTTGCTTAGCAACAGCTTCAAAACAGTCGGCGCAGCTTGCAAGTGTCTAGCTGAAGCTGTTGCTTAGCTACAGAGACGCTTACAGAGCCAGGACTGGAGAAAAGAAGCAACGAAAAGAAAAAAATTATCTGAACCGACTCCTGAATTTTGCCGGTAGGTAGAGCTTTCTGGACATTTAACCTCCGGATAAACGAAAGTTTCCTGTATCTGGTCATTTATCTCATTGCTGTTTGTGGAATCTTGCTGTGCACTGTTGGCTGCTGTTTCTGCCAACATAACAGTGGCTGCACTTCAAAATAATTTGTTAGTTGTAAAGCACTTTAGGTTTTGCTGTGAAAGGCACTGCATAAATCAAGGTCACAAGATAGTTACGGATGAGGAAGGCCATTCGGCCCATCTTGGATCATCCAGCATGACCCTAAAGTTCCCCAATTGCACTCCACTTGGTACTTAATTGATTCCCTGTTTTTTTTCCTCCACTACCCTGTTTGAGTCAGATTTATATGTTGATCACTTCCTGATACCAGTTCTAAATTTGCCTTTTGCTGGTTTAAACCCATGACGCTTTCCCCTACTCCAGTTTAAAGTAATTTTCCAGATTTGCCTTTCCATTCTGTTAACTATCTTGTAAATCTCTGAACAATCACCTTTTGGACATCTTCAAGGCTGTAAATCCCAAGGTTCTCGGGTCTTTCTCATAACTCAAATTCTTAAGATAGGATCATAGGAATCGCGAGACAACGAAAGACCACGGTCCCTCTAGTTCATCACCTACCATCCTGGTAGTCACATGATACAACAATAATGGAGTTGTTGACCAATCACAGCAATCAATCTCTATCAATTAGTCTACAACAGACCCAGACATGAGGCAAAGAAACCCCCCAGTGGTGGAGAGCAATGGAAACCATAAGTCCAAAGTCACCTGTTCCTCCCAAACACGCTACACTATATTCAATTTGACATTTTTCATGGCCATTTTGATGCCTTTTTATATTGAATCCATCTTAATACTTTGACATTTTCCTTCATGGCCTTAAATGCTTGTTTCTCCTTCTTTGAGTTGATTGGCAGTCCTATTCACCAGGCAGGAGTGACTTTAAGCTTTGGAACTTTGCTTTGCATGAGTACACTGGTCCATTGCGTTCAGAATCACCTCCGTCAGCAACTCTGGCCATATTCCAGCCTTCCAGGCACACTCTGACAATGCTTCACAATCGCATAAATCGGTCCTCTTAAAATTGGCAATTTTATTTGGATTTTAATAACCTCTCCAATTCTTTTAATGTCAAATTTGATCCCATTAAGATCACTGGTACTTAAAGCCTGACCTACCTTGGTGTTGGAGATTAGATGGTCCTTGTTACTCATCATCAAATCCAGGGATTTCTCCCCTCGGCTCTTTTACAAAGCTGTCGTAGAAGTTGCCACAGTCCACTGGGATGTCACTTCCCCAGGAATCCAAGCTGACTGCTGCTTACTTGGTTATATTGTATAGATAATGTTCAAGTTTAACCTGATAACCCATTCCATTATTTAACGTGGGATTGGAGTAAGACTATTGGGCCAATAGTTGCCTGTGTCTGATCTGTCGCTGTGGATACCTACTCGAATGCTCATGTCATTTGATACTGATATTTCAGAGATATGTGGAACTTTCTGGAAGTCAGGAACAGTTAAAAGCAGCTGTAAAGGGAAAGGTTTAACTTTTACAGCCTTTTATCTGCCTCCCTCCCTGCAATGGCAGGGCACAGCTTGTCCATGCAATCCCCAAACAGCGCGCTTCTGATCTCAAATGGATCAGATTGCTTCTGATCGCAATCTGCTGCCCTGGTGGAAGTGTGCCTGAGGGCAGGGTGATGCTCAGGCTGCTGGTGCTCGCTGGCAGGTGAAGAACGGGCACTTGGAGGAAGACGGGAGGGGAGAGAAATGACTAGAAAAGAGAAAACAAACTATTCTGAGACAGAGCTGTTTTGTTAAAAATGCAACAGCTTTATTCTATTCTTGAATTGTTTTGTGACCCTGGGCATCAGATGTTAAGTTGTATTTTGAATAGTTAGAATTTGTTTGTATTGATCAGTGAGTTACCAAGCTGGTAATTGTTTGCAGCCTGTCTGAGATTGCAGTGAGTTGGCAGAAGTTGCGATTGGGATGATTTGCCAGTGTTTCTATCCACAGGTCCATTGCATTCTGCAGGAGGTGGTAATGGGAGGAATGGTGCTCGAGACCAACATGACCGAGATTGTATCGCAGGTGGAGGCACAGACTAAGCTGGAAAAGTCTGAGGTAAGAAATACCGAACGTACATCTGAAGCAAGGCTAATTATCTCTGTGGGAGTTCTATTCCTTGGACATCTAATGGAAACTCTGCATGTCTCCCACTATTGCCCGGCTGCAGGGGAGGGAGGAGAGGAGTTCTGTGCCCACTGTATGGACCTGATGGTTTAGTCCTGTGTAACGGTCAGTTTAGAGCCTCTAATACTCAGGTAGTTGCCGTGTGCTGCACCTTCACGGCCTTCCCTTTCTACCACACTTCAACCCAGAATTGTTGTAGTCTTTGTCTCTTGCTTTCTCCTTGACTGTTTTATGTTTGGAATCTGCCTGTGTTGCCGATCTTTCTAATTACACCTGTTTTCCTGAAGCGGATTGTAATTCTTGTAGCCATTTGTTTGTCTCTCATCTCCTGCCTCGACGTGTTTCTCCCTCACAGTTCATCTTTTCTCTGAAGAGTTTTCTTCTCTGTAAACATTCACCCACTTCAACCCAACCCAACCCCCCGGACCCGGACCCTCAGACACTTGTGAGCACTTGGTCTGGTTTCTGGTCTGTGTTGACACGGACAGTGTTGCCTTTTCACAGGTTGCAATGTTACAGTAGTTAGTTGTGGATTTTATATGTTGGATCATAAAACACTAATAGTTTAGATTATTTGCACCCAGCAGAGTAGCAGCATCAGCAGTTGCAAAACCTTTGAGTGACGGTGATAAGGGCTGGGTGCTGACAGTAGGGAGTTTTCAGGCTGGCTCACATGCTTCAAGAGTCAAGGACAGCCTGTTCCAAAAGCTGATCCAAAATAAATCCCAGAACAGAATAAAACCAGCCCTTAAACTTCACAAAAAACAACCTTTAAATGATTACACGGCAGTACTCTGATCTTGTTCAGATTGTGGTTATAAATCACGCACCCTTTACTTTACAATTTGGAACAGTTTGATAAGTTTCCAGCCTTGCGTTCCAGTGCAAGCTGGATTAGTTATTCATCAGCCTCCGAATGGGTGAGGCTTCCAACCAGCACACTGCCCACCACAGCTCCAGTGTCCTTTTTAACACTTTGAGAAAAATGCAGCTGAGAAGATGATTGAGCGATTTGGCGAAATGCAGAAGTTTGCATCAGTAGTATTTGGTCTAATTTGCAGAAATGGATCAGGAATGGTGCTGCTGGGTGCTGGTTTAATCCAGTGAAACTTTGTTTATCACTTGATAGATAAAATAATCAGGCAACATGATTCTCCCTTGTGCCACCAAGTCACAGGATATCAATTCTTTTAGTTACCAAATGTGGTGAGCTCCTAACAGAAACATAGAAGATAGGAGCAGGAGTCGGCCATTCGGCCCCTCGAGCCTGTTCCGCCATTTAATGAGATCATGGCTGATCATCCAAACTCAGTACCCTGTCCCTGCCTTCTCCCCATATCCCTTGATCCCTTTAGCCTTAAGAAATTGGCGGTTAGGATCAGATCAGCCATGATCTTATTGAATGGCGGAGCAGGCTCGAGGGGCCAATTGGCCTACTCCTGCTCCTATTTCTTATGTTCTTATATAAATATATCTAACTCCTTCTTGAATATATTTAATGAATTGGCCTCAACTGCCTTGTGTGGTAGAGAATTCCACAGGATCCCCACTCTCTGGGTGAAGAAATGCCTCCTCATCTCAGTCCTAAATGGCTTACCCCTTATCCTTAGACTGTGACCCCTGGTTCTGGACTCCCCGCCATCGGGAACATCCTTCCTGCATCTAGTCTGTCCAGTCCTGTTAGAATTTTATAAGTTTCAATGAGATCCCCTCTCATTCTTCTAAACTCTAGCGAATATAAGCCCAATCGACCCAATCGCTCCTCATACGTCATTCCTGCCATCCCAGGCATCAGTCTGGTGATTCTTCGCTGCACTCTCTCCATGGCAAGAACATCCTTCCTCAGATAAGGCGACCAAAACTGCACACAATACTCAAGGTGTGGCCTCACCAAGGCCCTGTACAACTGCAGCAAGACATCCTTGCTCCGGTACTCGAATCCTCTCGCTATGAAGGCCAACATACCATTTGCCTTCTTAACCGCCTGCTGCACCTGCATGCTTACCTTCAGCGGCTGGTGCACAAGGACACCCAGGTCTCGTTGCACTTCCCCTTTTCCCAATCTATTGCCGTTCAGATAATAATCTGTCTTCCTGTTTTTGCCACTGAAGTGGATAACCTCGCATTTATCCACATTCTACTGCATCTGCCATGCATCTGCCCAATCACCCAACTTGTCCAAATCATATTGGAGTTTCTCGGTATCCTCCCTACAGCACACACGCCCACCCAGCTTTGTGTCGTCTGCAAACTTGGAGATATTACATCTAGTTCCCTCGTCTAGATCATTAATATATATTGTGAATAGCTGGGGTCCTAGCACCAATCCCTGCGGTACCACTCTAGTCATTGCCTGCCACTCGGAAAAAGACCCATTTATTCCAACTCTTGCTTTCTGTCTGCCAACCAGTTCTCTATCCAAGTCAGTACCTTACCCCCAATCCCATGTGCTTTAACTTTACACACTAATCTCTTATGCGGGACCTTATCGAAAGCCTTCTGAAAGTCCAAATACACCACATCCACTGGTTCTCTCTTATCTATTCTACCAGTTACATCCTCAAAAAATTCCAGTAGATTAGTCAAGCACGATTTACCTTTTGTAGATCCATTTTGACTTTGTCCGATCCTGTCACTGTTTTCCAAGTGCTCTGTTATTACATCTTTTATAATGGACTCTAGCATTTTCCCCACTACCGATGTCAGGCTTACCAGTCTATAATTCCCCGTTTTCTCTCTACCACCTTTTTTGAATAGTGCGGTTACATTAGCTACCCTCCAATCCATGGGAACTATTCCAGAATCTATAGAATTTTGGAAGATGACCAGCAATGCACCTACTATTTCTAGGGCCACTTCCTTAAGTATCCTAGGATGTAGATTATCAGACCTTGGAGATTTATCGGCCTTCAATCCCGTCAATTTCCCTAACACCATTTCCCTACAAATACTGATCTCATTCAATTCTTCCCTCTCATTAGACCCTATGTTCCCGACATCTCTGGGAGGTTATTTGTGACCTCCTTTGTGAAGACAGAACCAAAGTATGTATTTAATTGGTTTGCCATTTCTTTGTTCCCCATTATAAATTTCCCTGATTCTGACTGCAAGGGACCGATGCTTGACTTCACCAATCTTTTTCTCTTCACATATCTATAGAAGCTTTTACAGTCAGTTTTTATGTTCCCAGCAAGCTTGCTCTCATACTCTATTTTCCCCCTCTTAATTAATCCCTTTGTCCTCCTTTGCTGAATCCTAAACTGCTCCCAATCCTCAGGTTTGCTGATTTTTCTGGCCAGTTTATATGTCCTCTCCTTGGATCTTATGCTATCCCTAATTTCCCTTGTTAGCCACGGTTGAGTCACCTTTTTTGTTTTATTTTTATGCCAATCTTGGGCAGGACATTCAGGTGAAGCTGCCAAAACTGAGAGTTGGAAGAGAGGTAGCGGATTAACCAGGTTCGCTAAGCTGGTAGCCTTGAAGAGAAAGACAGTGTTGTAAATTGAAGATGTACCTCCTTGTTACCATTATCCTCCTCCTCTTCCTATTTCTCGTCCTCCTCTCTCTCCTCTCTTTCTCCAGTCTTTATTGGAATGGCTTCAGTTTTGCTTTTAGCAATTTTGAACAAATTTATAAAGTGATGCAGTTCTTTGTTGCTTTAATTACCTGGATGCAGTTTGGATTTCTTGGCTCTGTAACATTAAAATCTAACCTTCCTTTTGTTATTCCAGGCTGGGTTCTCTGCAGCTCCTGCCCGTGCAGTCTCTGCTGTCAAGAACATCAATCTGCCGGAGATCCCACGCACTATCAAAGTTTCAAACCTATCCCCATTTGTGTAAAAGGACATTTCGTATCAATGATACCTGGTCATCCACTACACTCACCTGTACATACTGAGAACTTTCATCACATCAGCTTTTGATGGTCAGTTTATCGCTATAAAAATTATGAAGACTTGCAGCGTGCTGTCACTGGAGCCCTCAGTCTCTGACACTGTTTGTAGTGAGCACCTACACTGGTCACGTTACAGACAGGAACACGCTAAGCATGTCGTCAGTGCCAATCCTTAATCTAGTGCCGTGACCCAGATAAGTTGCATGTCTACACCTATCCATTCGGCAGCTTCACCATCCCCAGAAACAGTCAACACCAATCCCTCACTGTGGGCCGCCTAGAAAATAGAGGAACAGTTTAACAATCCTCGCTGTGCTCCGACTGCACAAATGGACATTCTGTCGACTCCCAAGAAATGCTTACTGACCAAGAGGTGAGATTTTACTCTCCCTGTCCTCCATTTTGCAAGACAAAGGTTGCATTTTTCTTCCATTTGTGAACATAAAGTGGAAATTCCAGCAGCCAGTACACGGCTCAGTTCCAGGATGGATATGGACTGCATGCTTTAATAGGAATGCATCTGAAATTTGAAACATTGATAATTAAAGTACATTTCCTTTAACCACAGTTTTTGTGGCTGTATGCTCTTTAATTTTTGGAGGTGGGTATTTGCTGAGTGAGTATGGAGCTGGTGCTAAGGGAGTAAAGGGGCTGAGAATGTCTCTCCATCTCCTGCTACTCACACCTTCCTAATTGGACAAGCTAAGTGATTTTATAATTGGCCCGTTTCCATTCAATCCCAGTGTGTCAGGAGAAATCAGTCTATGGTGGATTGTCATAAAGCAAAACCGGTGTCAAACTGATGGCTGAAACTAGACGAGTGCGTAAGAGAAAAGGGAATAGAAAGATAGAACTGAAAGGCTGAGATGAGGTAGATTGAATGGGAGGAGACTCTTGTGGAGTATAAAGACCAGTACAGACCAGCTGGGCCGAATGGCCTGTTTCTGCGCTGTATATGCTGTGTAATTCTATGGTAATGGTTCTGCTGTTGTCCAGACCCATCTTTTCTTTCTTTACTTGTCCCATTACCATCTCCTTTTGCCTTGCACCATCATCCCTTTTGTCATTTAATCTCTCAACAACAACTTGTATTTATATAGCACCTTTAGTTGTAGTAAAATGTCCCAAGGCGCTTCACAAGAGGATTATAAGACAAAATATGTGACACCGAGCCACATAAGGAGCAATTAGGGCAGGTGACCAAAAGCTTGATCAAAGAGGTAGGTTTTAAGGAGCGTCTTAAAGGAGGATAGAGAGGCAGACAGGTTTAGGCAGGGAATTCCAGAGCTTAGGGCCCAGGTAACAGAAGGCACGGCCACCAAAGGTTGAGCGATTATAATCAGGGATGCTCAAGAGGTCAGAATTAGAGGAGCGCAGATATCTTGGGTGGGGGGTGGTGGTTGTGGGGCTGGAGGAGATTACAGAGATAGGGAGGGGCGAGGCCATGGAGGATTTGAAAACAAGGATGAGAATTTTGAAATCGAGGCGTTGCTTAACTGGGAGCCAATATAGGTCAGAGAGCACAAGGGTGATGGGTGAATGGGACTTGGTGCGAGTTAGGACACGGGCAGCCGAGTTTTGGATGACCTCAAGTTTACGTAGGGTGGAACGTGGGAGGCCAGCCAGGAGTGCATTGGAATAGTCAAGTCTAGAGGTAACGAAGGCATGGATGAGGGTTTCGGCAGCGGATGAGCTGAGGCAAGGGCGGAGACGGGCAATGTTACGGAGGTGGAAATCGGCAGTCTTATTTATGCTGCGGATATGTGGTCGGAAGCTCATTTCAGGGTCAAATAGGACACCAAGGTTGCGAACAGTGTGGTTCAGCCTCAGACAGATGTTAGGGAGAGGGATGGAGTCAGTGGCGAGGGAACGGAGTTTGTGGCGGGGACCGAAAACAATGGCTTCAGTCTTCCCAATATTTAATTGGAGAAAATTTCTGCTCATCCAGAACTGGGTGTCGGACAAGCAGTCTGACAATTTAGAGACCGTGGAGCGGTCGAGAGAAGTGGTAATGAGGTCGAGCTGGGTATCGTCAGCGTCCATGTGGAAACTGACGCTGTGTTTTCGGATGATGTCGCCAAGAGGCAACATGTAGATGAGAAATAGGAGGGGGCCAAGGATAGATCCTGGGGGGACGCCAGAGGTAACGATGTGGGAGTGGGAAGAGAAGCCACTGCAGGTGATTCTCTGGCTACGATTAGATAGATAAGAATGGAACCAGGCGAGTGCAGTCCCACCCAGCTGGATGACGGTGGAGAGGCATTGGAGAAGGATGGAGTGGTCAACCGTGTCAAAGGCTGCAGACAAGTCAAGAAGGACGAGGAGGGATAGTTTACCTTTGTCACAGTCACAAAGGATGTCATTTGTGACTTTGATGAGAGTCGTTTTGGTACTGTGGCAGGGGCGGAAACCTGACTGGAGGGATTCAAACATGGAATTGCAGGAAAGATGGGCACGAATTTGGGAGGCCTTCCACCCTATCACAGACCTTCCCTTTTGTTCTTTCCTCCCCTCCCCACTTTCGCTGCCCCTCAGTTGCTTAAAATGTGTTACATCTCTAACTTCTTCCAGTTCTGACGAAAGGTCATCGACCTGAAACGTTAACTCTGTTTCTCTCTCCACGGATACTGCCTGACCTGCTGAGTATTTCCAGCATTTTCTGATTTTATTATGTTTAGATACTGTGGTGCAAGGATACGATGTAAAAGGTTATTGCTGCTGAGATTGATTGTATAATCAGTTCTTAAATCTGCCGAGTCAGATCACATGCTGAAAGTAGAAGCTGAAGGTTGCTTCCCACCCCTCCCCCTTCCCCGGCCAATCTAATCTTGGGATGTCTTCTAATCGAGGCTTTTCTTGAGCAGGATGGCAGTTCCTTAGCTCTTGGTGGTGTAACATTCATCCGCCAGCCACTGTCCTCCGCCCCCCCCCCCCCCCCCCTGCACTGTCCGCCCACAAGCTTTGCTACTTCCTTCGGAACAAGATGGTTTTCTTGTATCAAAGACACTGCTTGTCTAAATTTCCACTCTGAGTTAACACTCTCTTCCCTTTGGTCTATTGCGATGTCTCTTGTCCCATGACACTAACACGATATTCTGAGGTGTTCCTGTCCTGTTCAAAAGGCAATGATCCAACACCAATCATCCCAACAGCCTGAGGATTGAATTACACCCTTTAAATTCCTCTAAATCTACTGTCAGTAAATGAGTTGCATTGAAGGATCGTGCAGATCGTAAAAGTGATTAAAAATAATTCCTTGACTGCAAAAACCATAAAAAGAATCATGTGACCGGTGGAGTGATTTAGTACAATGGGTGGCCGTGTATCCTGTATGAAGATCCTGGTTCATTTGGGTTGGTTTTGCTTTTGGTAAAAATGATTTTTTTTTAATCGGATTAATCAGGCATTTACCACTGACAAGCCTAGAATCGCAGAAACTGACAGCACAGAAGGAGGCCATTCGGCCCGTTGTGCCTTTGAAAGAGCAGTCATGCTTAGTCCCACATTGCCCGCTTTAAATCGGTAACCCTGTAAGTTTCTCGCCCTCCAGTACCCGTCCGACTCCCTTATTAAATTATTCATGGAATCAGCTTCCAGGTGAAGCATTTCAGATCCCCACAACTCTCAGTGAAAACATTTCTCCTCATCTCCCCTCTAGATCTTTTTCCAATGATTTTGAATCTACGACCTCTGGTTATTGACCCACTCGCCGGAGGGAATATATTTCTCTCTGTACTCTATCAAAACCCCTCATCATCTGGAAACCTCTATTAGGTTGCCTCTTAACCTTCTCTGTTCCAAGGAGAACAGTCCGAACTTTTCCAACCTCTCCTCATAACTGAAGTCCCTCCTCCCTGGTAACATCCTGGGACACCTCCTCTGTACTCTCTCCAGGGCCTTTACATCTTTCCTGAAGTGTGGGGCCCAGAATTGTCCACAATACTCCAGCTGAGGCCTAACCAGTGATTTATAAATCTAGCAGGATCTCTTTGCTTTTATATTCATGCCTCTGTTTATAAACCCAAATAACCCATATGCTTTTTTAACCACCTTATCAACTTGCCCTGCCACCTTTAAGGATTTATGTATATGGACACCAAGGTCTCTCTGCTCATCGACACTTTTCAAAATTGTGCCATTTATAGTACAGTCTTTCGGGATTCCTTCCAAAGTGCATCACTTCACACTTCTCCGCATTGAACTCCATCTGCCACACCTCTGCCCATTTCAGCATCCTTTCTATGTCATCCTGAAGTCTACAACTATCCTCATCACTATCTACTACGTTGCCAAGTTTTGTATCATCTTTAAACTTTATAATGCTGCTCCCAACACCCGAGTCTAGGTCCTTTATAAAAGTTGAAGAGTAACGGACCCAAAACTGACCCTTGAGGAACGCCACTGCAAACCACCTCTCAGTCTGATAAACATCCATCCACCACCACCCTCTGCTTCCTGTCACCAAGCCAATTCCGTATCCATGCGCCATTTTCCCCTTAATTCCACAGGTCTTCGGGTTCGAGTTAAATTCGGGGAACACCACTGCGAACCATCTCCCGGCCTGAAGCTTCCTCTCCAGTCCTGTTTTCATTGTGTTCGTCAAAGATTTGCTGCTAAAGTCAGCCAATCAGATACATCTTGTTAAAGTCAGCCAATCAGATACATCTTGTTGAAACAGATTGAAGGAGCCTGGCTCTGACTAACGGGGAAGAACTTTCAGTTCACTGAACATTCGTCTTTTACATTTCTCCCCAAAGGTTTTAACTCTATTGCGCTAAACCACATTGCGTTGCCAAGCTGCATCCTTGATTAAAATATTTGTCATCTATGGGTTGGGTTGACAAATGCCCGCACTGACATGATGGTTATTAATATCCTTTTCACTCCTGGATATTGATTGTGAAATGTGCAACAGAAAGGAAGGCAATCCTTATTCAGTCAATGTAGGCATTTGTAGCCCCACATCTTCAGCTAATGAACGTGAAATGGAGCCTCCACTTGATCTCCAAAGTAGGGCAGGCTCAGGGTGTAGTTCAACAATTAAACTCATTTCTCTGAGGAAAGTATCTGCCAGTTTCACCTATAACAGCAGTTGCTGCAGTATTGTCTGGGAATCACTTGGATTTCTGATTTCTGATCTGCATCCTCCACGGTGCCCCTCACCTTTCTGTGTGTGTTCATTCAAATCCAGTTCATGGTTAAAAAAAGCTTCTGGTAAATGCACAGAGGCTGTGTAAAGAGTGTCCTCTGAAGTGGCTAACAAGCTACAAAAAATCATCACTTCGTCCCATCATGGGAGCATTATTACCATAAGGACTCCAAGGGGAATCGTAGAATAATTTTTTAATTCGTTTATGGGATGTGGGCGTCACTGGCAAGGCCAGCATTTATTGTCCATCCCTAATTGCCCTTGAGAAGGCGGTGGTGAGCCACCTTCTTGAACCGCTGCAGTCCGTGTGGTGAAGGTACTCCCACAGTGCTGTTAGGGAGGGAGTTCCAGGATTTTGACCCAGTGACAATGAAGGATCGGCCGATATACTTCCAAGTCAGGATGGTGTATGATTTGGAGGGGAACTTGCAGGTGGTGGTGTTCCCATGCGCCTGCTGCCCTTGTCCTTCTAGGTGGAAGAGGTCGCGGGTTTGGGAGGTGCTGCCGAAGAAGCCTTGGCGAGTTGCTGCAGTGCATCTTGTAGATGGTACACACTGCAGCCACGGTACACCGGTGGTGGAGGGAGTGAATGTTTAAGGTGGTGGATGGGGTGCCAATCAAGTGGGCTGCTTTGTCCTGGATGGTGTCAAGCTTCTTGAGTGTTGTTGAAGCTGCACTCATCCAGGCAAGTGGAGAGTATTCCATCACACTCCTTACTTGTGCCATGTAGATGGTGGAAAGGCTTTGGGGTGTCAGGATGTGAGACACTCGCTGCAGAATACCCAGCCTCTGACCTGCTCTTGTTGCCACAGTATTTATGTGGCTGGTCCAGTTAAGTTTCTGGTCAATGGTAACCCCCAGGATGTTGATGGTGGGGGATTCGGCGATGGTAATGCTGTTGAATGTCAAGGGGAGGTGGTTAGACTCTCGTTTGTTGGAGATAGTCATTGCCTGGCATTTCTGTGGTGCAAATGTTACCTTCCATTTATCAGCCCAAGCCTGAACATCATCCAGGTCTTGTTGCATGCGGGCATGGACAGCTTCATTATCTGAGGAGTTGTGAATGGCGGTGAACACTGTGCAGTCATCAACGAACATCCCCATTTCTGAACTTATGCTGGAGGGAAGGTCATTGATGAAGCAGTTGAAGATGGTTGGGCCTAGGACACTGCCCTGAGGAACTCCTGCAGTGATGTCCTGGGGCTGTGATGATTAACCTTCAACCATCACAACCATCTTCCTTTGTGCTAGGTATGACTCCAGTCAGTGTAGTGTTTTCCCCCCCGATTCCCATTGACTTCAGTTTTACTAGGGCTCATTGATGCCACATTCGGTCAAATGCTGCCTTGATGTCAAGGGCCGTCACTGTCACCTCACCTCTGGAATTCAGCTCCTTTGTCCATGTTTGGACCAAGGCTGTAATGAGGTCGGGAGCCGAGTGGTCTTGGCAGAACCCAAACTGGGCATCTGTGAGCAGGTTATTGATGAGTAAGAGCCGCTTGATAGCACTGTCGATGATACCTTCCATCACTTTGCTGATGATTGAGAGTAGACTGATGGGGCGGTAATTGGCCAGGTTGGATTTGTCCTGCTTTTTGGGGACAGGACATACCTGGGCAGTTTTCCACATTGTCGGATAGATGCCAGTGTTGTAGCTGTACTGGAACAGCTTGCCTAGAGGCGTGGCTAGTTCTGGAGCACAAGTCTTCAGCATGATAGCTGGGATGTTGTCGGGGCCCATAGCCTTTGCTGTATCCAGTGCGCTCAGCCTTTTCTTGATATCACGTGGAGTAAATCGAATTGGCTGAAGACTGGCTTCTGTGATAGTGGGGACCTCAGGAGGAGGCCGATATGGATCAAGGGGTATGGAGAAAGTGCGGGAATATGGTATTGAGATAGAGGATCAGCCATGATCATATTGAATGTCGGAGCAGGCTCGAAGGGTAGAATGGCCGACTCCTGCTCCTATTTTTCTATGTTTCTATCATACACTCGGCACTTCTGGCTGAAGATGGTTGCAAACGCTTCAGCCTTGTCTTTTGCACTCATGCGCTGGGCTCCACCATCATTGAGGATGGGGATATTCATGGAGCCTCCTCCTCCCATTGGTTGTTTAATGGTCCACCACCATTCACGACTGGATGGGCAGGACTGCAGAGCTTTGATCTGATCCGTTGATTGTGGGATCGCTTAGCTCTGTCTATAGCATGCTGCTTCCGCTTTTTAGCATGCATGTAGTCCTGTGTTGCAGCTTCCCCAGGTTAGCACCTCATTTTTAGGTACGCCTGGTGCTACTCCTGGCTTGCTCTTCTACATTCCTTTTTGAACCAGGGTTGGTCCCCTGGCTTGATGGTAATGGTAGAGTGAGGGATATGCCAGGCCATGAGATTACAGATTGTGGTGGAATACAATTCTGCTGCTGCTGATGGCCCACAGCGCCTCATGAATGCCCAGTTTTGAGTTGCTAGATCTGTCCTGAATCTATCCCATTTAGCACGGTGGTAGTGCTACACAACACGATGGAGGGTGTCCTCAGTGGGAAGATGGGACTTTGTCTCCACAATGACTGTGCGGTGGTCACTGCTACCAATACTATCATGGACAGATGCATCTACGGCAGGTAGATTGGTGAGGATGAGGTCAAGTAGGTTTTTCCCTCATGTTGGTTCTCTCACCACCTGTCGCAGGCCCAGACTGGCAGTTATGCCCTTCAGGACTCGGCCAGTTCGGTCAGTAGTGGTGCTACCGAGCCACTCTTGATGGACATTGAAGTCCCCCACCCAGAGTACATTCTGTGCCTTTGCTACTCTCAGTGCTTCTTCCAAGTGGTGTTCAACATGGAGGAGTATTGATTCATCAGCTGAGGGACATTCGACTTAGGAGCAGGAGTAGGCCACTCGGCCCCTCGAACCTGCTCCGCCATTCAATAAGATCATGGCTGATCTGATTACTCCACGTTCCTGCCTACCCCCGATAGCCTTTCACCCCCTTGCTTACCAAGAATCTATCTACTTCTTCCTTAAAAATATTCAAAGACTCTGCTTCCACCGCCCTCTGAGGAAGAGAGTTCCAAAGACTCACGATCCTGTGTGAGAAAAAAATGTCTCCTCATCTCTGTCTGAAATGGGCGACCCCTTATTTTTAGATAGTGACCCCTAGTTCTCGATTCTCCCACAAGAGGAAACATCCTCTCCACATCCACCGTGTCCAGACCCCTCAGGATCTTATATGTTTCAATCAAGTCACCTCTTATTCTTCTAAACTCCAGCTGATACAAGCCTAGCCTGTCCAACCTTTCCTCATAAGACAACCCGCCCATTCCAGGTATTAGTCTAGTAAACCTTCTCTGAACTGCTTCCAATGCATTTACATCCTTCCTTAAATAAGGAGACCAATACTGTACACAGTGCTCCAGATGTGGTCTCACCAATGCCCTGTACAACTGAAGCATAACCTCCCTACTTTTGTATTCAATTCCCTTCGCAATAAACGATAACATTCTATTAGCTTTCCTAATTACCTGCTGTACTTGCATAGTAACCTTCTGCGATTCATGCACTAGGACACCCAGATCCCTCTGCATCTCAGAGCTCTGCAATCTCTCACCATTTAGATAATATGCTTCTTTTTTATTCTTCCTGCCAAAATGGACAACTTCACATTTTCCCACATTATACTCCATTTGCCAGATCTTTGCCCACTCACTTAACCTATCTATAACCCTTTGTAGCCTCCTTATGTCCTCCTCACAACTTACGATTCCTACCTATCTTTGTGTCATCAGCAAATTTAGCAACCATACCTTCGGTCCCTTCATCCAAGTCATTTATATAAATTGTAAAAAGTTGAGGCCCCAGCACTGATCCCTGTGGTACACCACTCATTACATTTTGCCAACCAGAAAATGACCCATTTATGCCTACTCTCTGTTTCCTGTTAGCTAGCCAATCTTCTATCCATGCCAATATGTTACCCCCTACACCATGAGCTTTTATTTTCCACAATTAGCTTTGATGTGGCGCCTTATCAAATGCCTTCTGGAAATCTAAGTACAGTACATCCACCAGTTCCCCTTTATCCACAGCACATGTTACTTCCTCAAAGAACTCCAATAAATTGGTTAAACATGATTTCCCTTGCACAAAACCATGTTGACTCTGCCTGATTACTTTGAACTTTCTAAGTGCCCTGCTATAACGTCTTTAATAATAGCTTCTAACTTCTTCCCTTTGACAGATGTTAAGCTAACTGGCCTGTAGTTTCCTGCTTTCAGTCTCCCTCCCTTTTTCAATAAAGGAGTTACATTCGCTATTTTCCAATCTAATGGAACCTTCCCTGAATCTGGGGAATTTTGGAAAATTAAAACCAACGCATCAACTATCTCACTAGCCACTTTTAAGACCCTAGGATGAAGTCCATCAGGACCCGGGGACTTGTCAGCCCGCAGCTCCAACAATTTGCTCAGTACCACTTCCCTGGTGATTGTAATTTTCTTGAGTTCCTCCCTCCTTTCCATTTCCTGATTTACAGCTATTTCTGGGATGTTACTTGTATCCTCTATAGTGAAGACCGATGCAAAATACCTGTTCAATTCAACTGCCATCTCCTTATTTTCCATTATTAATTCCCCAGACTCACTTTCTATAGGACCAACGCTCACTTTAACTCTTTTCTTTTTTAAATATCTATAGAAACTCTTACTGTCTGTTTTTATATTTCTAGCTAGCTTTCTCTCGTACTCTAATTTTTCTCTCCTTATTAATCTTTTAGTCATTCTTTGCTGTTTTTTATATTCTTTCCAATCTTCTGACCTGCCACCCATCTTTGCGCAATTATATACTTTTTCTTTAAGTTTGATACTATATTTAACTTTTTTAGTTAACCAGGGATGTTGGGTCCTCCCCTTGGAATTTTTCTTTCTCGTTGGAATGTATCTCTTGTGTGTATTCTGAAATATTCCCTTAAATGTCTGGCACGGTAACTCTATTGACCTATCCCTTAACCTAATTTACCAGATCACTTTAGCTAGCTCTGCTTTCATGCCCTAATAATTGCCCTTATTTAAGTTTAAAATACTAGTCTTGGACCCACTCTTCTCTCCCTCAAACTGAATGTAAAATTCAATCATATTATGATCGCTGCTACTGAGGGGCGCCTTCACTATGAGGTCATTAATTAATCCTATCTCGTTGCACAATACCAGGTCTAGTATAGCCTGCTCTCTGGTTGGCTCCAGAATGTGCTGTTGTAAGAAACTATCCCAAAAACATTCTATGAACTCATCTAGGCTTCCTTTGCCCATCTGATTTTTCCAGTCTATATGTAGATTAAAATCCCCCATGATTATTGCCGTACCGTTCTGACAAGCTCCCATTATTTCTTCCTTTATACTCAATCCTACCGTGTGGTTACTGTTAGGGGGCCTGTACACCACTCCCACAAGTGACTTCTTGCCTTTATTATTTCTCATCTCCAGCCAAATCGCTTCTACATCCTGGTTTCCTGAACTTAGGTCATCCCTCTCTATTGTGCTAATACCATCATTAATTAACAGAACCACCCCTCCACCTTTTCCTAGCTTCCTGTCCTTCCTAAATGTCTTGAGGGAGGGCGGTGGGTGGTAATGAGCAGGAGGTTTCCTTGCCCATGCTTGACCTGAAGCCATGAGACTTCATGGGGTCTGGAGCCAATGTTGAGGACTCCCAGGGCCACTCTTTCCCGACTGTATACCACTGTGCCGCCACCCCTGGTGGGTCTGTCCTGTTGGTGGGAGGAGTGGTGATGGAGGAGTTTGGGACGTTGGCTGAAAAGTATTATTCTGTGAGTATGAACATATCAGGCTGTTGCTTGACTAGTCTGTGGGACAGCTCTCCCAATTTGTTGGTGAGGAGGACTTTGCAGCGTTGACTGGGTTGGATGTGCCGTTGCTGTGTCTGTAGACGGTGCCGAGGTCAATGCCGGGTGGTCCGTCCGGATCATTAGTCCAGGCCTCTGGATTACTAGCCTCTGGATTACTAGCCCAGTGACATTACCACTACGCTACCGTGCCACGATAATACAGCACAGGAGGAGGCCATTCGGCCCACCGTGTTTGTGCCGGCTCTTTGAAAGAGCTCTCCAATTAGTCCCACTCCCCCGCTCTTACCCTATAGCCCTGCAAAGTTTCCCCTTCATGTATTTATGCAAGTCCCTTTTGAAAGTTATTCTTCAATCTGCTTCCACCGCCCTTTCAGCACATTCCAAATCATCATAACTCGCTGTGTAAGAAATTCTCCACGTCTCCCCTCTGATACTTTTGCCAATTACCTTAAATCTGTGTCCTCTGGTTACCGACCCTTCTGTCACTGGAATCAGTTTCTCCTGATTTACTCTAACAATTCATGATTTTGAACACCTCTATTAAATCTCCCCTTAACTTTCCCTGCTCTAAGGAGAACAACCCCAGCTTCGCTAGTCCCTCCATGTAACTGAAGTCCCTCATCCCTGGTACCATTCTATTAAATCTCTCTCTAAGGCCTTGACATCCTTCCTAAAGTGCGGTGCCCACGATTGAGCACAATACTCCAGCTGAGGCCTAATCAGTGTTTTATAAAGGTTTAGCATAACTTCCTTGCTTTTGTACTCTCTGCTTCTATTTAGAAACCCAAGGATCCCATATGTTTTTTTAACAGCTTTCTCAACTTGTCCTGCCACCTTCAAATATTTGTGTACATACACCCCCAGGTCTCTCTGTTCCTGCACCCCCTTTAAAATTGTACCATTCAGTTTATATTGCCTCTCCTCATTCTTCCTACCAAAATGCGATGGCCCACCACCATCTCTGGGCAGCAAGGGCTAAGCAATAAATGCAGCCAATCAGAGCTTATGAAAGTAGCTGTGAGCATTGACGGTGGGCGTCAGCATTGTGAACGGATGACACGATGGAGCAGAATCAGACAGCCTGTTGGGTTATAATGTCATGTGATGAAGAATCTCACAATATGATCTTTTTTACAAAGTAATTTATACTCCTTCACAATGAGTGTAATAAACAGAACTGCTGGCAGTGAAATCATAGAAAGTTACATTTTGGCCCATCATGTCCGCGCCGGCCAACAAAGAGCTATCCAGCCTAATCCCACTTCTCAGCTCTTGGTCCGTAGCCCTGCAGGTTACAGCATCCCAAGTGTACATCCAAGTACTTTTTAAATGTGGTTAGGGTTTCTGCCTCTACCACCCTTTCAGGCAGTGAGTTCCAGACCCCCACAACCCTCTGGGTGAAGAAATTTCCCCTCAAGTCCCCTCTAAACCTTCCACCAATTACTTTAAATCTGTGCCCCCTGGTTTTTGACCCCACTGCTAAGGGAAATAGGTCCTTTCTGTCCATTTTATCTAGGCCCCTCATAATTTTATACACCTCAATAAGGTCTCCCCTCAGCCTCCTCTGTTCCAAAGAAAACAAACCCAGCCTATCCAGTCTTTCCTCATAGCTAAGATTCTCTACTCCCAGTAACATCCTTGTAAATCTCCTCTGTAACCTCTCAAGTGCAATCACATCTTTCCTGTAATGTGGTGACCAGAACTGCACGCAGTACTCTAGCTGAGGCCTAACTAGTGTTTTATACAGTTGAAGCATTGAAGGGATAATTACCAGTCCTAGCCCTTTTCGGGCTACCCCAGATCAGGCGTATTCCCCAGACGTTCACCTTCAACTAAAGTTAGAGATAGCCGAATTCTATAAGACGTTTAATTGGGTCTAAAGGTCCAGGCTATCTCTCTCTAAAGGAAAGGAATGACTTGAAGATGTTACCGTCCTCTAGATAGCACTTTTAATAAGTTTAACTAGACTGTAACCTTCTGGATATTATAAGGGTCCGGAATACTCCCCCAGAATCTGCAACTCCTCACCAAAGGGTGTACAAAGATTGAGTTCGCGAGTTTGATACAGAAGCACTCTGTGAGACAATTCTAAAAATATATAGATTTAGTTAAGAGCTGACATACAGTTAACAGCTGTTGAGTCAATCGCAACTTTAACAGTTCAAAATACAAATAGCTTACATTTCTTATTCTCAGAGGTCCTTATTCTCAAATTTTAACTTCGTGCATTTTTACATTTCTATTATTCTTAATCCAGAATATCCACCAAAATCAAATAAGAGTACCTTTTTGATCCCCGAGACTCAAAGAATTAAAAACTTACAGAGCGTGCCTCTGAAGTTGAGAATCACTTGCCCTTTCCAGTGACTTCTGACTTTCCAAAAAGCTCTATTTTATACCTTTTTTTATTGGTTTACCCTTTGAAGTTTTCTGCTGATGTAAGCTAATTATCTCTAGTCATTCTTTGTTGAATTCTTTTCTACTCTTACTGTCATTTCAGCTGCCAACTCTCAGACTTCTGTCTGTTGTTTAGATGTTCAAAACGTTATCATAAAAAATGGTTATAACTTATGTATCTATTTGATGCCATTTTTACAAAGTTCTTTCATTCAATTTCTAAATCACTTCTGCTGTTTGAAAGCAGATGTCGTGTCTACTAACTGTTCCATTTTCAATACAAACACAATGGCCCAGAAATTCAGGTCGGAGGCTTCCCGCGGGTGCAAGCCTCCGACCTGCACTTACCTTGCGCGCCGGCCGTTGTGCTGTGGGCCCACGTGGGATTCTGATCCTGGGCCTCCTTGCATATCCCAGGCGCACAGTTAGTTCGAAGCGTCCCCGGGATCACGTGGGCCACGGAGAGCCAATGGTAGCAGGGAATGCTTCATTCATAAATTTGACAGGAAGAGCTGTCAAACCTATAAATACTATAAGCCCCAAAACATAACTAAAACTTCAAATATTTTTTTTTTTAAATCACATTTTTAAAATAACTAAATTACATGAAATAACAATTTTAAACAATAATTTAAAATTTTGAAAAAATTAATTACATTTTCTAACGGGGCTAAAAATAAACTTACCCTTCTTTAAAGTATTTAAAAATAATAAACCTGTGGAAAAAATGTTTTAATTTTAATTAATTTACCACTTACCTTGTTAAAAGCAGGCCTTGCGCCTGCTTTTTAAAAGTGTAACTACTGGAGACTTACCCTCCCAGAGAAACCTGCAAAAAAAACGTAAGTTCGATGCGTACGCGCTGCCTCTCCAGCGCACGTGTTCCACCTGTCAACCCCTTCTTTCAAGGGAACGGAAGTTTCGGTTTCCCGTGCATGTGCAGTGCATGCACAAAACCGGCACTTTTGTTGGGCCTACATGTGAGTACCCAGTGCATACTCACGTGTGGGGACCTGAATTTCTGGACCATTGTAATTGCTTGGTGTATCTATTGAAGTAATATCTTCAAAGTGTTCTTTAGGTAATTTTTACAACATGTAAATTAAAGACACTTCAACTAGGGTGTTTGTTGCATTTCTTAGCTAGTTCAATTGGTTGCATAGATAATCATGTTTCCTGTTTCTAATTTGATGTTACTTTTACGAAGGCACATGGTTTTTTAATATTCTGTGTTCCTGTTTGAAGTGTTAGTTTTTAACACTTTACTTGGGCATTGCTATTGTGTTGGTTCCAATGTTCAGACATAGAGGAACCTCCAGCCTGCTGTTTCAATAGGGCCATTGTCTTAGTATTAACAATCAATTCCCATTTCAAAAGCTTGTGTGGTGTTTACAACTTTTGTGTTAACACTTCATCTTATCTCAGAAGCCTGTATTCTGTTTGCAGCCTGTGTCATTGAGGCTTTTAGATTTTTAAATCCAGTATGTCATGTATTAATAATACCAGAAATCTGTTCATAGGATGGTGTATCTCTTGGAATATGGCTATTTCCTTTACAGCATAACCCCCCTGCTCGTGTGTTCTATGCCACGGCTAATAAAGGCAAGCATTCCGTATGCCTTCTTAACCACCTTATCCACCTGGCCTGTTACCTTCAGGGATCTGTGGACATGCATTCCAAGGTCCCTTTGTTCCTCTACAATATTCAGTGTCCTACCTTTTAATGTGTATTCCCTTTCCTTGTTAGCCCTCCCCAAATGCATTACCTCACACTTCTCTGGATTGAATTCCATTTGCCACTGTTCTGACCAATTTATTGATATCTTCCTGCAGTCTACAGCTTCCTTCTTCAGTATCAACCACACATCCAATTTTAGTATCATCTGCAAACTTCTTAATCAGACCCCCTATATTCAAGTCTAGATTATTGATATATACCACAAAAAGCAAGGGACCTAGTACTGAGCCCTGCGGAACCCCACTAGATACAGCCTTCCAGTCACAAAAACACCCATCAACCATTACCCTCTGCTTCCTGCCTCTGAGCCAGTTTTGAATCCAACTTGTCACTTTGCCCTGGATCCCATGGGCTTTTAACTTTGAGACCAGTCTGCCATGTGGAACCTTATCAAAAGCCTTGCTAAAATCCATATACACTACATCAAACGCACTACCCTCATCTACCCTCCTTGTTACCTCCTCAAAAAATTCAATCAAGTTTGTCAGACACGACCTTCCCTTAACAAATCCGTGCTGACTATCGTTGATTTAATCTGTGTCTTTCTAAATGAAGATTTATCCTCTCCTTCAGAATTCTTTCCAATAATTTTCCCACCACCAAGGTTAGGCTGACTGGCCTGTAATTACTCGGTCTATCCTTTTCTCCCTTTTTAAACAAGGGTACTGACATGAATCAGTCATTCATGAAAGAAAGACTTATGAAATAATACTGAGCGGCCTACGGGTGGCGCTGTCCAGGGAGAGTATAAATACTTGGGCACGGGCCCAGTTTGCGCAGAACATTCTTAACAGGAACTAGTGAAGGACACAACTAGACCTCCATGTTGTAAAACAGTTGATTAAAGCTTTGTTTAACGCTTAGACCAAGTGCCTAGTAGTTTTCTTATGTCAGGTACCACATTAGTAGTCCTCCAGTCCTCCGGCACCACACCTGAAGACAGAGAGGATTGAAAAATGATAGTCAGATCCTCTACTAGTTCCTCTTTTGCTTCGCTTAACAGCCTGGGATCGCATGAATGAACTACAGAATTTGTTCATCCCTGTTTGGCATAAAAATAAAACAAAAAAGGTGACTCAACCATGGCTAACAAGGGAAATTAGGGATAGCATAAGATCCAAGGAGAGGACATAAAATTGGCCAGAAAAAGCAGTAAACCTGAGGATGGGGAGCAGTTTAGGATTCAGCAAAGGAGGACAAAGGGATTAATTAAGAGGGCGAAAATAGAATATGAGAGTAAGCTTGCAAGAAACATAAAAACTGACTGTAAAAGCTCCTACAGATATGTGAAGAGAAAAAGATTGGTGAAATCAAGCATAGGTCCCTTGCAGTCAGAATCAGGGAAATTTATAATGGGGAACAAAGAAATGGCAAACCAATTAAATACATACTTTGGTTCTGTCTTCATAAAGGAGGACACAAATAACCTTCCAGAGATGTCGGGGAACATAGGGTCTAATGAGAGGGAGGAATTGAATGAAATCAGTATTTGTAGGGAAATGGTGTTCGGGAAATTGACGAGATTGAAGGCCAATAAATCCCCAGGGCCTGATAATCTACATCCTAGGGTACTTAAGGAAGTGGCCCTAGAAATAGAAGATGCATTGCTGGTCATCTTCCAAAATTCTATAGATTCTGGAATAGTTCCCATGGATTGGAGGGTAGCTAATGTAACCGCACTATTTTAAAAAGGTGGTAGTAAGATAACGGGGAATTATAGACCGGTAAGCCTGACATCGGTAGTGGGGAAAATGCTAGAGTCCATTATAAAAGATGTAATAGCAGAGCACTTGGAAAATAGTGACAGGATCAGACAAAGTCAACATGGATTTACAAAAGGTAAATCATGCTTGACTAATCTACTGGAATTTTTTGAGGCTGTAACTGGTAGAATAGATAAGGGAGAACCAGTGGATGTGGTGTATTTCGACTTTCAGAAGGCTTTTGATAATGTCCCGCATAAGAGATTGGTGTGCAAAGTTAAAGCACATGGGATTGGGGGTAAGGTACTGTCTTGGATAGAGAACTGGTTGGCAGACAGGAAGCAAAGAGTTGGAATAAACGGGTCTTTTTCCGAGTGGCAGGCAGTGACTAGTGGGGTACTGCAGGAATCAGTGCTAGGACCCCAGCTATTCACAATATATATTAATGACCTAGACGAGGGAACTAGATGTAATATCTCCAAGTTTGCAGACGACACAAAGCTGGGTGGGCGTGTGTGCTGTGAGGAGGATGCAGAGAATCTCCAGTATGATTTGGACAGGTTGGGTGATTGAGCAGATGCATGGCAGATGCAGTATAATGTGGATAAATGCGAGGTTATCCACTTTGGTGGCAAGAACAGGTGGACAGATTATTACCTGAACGGCAATAGATTGGGAGAAGGGGAAGTGCAACGAGACCTGGGTGTCCTTGTGCACCAGTCGCTGAAGGTAAGCATGCAGGTGCAGCAGGCAGTTAGGAAGGCAAATGGTATGTTGGCCTTCATAGCGAGAGGGTTCGGGTACAGGAGCAAGGATGTCTTGCTGCAGTTGTACAGGGCCTTGGTGAGACCACACCTTGAGTATTGTGTGCAGTTTTGGTCGACTTATCTGAGGAAGGGTGTTCTTGCTATGGAGGGAGTGCAGCAAAGATTCACCAGACTGATACCTAGGATGGCAGGAATGACTTATGCAGAGAGATTGGGTTGATTAGGCTTATATTTGCTAGAGTTTAGAAGAATGAGAGGGGATCTTATTGAAACTTATAAAATTCTAACAGGACTAGACAGACTAGATGCAGGAAGGATGTTCCCGATGGCGGGGGAGTCCAGAACCAGGGGTCACAGTCTAAGGAAAAAGGGTAAGCCATTTAGGACTGAGATGAGGAGGAATTTCTTCACCCAGAGAGTGGTGAACCTGTGGAATTCTCTACCACAGAAGGCAGGTGAGGCCAATTCATTAAATATATTCAAGAAGGAGTTAGATATATTTCTTAACGCTAAAGGGATCAGGGGGATATGGGGAGAAAGCAGGGACTGGGTACTGAATTTGGATAATCAGCCATGATCTCATTAAATGGCGGAACAGGCTCGAGGGGCTGAATGGTGTACCCCTGCTCCTATCTTCTGTTTCTATGATACATTTCATCAGGGCCTGGGGATTTATCCACTTTTAAAGCTGCTAAACCCCTTAATACTTCCTCTCTCACTATGTGTATTTCATCTAATATTTCACACTCCTCCTCCCCGATAGCAATGTCTGCTTCGCCCCTCCTTTGTGAAAACAGACGCAAAGTATTCATTAAGACCCCTACCGACGTCTCCTGCCTCCACACACACGTTACCCTCATGATCTCTAATAGGCCCTACCCTTTCTTTAGTTATCCTCTTACTCTTAATATATTTATAAAACATCTTTGGGTTTTACTTGCCAAGAATTTTTCATGCTCTCTCTTTGCTTTCCTAATATCCTTTTTAATTGCACCCCTGCACTTTCTGTACTTCTCTAAAGATTCTGGAGTATTTAGCCCTCGGTATCTGTCATATGCCTCCCCTTTTTTCTTTATCCTACCCTGTATGTCCCAAGACATCCAGGGGGCTCTAGATTTATTAGTCCCACCTTTTTTCTTTAAGGGCACATTGGTCTGAACCCTCCGGACCTCCTCCTTGAATGCCTCCCACTGCTCTGACACTGATTTACCTTCAAGTAGCTGTTTCCAGTCCACTATGGCTAAATCCCCTCTGAGCTTAGCAAAATTTGCTTTTCCCCAATTTAGAATTTTTATTCCTGGTCTATCCTTGTCCTTTTCCATAACTACCTTAATTCTAACTGAATTATGGCCACTAGCACCAAAATGTTCCCCCACTGATACGCCTTCTACCTGCCCAGCTTCATTCCCTAAAACTAAGTCCAGAACCGCCCCCTCCCTTGTTGGGCTTGCTACATACTGGCTAAAAAACTTCTCCTGGATACATTTTAGGAATTCTGCACCCTCTATACCCTTCACACTAATTTTATCCCAGTTACTATTGGGGTAGTTGAAATCCCCTACTATTACTGCCCTATAGTTTTTGCACTTCTCAGAAATTTGTCTACATATTTGTTCTTCTATCTCCCTCTCACTGTTTGGGGGTCTGTAGTACACTCCCAGCAGTGTGATCGCCCCTTTTTTGTTTTTCAATTCGACCCATATGGCCTCGTTTGATGATCCCTCCAACATACCATCCCTCCTCACAGCTGTAATAGTTTCTTTAATCAATATCACGACCCCCCCCTCCCTTTTTACCTCCCTCTCTATCCCGTCTGAAAATCCTGTAACCAGGAATGTTGAGCTGCCATACCTGCCCCTCTTTCAGCCATGTCTCTGTAATAGCTATAATATCATCGTCCCAAGTATCTACCTGTACCCTCAGCTCATCTGCCTTGAAATAGTATTGCTCAAAGTTAAAAATTACAAATGCAATCTAAATATCTATTCTAGTCATCAAACTTTAACTAGACTATAATTTTCCGTGCATTGTTTGAGTACTTGTCACATTAATGTTTACATGAGATGGGACGTTGATCTCACATTGGGGAATGGAAGTGTTTCAGACCTGATTCTGCCTGATGTGCTACTGACCTTTACTGCTCAGGAAGTGGCTGATTTTCATTCTTGATCTATGAGTTAACTGATCTACAATTTACAGTGTCTGGGCTGGATTGGGATTGGTGCTCCTGATCCTGATCCAGTGAGACTCCTGGAATGTGTAGACACTGGGTGAGAACACGATTGAGCCTGGTTGTGATGGCCCCTCTCACACACCATCTAAAGGCCTGTTCGGTCTCTGCCTGGGTTCCAAGAGGAATGGTCATTTGGAAAGCTGCCAACATTTGTGCATGTGTAACCTCTCTAGGGAGAACATTAGGGGGGAAACTAACTAAGAGACGGTTGTTAACTGATTGCCATCTCACACTTCTCATCTCATAAAGGGAGACTTGGTGACTTATATATTTTAATTTAGTCCATCTCATTCAGACTTGGGGAAGGAAGCCACAGTTTATGGGTTTCTTTGCTACAAAGTATTTGAAAATATTTGGTTTGGCTACATCCTTCTGATGATAAACGATGAGTCAATCACCGTTTCCAACGCTATATTTAAGACCAACAATGTTAAACTTTGATTATAGTTTAATGTTTTCACTTACAAAATACAAAGGATAATAATCTCACCAACCATCAGCACCAATCATCACTTGATTCATTTGTCAGCAACAATTCATCTGCTCCAGAAAGCTGTGGGGACAAAATACAATCACAAGTAGATTCCACTGTCATTCATTCATGGAGCTGCACCTGACGGTGATGTGTGTCCTCCGAGCCGCTGCTGTCATCAGCCCAATAGTGGTCTTCAGCTGAGCCTGTTCCCTAATCTCACTCTCCCTTTGACCAGCTCCCAGTATAAGGCCTTTTGCCCGGAATTATTCATTGCCGTTGGCCCCGGAAACCCCTAGACCGTCGAACAACACGAGCACAAGTGCTCTGGTCCCAGGGCTTGTGCTTTATTTACCGTGGTGTGTTTAGAAGACACAAGCCTTGAGTGAGTACTGTAGGCTGCCTTCTCATCAGGAGTCATAGTCATAGAGTCATAACGGCACAGAAGGAGGTCATTCGGTCCATTGTGTCCGTGCCGGCTTTCTGTAGAACAATCCAGTCAGTCCCATTCCCCCGCTCTATCCCCGTAGCCCTGCAAGTTTATTTCCCTCAAGTGCCTATCCAGTCTCCCCTTGAAAACATTGAGTGTCTCCGCTTCCACCAGCAGCGAGTTCCAGGTCATCACCACTCGCTGCGTAAAAAAGTTTTCCCTCACGTCCCCCCCTGTATCTCTTGCTCAAAACCTTAAATCTGTGTCTCCTAGTTCTTCTACTATCAACTAGTGGAATTAGCCTTTCCCCGTCTAGCCTATCCAAGCCCGTCATAATCTTGTACACCTCTATCAAATCACCCCACAACCTCCTTTGCTCTAATGAAAATAAATCCAGCTTCTCCAACCTGTCCTTGTAGCAAAGATCCCCGCTCCCTGGAACCATTCTGGTAAATCTCCTCTGCACCCTCTCAAGGGCCTTCACATTGTTCCTAAAATGTGGTGACCAGAACTGGACGCAATACTCCAGTTGTGGCCTAACTAGCACTTTATAAAGGTTCAGCATAACTTCTCTACTTTTGTACTCAATACCTCTATTTATGAAGCCCAAGATCCCATTTGCTTTGTTAACCACTCTCTCAATATGTTCTGCCACCTTCAGGGACCTATGCACATTAACTCCCAGGTCCCTCTGTCCCTGCACAATCTTTAAAACTGTGCCATTAAGTGTATATTGCCTCTCCCTGTTCCTTCTGCCAAAATGCATCACCTCACACTTCTCTGTATTAAATTACATCTGCCACTTGTCTGCCCATTCTAATAGCCTTTCTATGTCCTGTTGCAGTCGATTGGTATCATCCTCACTGTTTGCAGCACCCCCAAGTTTGGTGTCATCGGCAAATTTAGAAATTCTACTCTGTATTTGAATATTCAGGTCATTTACATATATATCAAAAAAAGCAGTGGCCCCAGCACTGACCCTTGGGGAACACCACTATCTACCATCCTCCAGTCTGAAAAACAGCCATTTACCACAACTCGCTGTTTTCTGCCCTTAAGCCAATTCCTTATCCAAGCTTCCACTGACCCAGCTATTCCATGAGCCTCAATTTTGTTAACCAGCCTTCTATGTGGTACTTTGTCAAACGCCTTCCGAAAATCCATGTAGACAACATCCATTGCATTCCCTTCACCAATCCTCTCTGTCACTTCATCAAAAAATTAAATTAGATTAGTTAAACACCATCTGCCTTTTACAAATCCATGTTGGCTCTCCTTAATTAGCTTAAATCTCTCCAAGTCCCCTTTAATTTTTTCCTTGATTATTGTTTCTAAAACTTTACCCAGCACTGATGTTACTAGGTTTGTCCTTACACACTTGCTTGAACAGTGGTGTCACATTTGTCTGTCCTATTTGAGGATGGTGATGTGCTACTGGACTAGTGACCCTAGAGGTTGAGAGTTCATCTCACTGTGATGAAATCGGGTAACAGTCGGGAAAATGAAAGATAGCAGGGTCAAAGAAACCCACCTTACATGATCGGGTTAACTCAAACAATCCTTGCCCACATCCTGAGAACTTGCATCACTGGAATGAGTTAAGCGGCATTCCACACTAATTTGTCAACAGATTCTCATTGTGACATGGCTAAAGTTCCCACAAGACTAATTGAAAAGATGCCTGGAATTTGGGACCATATTTAATTAACGTTCACTGATTCTGTTCTGAAAACTTTGTTGATACAAATTTACCCGTAATTTAAAAATATACCAAGAAAACAACTGTAACCCTGTGTGTCAGTGTGTCAGTGTGTCTGTGTGTGTCAGTGTGTCTGTGTGTGTTAGTGTGTCTGTGTGTGTCAGTGTGTCTGTGTGTGTTCGTGTGTCTGTGTATAATTGTGCAAAGATGGGTGGTAGGTCAGAAGATTGGAAAGAATATAAAAAACGGTAAAGAATGACAAATATTAATAAGGAGAGAAAAATTAGAGTACAAGAGAAAGCTAGCTGGAAATATAAAAACAGATAGTAAGAGTTTCTATAGATATTTAAAAAAGAAGAGTTAACAAAGTGAGCGTTGGTCCTATAGAAAGTGAGTCTGGGGAATTAATAATGGAAAATAAGGAGATGGCAATTGAATTGAACAGGTATTTTGCATCGGTCTTCACTATAGAGGATACAAGTAACATCCCAGAAATAGCTGTAAATCAGGAAATGGCAGGGAGGGAGGAACTCAAGAAAATTACAATCACCAGGGAAGTGGTACTGAGCAAATTGTTGGAGCTGCGGGCTGACAAGTCCCCGGGTCCTGATGGTCTTCATCCTAGGGTCTTAAAAGAAGTGGCTAGTGAGATAGTTGATGCGTTGGTTTTAATTTTCCAAAATTCCCTAGATTCGGGGAAGGTTCCATTAGATTGGAAAATAGCGAATGTAACTCCTTTATTGAAAAAGGGAGGGAGACAGAAAGCAGGAAACTACAGGCCAGTTAGCTTAACATCTATCCTAGGGAAGATGTTAGAAGCTATTATTAAAGACATTATAGCAGGGCACTTAGAAAAGTTCAAAGTAATCAGGCAGAGTCAACATGGTTTTGTGAAAGGGAAATCATGTTTAACCAATTTATTGGAGTTCTTTGAGGAAGTAACATGTGCTGTGGATAAAGGGGAACCAGTGGATGTACTGTACTTAGATTTCCAGAAGGCATTTGATAAGGTGCCACATCAAAGGTTATTGCGGAAAATGAAAGCTCATGGTGTAGGGGTAGCACATTGGCATGGATAGAAGATTTGCTAGCTAACAGGAAACAGAGAGTAGGCATAAATGAGTCATTTTCTGATTGGCAAGATGTAACGAGTGGTGTGCCACAGGGATCAGTGCTGGGACCTCAACTTTTTACTATTTATATAAATGACTTGGATGAAGGGACCGAAGGTATGGTTGATCAATTTGCTGATGACACAAAGATAGGTAGGAAAGTAAATTGTGAAGAGGACATAAGGACGCTGGACGCTACAAAGGGATATAGATAGGTTAAGTGAGTGGGCAAAGATCTGGCAAATGGAGTAAAATGTGGTAAAATGTGAAGTTGTCCATTTTGGCAGGAAGAATAAAAAAGAAGCATATTATCTAAATGGTGAGAGATTGCAGAGCTCTGAGATGCAGAGGGATCTGGGTGTCCTAGTGCATGAATCGCAGAAGGTTACTGTGCAGGTACAGCAAGTAATTAGGAAAGCTAATAGAATGTTATCATTTATTGCGAAGGGAATTGAATACAAAAGTAGGGAGGTTATGCTTCAGTTATACAGGACATTGGTGAGACCACATCTGGAGTACTGTGTACAGTATTGGTCTCATTATTTAAGGAAGGATGTAAATGCATTGGAAGCAGTTCAGAGAAGGTTTACTAGACTAATACCTGGAATGGGCGGGTTGTCTTATGAGGAAAGGTTGGACAGGCTAGGCTTGTATCCGCTGGAGTTTAGAAGAGTAAGAGTTGACTTGATTGAAACATATAAGATTCTGAGGGGTCTGGACAGGGTGGATGTGGAGAGGATATTTCCTCTTGTGGGAGAATCGAGAACTAGGGGTCACTTTAAAAATAAGGGGTCACCCATTTAAGACAGAGATGAGGAGAATTTTTTTTGCATAGAGGGTCGGGAGTCTTTGGAACTCTTCCTCAGAGGGCGGTGGAAGCAGAGTCTTTGAATATTTTTAAGGCAGAGGTAGATAGATTCTTGGTATGCAAGGGGGTGAAAGATTATCGGGGGTAGGCGGGAATGTGGAGTAATCAGATCAGCCATGATCTTATTGAAATAATAACAGAAAATGCTGGAAAAACTCAGCGGTCTAGGCAACATCCGTGGAGAGAAAATAGAGTCAACGTTTCGGGTGAAACCCTTTGTCAAGACTGAAGAAGCACAGGAAATGAAATAGATTAAACGGCCAGTATGGGGGCTGGGAGAGAACAAAAGAGAAGTAAAGAGACATTAAGAGGTATTCAAAATGAGAGGAGATGGTGATAGGACTAGTGGAGACAAAAGAGGGCTTATTGATCTTATTGAATGTTGGATCAGGCTGGAAGGGCCGAGTGGCCTACTCCTGCTCCTAATTCGTATGTTGTGATTCCGATTTGTGAATGTCTTTGACACACTGGCCAGGCTCTGCAGCCGGGCACCGAATTCAATAAATTCACATTTCACCAGGGAGGAAATTGTTTTCCGTTAAACGCAAACTGGTTCCAGATGTTTCAAACCAACAACCCTGAGTTAATCAAATAGGAGCTCAGTGACCATCGCCCGAGTTAATATTTCAATCATTAATCCGTCTGCAATAAAAGGAACATTTTCGCCGTAAAAGACCATCGCAGGTGAGTCCGTTCGTTCCGTCCTCACCTGGATCTTCCACCTGGATCTTCCACCATGAAGTTCCAAATCAACAAAACCCAGGTGGTGGTCGGAGTCCTGCTGGCCGCCAGCGCTATCGCCACCATCATCGCCCTGGCAGTGGTCTACGCTCAGGAGAAGAACAAGAGCGGGACAGGATCGCCCGAGAGTCCGGGGACAGGGTCGCCCGAGAGTCCGGGGACAGGATCGCCCGAGAGTCCGGGGACAGGATCGCCGCCCGCCACCACACCGCCTCCATCTAACCCTTGGAACAAGTTCCGACTCCCCCAGTCTCTGGTCCCCGATCACTATGACCTGACCCTCTGGCCCCATCTGGACCAGCACCCCACCAAGGGCTATTATTTCACGGGGAAAGCCACCGTCTTCTTCCACTGTGTCCAGGACACCGACCTGATCCTGATCCACAGCAACAAGCTGCACTTCACCAAGTTGGGGAAACACATCGCCCAACTGGCGGTCCATGATCGCTCGAATCCCCCCGAAATAGCAAAGACATGGCTGCAAGGGGACACCCAGTATCTGGTGATCAAACTGTCCTCCAGTCTGTCCACAAGTAAGAATTATTCGCTGCATACGGAGTTTGAAGGAGAGCTGGCGGACGACCTCGCCGGCTTTTACAGGAGCCAATACATCGCTGAAAATGGAAAACCCAGGTCAGCCTGCTTACAGAAAATAATTTACAAATACTGAGCTAACTATAAGGAAACATTACTTTCAAGGATTGTTAAAATACTGTTGTAAAAGAGATGGTTCAGGGAAGGGAGGCGATCTGGGAGGAGTGATTGGGGAAAGTGTGGGGGCAGAACATGGGGATTCCCATCACTTTGGGGGACGATCAGGAGCGGCACCCCTTTGATGGGCCGGCCCTGGGATCACACCTGTATTAGAAGCAAACCCCCAGTAAATACAACCACCCTGGCCCCGACCCCTCTCCCCATCTCCTTGGTCTGGTTTGGACTTGCTGCAGTTATACAGGGCCTTGGTGAGGCCGCACCTTGAGTATTGTGTGCAGTTTTGGTCGCCTTATCTGAGGAAGGATGGTCTTGCCATGGAAGGAGTTCTGCGAAGATTCACCAGGCTGATACCTGGGATGGCAGGAATGACGTATGAGGAGAGATTGGGTCGATTGGGCTTGTACTCGCTGGAGTTTAGAAGAATGAGAGGGGATCTCATTGAAACTTATAAAATTCTAACAGGACTAGACAGACTAGATGCAGGAAGGATGTTCCCGATGCCGGGGGAGTCCAGAACCAGGGGTCACAATCTAAGGATAAGGGGTAAGCCATTTAGGACTGAGATGAGGAGGAATTTCTTCACCCAGAGAGTGATGAACCTGTGGAATTCTCTACCACAGAAGGCAGCAGAGGCCAATTCATTAAATATATTCAAGAAGGAGTTAGATATATTTCTTAAGACTAAAGGGATCAAGGGATATGGAGAGAAGGCAGGGACAGGGTACTGAATTTGGATGATCAGCCATGATCGCATTGAATGGCGGAGCAGGTTCGAGGGGCTGAATGGCCGACTCCTGCTCCTATCTTCTATGTTTCTATGACTCCAGTTCCGTGTGAAGGTGAACCGGGAGCCTCAGTCAGAGCTGATCTGTACTTGGACTTCACACGTCAAAACCGGGCGGCACAGACCGACCTGAACCCAACCGAACCGAGAGATCGCACAGAGGGCAGAAGGCTCAGTGGTTGGGACATTTCTCACAGAGCACAGCGTCCGAAACTCAACCAGCCCTGAGCTTGGACTCAATATAGGAGAGTTTCCCCACAATGATAGAAATTACAGCACAGAAGGAGGCCATTCAGCCCCCGGTGTTGGAGCTCTCTCCTGTAACCCCATTCCCCCCTCCCCCATCCTTTTATGTTCCTTCTTTTCAAATATTCATCCCATTCACTTTTAAATGATGTTCTAATCTCTGCCTCAATAGCCACTGTGAGCAGCAGTGCCCAGGAGAAGTCATGCCCCATTCTGGGAGACTCCCGGGCAATTCCTGAGAGTTGGCAACCCGGCTCTACAGGGATCTTCTGTAAATGCTTACACGCTCTCACAAGCTGGAGCCAATGTAGGTCAGCAAGCACAGGGGCAATGGGCGAACGGGACTTGGTGCGAGTTAGGACACGGGCAGCCGAGTTTTGGATGACCTCAAGGTTACATAGGGTGGAATGTGGGAGGCCGGCCAGGAGTGCGTTGGAATAGTCGAGTCTAGAGGTAACAAAGGCATGGATGAGGGTTTCAGCGGTGGAGGGGGGGGGTTGGGGTGTGGGGGGGTTGGGGTGTGGGGGGTTGGGGTGGGGGGGGAGGGGAGGGTGTGGGGGAGGGAGAAGGTGTGGGGGGTGTGGGGGAGGGTGTGGGGGAGGGTGTGGGGGGGTTGGGGTGTGGGGGAGGGGGAGGGGAGGGTGTGGGGGGGTTGGGGTGTGGGGGAGGGGGAGGGGAGGGTGTGGGGGGGTTGGGGTGTGGGGGTGGGGGAGGGGAGGGTGTGGGGGGGTTGGGGTGTGGGGGAGGGGGAGGGGAGGGTGTGGGAGGGGAGGGTGTGGGGGGGTGTGGGGGAGGGAGAAGGTGTGGAGGGTGTGGGGGAGGGTGTGGGGGAGGGGGAGGGTTTGGGGTGTGGGGGAGGGGGAGGGTTGAGGGGGTTGGGGTGTGGGGGGTTTGGGGTGTGGGGGGCAGGTGTCAGGGGGGCGGTGGTAAGTCACTTTGCAGCAGTGCAGAAAGGCACGGATTGTCTCAGGTTATTGCAGGTTGTCCGGGAATAACCCTGGGAATCCTAATTCATCCTCGACAATCCCAGAATTGATTCCTCTCCATCCCCGCTCGCTCTGGTCACTGAGTGCTTCCCCGAGGAGTGAGTCATTCAGCACTTCACCAAGGGAGGCTCCGGGAATCTGTTAGTGGTCAATAGGTCTTCAAACAGACTCCCAGACAGTGACTGACTGACATTTCAGCAAAATAACGGAAAGTGGGGGAGAAAATAATTTTTCAAAATGGAAGATAAATATGAAAGTGCAGTCTGGTCATTTTGACTTCTCCTGTGATCACCGAGCTCTGATCTTGCTCTGTTATTAAAGAGTTATCGCAACAACTCAGATGGCACCGACTGATGCCAGGAAAGCGTTCCCGTGCTTTGATGAGCCAGCGATGAAAGCCACATTCAACATGACCCTGTATCACAAAGCGGAACACAAAGCAATCTCCAACATGCCAGCAATCAGTAAGTCTCACAAGTTTCATTAGCTAATTAGTGGTTTTAATAAAGTAACTAGGGTAAAACGGGGACTGGGGGGGTGCAGGGCTGGGGCGGCTGGAAGGGCCGGAGGGGCTGGGGGGGGGGGGGGGTGCTGCGGGGGCAGGATGGGGGCCAGGGCGGGGGGCAGGGGCAAGGCGGTGGTCTTGCCTGTCTGAATGCCCCAACACTGATTTCCTCCATCTCAATGATCAAAAAAGGGGAAAAGGATAAACCTGGCAATTACAGGCTAGTCAGTTTAATGTCGATGATGAGAACTGATACCTGGGATGGCAGGAATGACGTATGAGGAGAGATTGGGTCGATTGGGCTTATACTCGCTGGAGTTTAGAAGATTGAGAGGGGATCTCATTGAAACTTATAAAATTCTAACAGGACTAGACAGACTAGATACAGGAAGGATGTTCCCGATGCCGGGGGAGTCCAGAACCAGGGGTCACAGTCTAAGGATAAGGGGTAAGCCATTTAGTACAGAGATGAGGAGGAATTTCTTCACCCAGAGAGTGGTGAACCTGTGGAATTCTCTACCACAGAAGGCAATGGAGGCCAATTCATTAAATATATTCAAGAAGGAGTTGGATATATTTCTTAAGGCTAAAGGGATCAAGGGATATGGGGAGAAAGCAGGGACAGGGTACTGAGTTTGGATGATCAGCCATGATCTCATTGAATGGCGGAGCAGGCTCGAGGGGCCGAATGGCCTACTCCTGCTCCTATCTTCTATGTTTCTATGTTAAGCTTTTAGAAACAATGGGGGTCATTTTAACATGGGTTGCGAGCGGGGGGTTAAATGGGGAAAATATGGAAAGGTGTCAGGAAACCAGCTCCAACCCGCTGACTACTGGCTTTTACTGCGACGGGCAGACAACTGGCTCCCAGGAGGCGGGTTGGCATTTTAAATATGTTAATGAGGCTGGAGGCTTCGGATTTACCAGGCTGTGCAGGTTTAACCATGGCCGACCGGGTTTCATGGGCCTCGGGAACCCCGACAGCTGCAGTGAGGTGAGGACAGCCTCGGGGAGCAATCCTTGTGGGTCAAGAGGAGCAGGTGAGCTTCCTCATGGGTACAAAGCACAATTTTGAAATTTGCAGATGACACAAAACTTGGAAGTGTAGTAAACAGTGAGAAAGATAGTAGTGAACTTCAAGAAGACATAGACAGGCTGGTGAAATGGGCGGACATATGGCAGATGAAATTCAATGCAGAACATAAGAACTAGTAGCAGGAGTCGGCCATTCGGCCCCTCGAGTCTGCTCCGCCATTCACTGAGATCATGGCTGATCTTTGACCTGAACTCCACTTTCCCGCCCAATCTCCATATCCCTTGATTCCCCGAGAGTCCAAAAATCTATCGATCTCAGCCTTAAATATACTCAACGACTCAGCAACCACAGCCCTTTGGGGCAGAGAATTCCAAAGATTCACAACCCCCCTAAGTGAAGAAATTGCTCCTCATCTGTCTTAAATGACCGACCCCTTATCCTGAGACTATGCCCCCAGTTCTAGACTCTCCAGCCAGGGGAATCAACCTCTCAGCGTCTACCCTGTCAATCCCCCTCAGAATCATATATGCTTCAATGAGATCACCTCTCATTCTTCTAAACTCCAGAGAGTATCGGTTCAATCTCTCCTCATAGGACAACCCTCTCATCCCAGGGACCAATCTAGTGAACCTTTGTTGCACCGCCTCTAAGACAAGTATATCCTTCCTCAGATAAAGAGACCAAAACTGTGCCCAGTGCTCCAGGTGCGGTCTCACCAAGGCCCTGTACAATTGTAGCAAGACTTCCTTACTCTTATACTCCAACCCCTTGCAATAAAGCCCAACATGCCATTTGCCTTCCTAATTGTTTGCTGTACCTGCACGCTAACTCTGTGTTTTCTGTACGAGGACACCCAAATCTCTCTGAACACCAACATTTAATAGTTTCTCACCATTTAAAAATATTCTCTTTTTCTATTCTTCCTACCAAAGTGAATAACCTCACATTTCCCCACATTATACTCCATCTGCCACCTTATTGACCACTCACTTAGTCTGTCTATATCCCTTTGCAGGCTCTTTGTGTCATAGAAACATAGAAGATAGGAGCAGGAGTAGGCCATTCGGCCCCTCGAGCCTGCTCCGCCATTCAATGAGATCATGGCTGATCATCCAAATTCAGTACCCTGTCCCTGCCTTCTCCCCATATCCCTTTAGCCTTAAGAAATATATCCAACTCTTTCTTGAATATATTTAATGAACTGGCCTCCACCGCCCTCTGTGGCAGAGAATTCCACAGGTTCACCACTCTCTGGGTGAAGAAATTCCTCCTCATTTCAGTCCTAAATGTTCTACCCCTTATCCTTAGACTATGACCCCTGGTTCTGGACTCCCCGACCATCGGGAACATCCTTCCAGCATCTAGTCTGTCCAGGCCTGACAGAATTTTATAGGTTTCGATGAGATCCCCTCTCAATCTTCTAAACTCCAGTGAGTATAAGCCCAATCGACACAATCTCTCCTCATACGTCATTCCTGCCATCCCAGGTATCAGCCTGGTGAATCTTCGCTGCACTCCTTCCATGGCAAGAACATCCTTCCTCAGATAAGGCGACCAAAACTGCACACAATACTCAAGCTGCGGTCTCACCAAGGCCCTGTACAACTGTAGCAAGACATCCTTGTTCCTGTACTCAAACCCTCTCGCTACGAAGGCCAACATTCCATTTGCCTTCTTAACCGCCTGCTGCACCTGCATGCTTACCTTCAGCGACTGGTGCACAAGAACACCCAGGTCTCTTTGCACTTCCCCTTCTCCCAATCTATTGCCATTCAAATAATAATCTGCCTTCCTGTTTTTGCCACCAAAGTGGATAACCTCACATTTTTCCACATTATAGTGCATTTGCCATGTTCCTGCCCAATCACCTAACCTGTCCAAATCGTACTGGAGTTTCATGACATCCTCCTCACAGCATACCCTCCCACCCAGCTTTGTGTCGTCTGCAAATTTGGAGATATTACATCCAATTCCCTTGTCCAGGTCATTAATATATATTGTGAACAGCTGGGGTCCTAGGACCGATTCTTGCGGTACCCCACTAGTCACTGCCTGCCACTCGGAAAACGACCCGTTTATTCCAACTCTTTGCTTTCTGTCCGCCAACCAGTTCTCTATCCAAGTCAATACCTTGCCCCCAATCCCATGTGCCTTAATTTTGCACGCTAATCTCTTATTTGGGACCTTATCGAAAGCCTTCTGAAAGTCCAAATTCACCACATCCACTGGTTGTCCCTTACCTATTTTACCAGTTACATCCTCAAAAGATTCCAGTAGATCAATCAAGCATGATTTACCTTTTGTAAATCCATGTTGACTTGGTCCGATCCTGTCACTGCTTTCCAAGTGCTCTGCTATTACATCTTTTATAATGGACTCTAGCATTTTCCCCACTACCAATGTCAGGCATACCGGTCTGTAATTCCCCGCTTTTTCTCTGCCACCTTTTTTGAATAGTGGGGTAACATTAGCTACCCTCCAATCCATGGGTACTGTTCCAGAGTCTATTGAGTTCTGGAAGATGACCAGCAATGCATCTACTATTTCTAGGGCCACTTCCTTAAGTACCCTGGGATGTAGATTATCAGGCCCTGGGGATTTATCGGCCTTCAGTCCCATCAATTTTCCCAACACCATTTTCCTACAAATACTGATTTCTTTCAGTTCCACCCTTTCATCAGACCCTATGTTCCCCGGTATTTCTGGGAGGTTATTTGTGTCCTCCTTTGTGAAGACAGAACCAAAATATGTATTTAGTTGGTCTGCCATTTCTTTGTTCCCCATTATAAATTCCCCCGATTCTGACTGCAAGGGACCTACGCTTGACTTCACCAATCTTTTTCTCTTCACATATCTATAAAAGCTTTTACAGTCAGTTTTTATGTTCCCTGCAAGCTTACTCTCATATTCTATTTTCCCTTTCTTAATTAATGCCTTTGTCCTCCTTTGTTGAATCCTAAACTGCTCCCAATCCTCAGGATTATTGCTTTTTCTGGCCAATTTGTATGCCCTCTCCTTGGATCTTATGCTATCCCTAATATCCCTTGTTAGCCACGGTTGAGTCACCTTTTTTGTTTTATTTTTATGCCAAACTGGGATGAACAACTTCTGTAGTTCATCCATTCGGTCTTTGAATGTTTGCCATTGCCTATCCACCGTCAACCCTTTGAGTGCCATTCCCCAATCAATCCTACCCAACTTGCTCCTCAAACCATCATAGTTTCCTTTATTTAAATTGAGGACCCTAGTTTCTGAGTCAACTACTTCATTCTCCATCTTAATGAAGAATTCGATCATATTATGATCGCTCTGACCCAAGGGGCCTCGTACAACAAGATTGCTAATTAATCCTTTCTCGTTACATAATACCCAGTCTAAGATGGCCTGATCTCTGGTTGGTTCCTCGACATATTGATTCAGGAAACCATCCTGTAAACACTCCAGGAATTCCTCCTCCACAGTATTGTTACTAATTTGGTTAGCCCAATCTATATGTAGATTAAAGTCACCCATGATGACTGCTGTGCCCTTATTGCACGCTTCTTTAATTTCCCTTTTAATGCCATCCCCAACCTCCGCCTTACTGTTTAGAGGCCTATATACCACTCCCACTAATGTTTTTTTCCCCTTAGTATTTCTCAATTCTACCCATACAGATTCCACATCATCAGAGCTAATATCCTTCATTACAATTGTGTTAATCCCTTCTTTAACCAGTAATGCTACCCCTCCTCCCTTTCCTTTTTGCCTATCTTTCCTGAATATCAAATACCCCTGGATGTTGAGTTCCCAGTCTTGGCCATCCTTGAGCCACGTTTCCGTAATCCCAACCAAATCATATTCGTTTACCTCTATTTGTGCAGCCAATTCATCCACCTTATTACAAATGCTCCTCGCATTAAGACACAAAGCCTTCAGGCTTGTTTTTTTAACGCTCTTAGACCTATTAGAATTATTATCCTTCTTGCAGTTTACTTTCCCACCTAGCTTTGTATCATCAGCAAACTTGGATACATTGCATTCAGTCCTTCATCAAAACATTAATCTAGATTGTAAATAGCTGAGGCCCAAGCACTGATCCTTGCGGTACCCCACTAGTTAGAGCCTGCCAACCAGAAAATGACCCATTTAACCCTACTCTCTGTTTTCTGTCTGTTAACCAATCCTCTATCCATGCTAATATTTTACCCCAACCCCATGAGCCCTTATCTTGCGTAGTAACCTTATTGAATGCCTTTGGAAATCCAAATATACTACATCCACTGGTTCCCCTTTATCTACCATGGTAGTTACATCCTCAAAAAACTCTAATAAATTTGTTAACCACGATTTCCCTTTCATAAAAAGTGTGAAAAGTGATACATTTTGGTAGGAAGAATGAGAAGAGACAATACAAGTTAAATAGTACAATTTTAAAGAGGGCACAAGAACAGAGCGACCTGGGGGTGCTTGTGCACAAATCTTTGAAGGTGGCAGGACAGGTCAATAAAGCAGTTAATGAAGCATACGGCATCCTGGGCTTTAGAAATCGAGGTATAGGTGGGAATTTTAACCACCAAAAATGGGTGGGTTGAGGGCGGTTGGAATGTAAAATATTAAAAATTGAAACCCGCCTCCAACCCGCCCACTTCCTGTTTTAATGGAGGCGGGGCAGGGGACGGGCGACCAATCGGCTCCCAGGAAGCGAGTTTGTCATTTAAATATTGTAATGAAGCTGCGGGCCTCAGATTTAATCTCCATTTTAAATTTCACCCTGGCTGCTCGGGTTTTCCGATGGGAAACCCGGCAGCTAAAAGGAGGCGAGGACTGCTGGATCCAGCTGGTAGGTTCCTTTCAAGTGTCTTTCCACTTACCTGCGTTTAAATTCAGCAGGGCCTGAGGAAAACTGTTCTTCCGGGTTCCTGTTCTACAAACAGCTCCCCCCCAGTCCACTCACTCTCTGTCTCTCCGTAAATATCGGGGCCACAGAGTACAAACACCAGCAAGTTACGCTAAACCTTTATACAATATTAGTTTAACCCCCAGCTGCAGGATTGTGTCCAATTCTGGGCACCACACTTTAGGAAGCATGTTAAGGCCTTAGAGAGGGTGCGGAAGAGATTTACTAGAATGGTTCCAGGGATGAGGGACTTCAGGTATGTGGATAGGCTGGAGAAGCCGGGGTAGTTCTCCTTGGAGCAGGGAAGGCTAAGAGATGATTTGATAGAGGTGTTCAAAATCATTTAAGGGTTTAGATTGAGTAAATAAAGAGAAACTGTTTCCAATGGCTGAAGGGTCGATAACCAGAGGGCACAGATTTCAGGTGATTGGCAAAAGAACCAGAGGTGACACGAGGAAAAACCTTTTTGCGCAACGAGTGGTTAGGATTTGGACTGCACTGCCTGATGGGGCGGTGGATACAGGTTCAATAGTAGATTTCAAAAGGGAATTGGATAAATACTTGAAGGAGAAAAAATTGCAGGGAAATGGGGAAAGAGCGGGGGGAAGCGGGATTAACTGGATCACTCTTCGAAAGAGCCGGCGCAGAATCGATGGGCCAAATGGCCTCCTTCTGTGCTGTATGATTGCATGAGCATAAAATTCATTAAAAATACAAATGACAGATCAAATCAAATCAGATCAAATCAAAAAAAATAAATTGTATTAAATGATTTGTTGGAAATTAAATATACTGTTTGTTTGAAAAAAGGCGTACAGAACAATATGAGCAGATAATAAGTTGGCTAGCATTCCTCGCTCAATCTACCCCACCAAAATGAGAGCCGTCTCCATCCTAGTGCTCTCCGTGGGATCTTGCTGTGTGTAAAACAGCTGCTGCCGGTACCCGACTAGCAGTAGTGGTAATTCAAAATAATTCATTATGTGTCAAGCACTTTTGAGATGTTCTTGTGATGCGATAAATACAAGTTTTCCCTTTATTGCAGGTAGTAACACCACAATTGTCAATGGTAACACCTGGAATGTTACTGCCTTTGAAAGAACACCCAAGATGTCCACTTACCTACTCGCTTTCATTGTTTCCGACTTCACGTATCTGTGGGAAGAGAGAAATGAGACTTTGGTAAGAGATCAGAACTTAGTTACCTTTAAATCTAATTGTTTTTCCTTCCTTTGGGGCCTCCTGTGCCGTGGATTGTTCCATCGTGTTGGTGAACTGACCAGTTGGAGCCGATAATTCTTTGTCTCCAGCTGCTATGATATAGTTGAGAGAAATTCTGGGTGACTTGCCCAGTGAGATGTCTCTGCGTCATGTCACTATCTGGGCATCATGGGTACTCTTTTATTTGGACCCCCAAAAAAAAAAAACAATTGCACTGTAAATAAACAAAAGTTCAACTAAAACTTAACAAATCAAATTAAAATTTGGTTTTCCGGGTTGATAATGCACTCCAGTCCCTGCGGCGCCCACCGGTCGCGGAAATACTCAAGCGCGCCAGCGGACACCGCGTGCTCCATCTCCAGGGCCACCCGGGTGCGAACATGGCCGCGGAAGAGAGGCAGGCAATCCGGCTGGACGACCCGTGGGAATCATGGGTACAATAAGGTGGCATTTTACAATGAGATGGTCATCGGCATGTCCACCCTACTGGGAATTAATTCAATGGATGCTTCGCAAATCATGCTGTACACAAGCCTGAATCCCCGATATTGGAATATTACCCTCGCCATAGGCGTTAATCCTGTGATGGGATACATCAATCCATATAGCACAAACTCAAACACATACATTGGAAAATGAAGCATGTTAAACTCCGGGGCGGCGGCAGCTCGATTTTAACATCCGGGTTGTAACATCCTGTCGACCAGCTGCCCACCTGAAACGGGCATCCAGGGCCATTCACACTTCATCTAGAGCCATCCTTTGTTCCTTGAATATCTCTTAATGTCTCTCAATGTCTCTTAATCTCTCTTGCTTTCTATCCTATCTCTGACCTTCCCTTTTGTTCTTTCATCCCCTCCCCCTTTTCCCAGCTCCCACTTGCTTTAAAATCTATCCCTCTTCCTGCTTTTTTTCCAGTTCTGACGAAGGGTCTTCGGCCTGAAACGTTGGGCCAGAAATTCAGGTCGGAGGCTTCCCGTGGGTGCAAGCCCCCGACCTGCACTTACCTAGCGTGCCGGCCGCTGTGTTGTGGGTCCGCGTGGGATTCCGATCCTGGGCCTCCTCCAACTGCCGGCGCGTAGTGCTTGTGTATCCCAGGGGCGCAGTTTGTTCGAAGCGTCCCCTGGGATCACGTGGGCCATGGAGAGCCAATCGTAGCAGGGAATCTCTATTCATAGATTTGACAGGAAGACCTGTCAAATCTATGAATTACAGATCGGCCCCAAAACATAACTAAAACTTCAAATAAATTTTTAAGAATCCCATTTTTAAAATAACTAAAAATTACATAAAATAACTATTTTAAACAATAATTTAAATTTTTGAAAAAGTTAATTACAGTTTTTAACAGGGCTAAAAATAAACTTACCTTTCTTTAAAGTATTTAAAAATAATAAACCTGTGGGAAAAATGTTTTAATTTTACTTAATTCACCACTTAACTTGTTAAAAGCAGGCCTTGCGACTGCTTTTTGAAAGTGTAGCTGCTGGAGACTTACCCTCCCGGAGAAACCTGTAAAAAACCCGGAAGTTCCAGGCGTACGTGCTGCCTCTCCAGCGCACGCGTTCGACCTGTGAACCCCTTGAAGGGAACGGAAGTTCCGGTTTCCCGCGCATGCGCAGTGCATGCACGAAACCGGCACTTTCGTTGGCCCTACGCGAGAGTACCCAGCGTGTACTCACCCGCGGGGACCCGAATTTCTAGCCCTGTAGCTCCATTTCTCTCTCCACGGATGCTGCCCTGGCCTGCTGAGTTTTTCCAGCGTTTTCTGTTGTTAATCCAGAGGCAGCTCGCGGGTGGGGTGGGGGGGATTTTACAGGTCGGAAGGGGGTGATCTCAGGGCAGCACTGAGCCAAGCCCCAATCCTGCTCCTCCTGGCCCCACAAAATCTGATGGGGTTTCTGCTCGGGTCTGTCAGCTCCCATTGGTTGAGGGTTCAGGGTTCGTGCATCGAGTCAGCCCTTTATTGGCCGCTGGCTGGCAGGGCCCTGATTCCATATATTTATGAAGCAACTACTGACTTGGACAGAACCCTCACCCCTGGGGTAATATCTACGCAGTAAGTGAACTTTAGGTAACTCCGGTGTGCTGGCGGAGGGAGTGAAAATCCCCTTGACTGTGCTAAATTGCACACCCTGATAAATCGCACATCAATTCAATTAGGGCAATAAATTGTACAGGCTCGCTGCGATTTTTCTTTTTACATAGAAACATACATAGAAACATAGAAGATAGGAGCAGGAGTAGGCCATTCGGCCCTTCGAGCCTGCTCCGCCATTCAATGAGATCATGGCTGATCATCCAAATTCAGTACCCTGTCCATGCCTTTTCCCCATATCCCTTGATCCCTTTAGCCTCAAGAAATATATCCAACTCTTTCTTGAATATATTTAATGAACTGGCCTCCACCGCCCTCTGTGGCAGAGAATTCCACAGGTTCACCACTCTCTGGGTGAAGAAATTCCTCCTCATTTCAGTCCTAAATGGCTTACCCCTTATCCTTAGACTATGTCCCCTGGTTCTGGACTCCCCGGCCATCAGAAACATCCTTCCTGCATCTAGTCTGTCCAGACCTGACTGAATTTTATAGGTTTCGATGAGATCCCCTCTCAATCTTCTAAACTCCAGTGAGTATAAGCCCAATCGACACAATCTCTCCTCATACGTCATTCCTGCCATCCAGCTTTGTGTCGTCTGCAAATTTGGAGATATTACATCCAATTCCCTCGTCCAGATCATTAATATATATTGTGAACAGCTGGGGTCCTAGGACCGACCCTTGCGGTACCCCACTAGTCACTGCCTGCCACTCGGAAAACGACCCGTTTATTCCAACTCTTTGCTTTCTGTCCGCCAACCAGTTCTCTATCCAAGTCAATACCTTGCCCCCAATCCCATGTGCCTTAATTTTGCAAGCTAATCTCTTATGTGGGACCTTATCGAAAGCCTTCTGAAAGTCCAAATACACCACATCCACTGGTTCTCCCTTATCTATTTTACCAGTTACATCCTCAAAAAATTCCAGTAGATCAGTCAAGCATGATTTACCTTTTGTAAATCCATGTTGACTTTGTCCGATCCTGTCACTGCTTTCCAAGTGCTCTGCTATTACATCTTTTATAATAGACTCTAGCATTTTCCCCACTACCGATGTCAGGCTTACCGGTCTATAATTCCCCGCTTTTTCTCTACCACCTTTTTTGAATAGTGGGGTAACATTAGCTACCCTCCAATCCATGGGTACTGTTCCAGAGTCTATCGAGTTCTGGAAGATGACCAGCAATGCATCTACTATCTCTAGGGCCACTTCCTTAAGTACCCTGGGATGTAGACCATCAGGCCCTGGGGATTTATCGGCCTTCAGTCCCATCAATTTTCCCAACACCATTTTCCTACAAATACTGATTTCTTTCAGTTCCTCTCTTTCATCAGACCCTATGTTCCCCGGCATCTCTGGGAGGTTATTTGTGTCCTCCTTTGTGAAGACAGAACCAAAGTATGTATTTAGTTGGTCAGCCATTTCCTTGTTTCCCATTATAAATTCCCCTGATTCTGACTGTAAGGGACCTATGCTTGACTTCACCAATCTTTTTCTCTTCACATATCTATAAAAGCTTTTACAGTCAGTTTTATGTTCCCTGCAAGCTTACTCTCATATTCTATTTTCCCTTTCTTAATTAATCCCTTTGTCCTCCTTTGTTGACTCCTAAACTGCTCCCAATCCTCAGGATTATTGCTTTTTCTAGCCAATTTATATATCCTCTCCTTGGATCTTATGCTATCCCTAATTTCCCTTGTTAGCCACGGTTGAGTCACCTTTTTTGTTTTATTTTTATGCCAAACTGGGATGAACAAATTCTGTAGCTCATCCATTCGGTCTTTGAATGTTTGCCATTGCCTATCCACCGTCAACCCTTTGAGCACCATTCCCCAATCAATCCTACCCAACTCGCTCCTCAGACCATCGTAGTTTCCTTTATTTAAATTGAGGACCCTAGTCTCTGAGTCAACTACTTCATTCTCCATCTTAATGAAGAATTCGATCATATTATGATCGCTCCGACCCAAGGGGTCTCGTACAACAAGATTGCTAATTAATCCTTTCTCATTACATAATACCCAGTCTGAGATGGCCTGATCTCTGGTTGGTTCCTCGACATATTGGTCCAGGAAACCATCCCGTAAACATTCCAGGCATTCGTCCTCCACAGCATTGTTACTAATTTGGTTGGCCCAATCTATATGTAGATTAAAGTCACCCATGATGACTGCTGTGCCCTTATTGCACGCTTCTTTAATTTCCCTTTTAATGCCATCCCCAACCTCCACCTTACTGTTTGGAGGTCTATATACCACTCCCACTAATGTTTTTTTCCCCTTAGTATTTCTCAATTCTACCCATACAGATTCCACATCATCAGAGCTAATATCCTTCATTACAATTGTATTAATCCCTTCTTTAACCAGTAATGCTACCCCTCCTCCCTTTCCTTTTTGCCTATCTTTCCTGAATATCGAATACCCCTGGATGTTGAGTTCCCAGTCTTGGCCATCCTTGAGCCACGTTTCCGTAATCCCAACCAAATCGTATTCGTTTACCTCTATTTGCGCAGCCAATTCATCCACCTTATTACAAATGCTCCTCGCATTAAGACACAAAGCCTTCAGGCTTGTTTTTTTAACGCTCTTAGACCTATTAGAATTATTATTTACTGTGGCCACGTTTGATTTAAACCGTTGATTTCTCCGACTGCCACTTTTGGTTTTCTCCTTCCTATCTTTTGCTTTTATGCTTGTTTTCCTTTCCTCTGTCTCCCTGCTCAGGTTCCCAACCCCCTGCCATTTTAGTTTAAACCCCCCCGAACAGTGCTAACAGGTGTTTCTTCCGGTACATTGTGTAGTGTTTACTGTACAGAAACAGCAGTTTCTTCTCAATGATAAATATACTTGCTCTTATACAAAGAACCGAATATTTGACATGTACAGAAACAGTCATGTTCATTCTGTACTGAGGTAGTAAAGTGTATCGTAAACAGAAATGACTGCTTGCAATATTGGCATACACTCGCACAACACACTCGCATAGTCTTCCGCTGTCTACTACTTTGATGGAGATGTTAACCTTCTGATTTTAAATGAGTTAATGGGGTGAATTTTAACTCCCAAAATCGGGTGGTTTGGGGTCTGGTCAGATGTTAATTTTTAAAATCTCAAACCCGACCCCAACCTGCCCACTTCTGGGTTTAAGGAGGCGAGACAAGGGGCCGGCAGCCAACCCGTTCCCTGGAGACAGGTTGGCAATTTAAATGTTTTAATGAGGCTGGGAGCATCAGATTTAACCTGTTTTACAGGTTTAACCCCGGCCGGCTGGATTTCCCAGGCCTCGTGAAACCCGACAGCTGAAGGGAGGTGAGGACAGCTTTGGGGAGAAATGAAATGCTTCCTCTGAGCCCCCAAGCTCCCCCATCAGACCCCCCACAGAGACCTCCAGGGTTGAGGATCAGACCCCCACCACCACGCTCCCAGTAGCAGGCTCCATACTTGCTCCTGCAGCCTGCTCCGGAGTCCTCCCCGCCCGACTGCAAGCCAAGCATGTCAATCAACCTGACCTCTGGGCGGGAACCTGTCAAGGAGAAAGGTCGCATGCTGTGGAGTTAAAACTACTCAGCATGCAGGGAGACATGTCCGAACCTCCGCCTACGCAACCCACCCCTGTCAATATTGGGGCCTATGCTTCTGCTAAAATAGCAGACTGGAAAATATTCTATTCTTCCATTAACGTCTTGACAGTACTGTAGGCTACTGCTCCTTTAATACACAGTGGTGCTCCTTCTCTTAATAAGTAACAATCATTCATCTCTATAGAGTCAGTGACATTCCTAATGTAACGCTATAACACAGATGGTCATGTTCCTTTGTTGGAAAGAAGTAAAACAATATAACTTTCACACCGAGATTGCAATATTGGTTTGTACAGGGTTCGAATGTTCTCTCTGTCAGGAGCTGCTGTAGTTTGCTTGATGCAAAGACCAAAATTGTTCTTCTGGCCATCGATTCCTTCCATATAGGAGACCGTGTATATAAAACAATGTTTGAATTGACAAAAGATTTCTAAACAATTTAATATTTTTTAAGATCCGCATTTGGGCACGAAAACAAGCAATAGCGGAAGGACAGGGCAATTACGCACTAAACGTTACTGGGAAAATTCTAAACTTTTTTGAAACTTATTACAATGTTTCCTACCCACTTCCAAAATCAGGTATGTTTTTTCTAAGCACGTTGAGTATTCAGTGTTTTATTTAAATACAAATGTTTTATGTTTTTGCTGCATTCCATGATCACAACAATGCAGAATTTCCTTTAATATTGTTTATAATCTGAGGTAGGAGAACAGAGTTGTTTTAAAATTCTGATATGTATCCATTTCTCCAAACCTGTATTGACTGTTTTAGCAGCGATTATTCTTTAAGCCTGTGGTTATACTCGGTTTCTGATTTGAGAGAGGAACGTGCAGAATCCTTTCACAGCCACTAACTCAGTGTTATACTGCCTGAAATAAAAACAGAAAATGCTGGAAACACTCAGCAGGTCAGGCAGCATCTGGGGAGAGAGAAACAGAGCTAACATTTCAGGTCGATGGCCTTTCATCAGAAGGTGCTGGTAATGGTTCTGCTGTTGTCATTTGCAGTTCCTCCAAAACCATCTTTTGTTTGAAGTAAATCTGGCCTCACCATGGCCAGATTTACTTCACTTGATGCTGTACACCCTGGCTGCCACATGATGCACCAGGTTGGCACCACCCCACACCAATACCATAAAGCATCCCTACAATGTCCAAGCCATTCCTTCCCCATTCACCACCATTTCCGGGGGTACCGTTATGTCTCACCATTCACTGCAACTCACTAAGCCGCTTCCAAAGGTGCACACAAAACCGTCCAAGACCGGAAAGTGTTGAAAATAAAGGTTTCAATGTTTGATAGCACATTAACAGAAACTTTACATGAACATTGGATAAAGCACCCAAGTGCCTACCCTTGTGTGTTGTTAGTTGGTATGATTGCACTAGGATGAGGGTGGCTAGTGAGATGGGGATGTGCTAATGTAGATAGAGAGAGACGGATGGTTGGAGGTTCCAGGTAAGTTGGTGTCAGTAAGGATGTGCAGGAGAAGGGCAGTGATGGGGATGTGGTGAGAGGCACAGCAGGTGAGTGTGGCTTTGTACTAACGTTTCATGATCTAATGAGATCATTGAAAGGTTTGCTCCACTGCACCCAGGTCCTCCTGATGACATAGAAACATAGAAGATAGGAGCAGGAGTAGGCCATTCGGCCCCTCGAGCCTGTTCCGCCATTTAATGAGATCATGGCTGATCATCCAAATTCAGTACCCAGTCCCTGCTTTCTCCCCATATCCCTTGATCCCTTTAGCCTTAAGAAATATATCTAACTCCTTCTTGAATATATTTAATAAATTGGCCTCAACTGCCTTCTGTGGTAGAGAATTCCACAGGTTCACCACTCTCTGGGTGAAGAAATTCCTCCTCCTCTCAGTCCTAAATGGCTTACCCCTTATCCTTAGACTGTGACCCCTGGTTCTGGACTCCCCGGCCATCGGGAACATTCTTCCTGCATCTAGTCTGTCTAGTCCTGTTAGAATTTTATAAGTTTCAATGAGATCCCCTCTCATTCTTCTAAACTCTAGCGAATATAAGCCTAATCAACCCAATCTCTCTTCATACGTCATTCCTGCCATCCCAGGTATCAGTCTGGTGAATCTTCGCTGCACTCCCTCCATGGCAAGAACATCCTTCCTCAGATAAGGCGACCAAAACTGCACACAGTACTCAAGGTGTGGTCCCTGTTTGTGACCTGTTGTGCAACCAGACTGTGTTGATTTCATGGGGAGGTCTCTTCTGCCCAAAGGAAGGGAAGAGAACATCCCTGCGTGCTGTGACTCCCTCCATAAGCATATGGAGGGAGCAATGGGAGAACCTGGTGCAGCCCTGCACATCTGTGCAGTCATTGTCAGTGTTTGTAGCACTTCAATGCTGTAGAACACTGAGTGGGACTAGCTGAAGGGCTCTTGCAGAGAGCCGGCACAGGCCCGACGGGCCGAGTGGCCTCATTCCGTGCTGTAACCATTCTATGATTCTAGCACAAATGGCAAAATAAAGTTGGCCATGGTCCCTTTAAGGAAACCAGCTGATGACGTGTCATGAAATGACGTCACCAGACCTGCTTCCTCTAATTGGACCGGGAAACACGCTGGGCGGGGCTTAACAAGCCCTAGCAACGGAAGGTCATTTCACAGAGCGGGAAGGAGCCAGCAGCGGGGTCGGGACTCGCCACGGTCCCGTCGAGGTGAGCAAAATCCCAGCCAGAGTTAATGTTTCATGTTCTGATGAAAGGACATCGACCTGAAATGTTAACTCTGCTTCTTTCTCCACAGAGTTAAGGCTTTGCTTGGCTGGAACTGCACTCCCACATCTGGGTGTGTCAGTAAGCTGCACTTGCCGCAAGTAAACTTTAAATGTTTTGGGAGTGTCTGGAGTCTCAGAATAAACTCCATGTCAGTTTATAAAATGCCCAGGAATCCATGAGATTTGTATGTCAGCTCTCAAGAGAATAAAATAAATATTAAAAGTGAATGTAACTGATGAAATGTCTGTACTAGCAACGTGTGCACAGATTACATGGGGTGGGGCGGGGCGGGAGACAGAGCGGGGATGGAAACACTGAATTCTTACATTGACCTTGTTTCTGATCATACTCTTCAGGCTTTCCCCCAGATCCTGCAGACCCTCTGACCCAGGAGGTTGTGCAGGGTTCTGCAGACCTCTCTCCTCTGTGCGGGTGGAAGCCAGGAACACCCCCTCAGGTCTGAGTCTACTCCGCTCATTGGGGACTCCCGTGATCGCCGTGTAGGGCAAGGTGGCATTATGGGTCTCCAGCTGTTTTCTATTTTTGCTGCACCTGTGATATGACAATTTCCTGTCCTAAGAATGATTAAAGGGACTGTAGTGAAATTATAATTGTACATAATCCGCTATCTGTAGAGAAATTATTAAGGAGCATCAGAGAATTGATGTATGTGGTGTCAGTAACGGGACACTAATTAACACAACATAGGCTGTGTGTCTCATGTGGTATTAGTGTCTCATGTTTCTCAAAATACCAACAGACCAGATTGCACTTCCCGACTTTAATGCTGGCGCAATGGAGAACTGGGGTCTTGTCACCTACCGTGAGACGGCACTCCTATATGACCCCAAACTGTCATCTAATGGAAACAAGGAGAGAGTCGTAAAGGTCATAGCCCATGAACTGGCCCATCAGGTACAAATACAGCATGTTGTTCCATGAGTGTATTAATCAAGTGTTAGCTTGGTTCATTTTTAAAATTCTCACCTCTGAGTTAGAAGGTTGTGGGTTCAAGCCCCACAACAGACTTGAGCACGGTTCATTGCAGTACTGAGAGAGCGCTGCACTGTCGGAGGGGCAGTACCGAGAGAGCGCTGCACTGTCGGAGGGGCAGTACTGAGAGAGCGCTGCACTGTCGGAGGGGCAGTACTGAGAGAGCGCTGCACTGTCGGAGGGGCAGTACTGAGAGAGCGCTGCACTGTCGAGGGGCAGTACTGAGAGAGCGCTGCACTGTCGGAGGGGCAGTACTGAGAGAGCGCTGCACTGTCGAGGGGCAGTACTGAGAGAGCGCTGCACTGTCGGAGGGGTAGTACTGAGAGAGCGCTGCACTGTCGGCGCAGTACTGAGAGAGCGCTGCACTGTCGAGGCGCAGTACTGAGAGTGTGCTGCACTGTCGAGGGGCAGTACTGAGAGAGCGCTGCACTGTCGGAGGGGCAGTACTGAGGAAGCGCCGCACTGTCGGAGGGGCAGTACTGAGAGAGCGCTGCACTGTCGGAGGAGCAGTACTGAGGGAGTGCTGCACTGTCGGAGGAGCAGTACTGAGGGAGTGCTGCACTGTCGGAGGAGTAGTACTGAGAGAGCGCCGCACTGTCGGAGGTGCAGTATTTCAGTTGAACCAAGGCCCCGTCTTCCCTCAGGTGGATGTAAAATATCCCACAGCATTATTCGAAGAAGAGCAGGAGCATTCTCCCCAGTGTCATTGATAAGATCAATACATTAATGAGGTAGAGAGGGAGTCTGTCTTCGATCGATAATGACAGTGATGATTTTGAAGCTGGCCCAGTAGAGCAGTGAGGTGGAGCTCGGCCGGGCCTATAACTGGCCCAGTAGAGCAGTGAGGTGGAGCTCGGCCGGGCCTATAACTGGCCCAGTAAAGCAGTGAGGTGGAGCTCGGCCGGGCCTATAACTGGCCCAGTAGAGCAGTGAGGTGGAGCTCGGCCGGGCCTATAACTGGCCCAGTAGAGCAGTGAGGTGGAGCTCGGCCGGGCCTATAACTGGCCCAGTAGAGCAGTGAGGTGGAGCTCGGCCGGGCCTATAACTGGCCCAGTAAAGCAGTGAGGTGGAGCTCGGCCGGGCCTATAACTGGCCCAGTAGAGCAGTGAGGTGGAGCTCGGCCGGGCCTATAACTGGCCCAGTAGAGCAGTGAGGTGGAGCTCGGCCGGGCCTATAACTGGCCCAGTAAAGCAGTGAGGTGGAGCTCGGCCGGGCCTATAACTGGTCCAGTAGAGCAGTGAGGTGGAGCTCGGCCGGGCCTATAACTGGCCCAGTAGAGCAGTGAGGTGGAGCTCGGCCGGGCCTATAACTGGCCCAGTAGAGCAGTGAGGTGGAGCTCGGCCGGGCCTATAACTGGCCCAGTAGAGCAGTGAGGTGGAGCTCGGCCGGGCCTATAACTGGCCCAGTATAGCAGTGAGGTGGAGCTCGGCCGGGCCTATAACTGGCCCAGTATAGCAGTGAGGTGGAGCTCGGCCGGGCCTATAACTGGCCCAGTAGAGCAGTAAGGTGGAGCTCGGCCGGGCCTATAACTGGTCCAGTAGAGCAGTGAGGTGGAGCTCGGCCGGGCCTATAACTGGCCCAGTAGAGCAGTAAGGTGGAGCTCGGCCGGGCCTATAACTGGTCCAGTAGAGCAGTGAGGTGGAGCTCGGCCGGGCCTATAACTGGCCCAGTAAAGCAGTGAGGTGGAGCTCGGCCGGGCCTATAACTGGCCCAGTAGAGCAGTGAGGTGGAGCTCGGCCGGGCCTATAACTGGCCCAGTAGAGCAGTGAGGTGGAGCTCAGCCGGGCCTATAACTGGCGGCTGACCCATTGGAGGATGGCCCGTGATTCCCAATCCCACTTTAGCAAACTGTGAAATTGAACAATATTATCTGGTCATTTTGAAATGTCACCAGAATAAATAGAATCCCACTGATTCACCAGTGTTGAGGTAGTTTCCGATCGAATTACAACAATTTACCTTTTTACTTTCGTGAACAACTTATAATCTCAGGTCTTTCTTTAATAATCTGTACACTGATCATCATACCAGATTCAAGGCTAATGCCTAGACATACACTTCGCACAGGTATTCTACATAAGAGGCAAATCCTTCATTCAGCCAAAGGTCATTCCCATCGTATAGTCACAGGTTTCCAAACCACTGAAACCACAGGAACCAGTTTAACATAAAAATTAAACTGATACACACACTCCTGAAATAACTCTCTGGTACAGACTGAGACTCTGCTGAAGTCTTACAGCTGAAATACAGGAGAATTGTTTGTTATGTTAAACTGTTCCTGTGTTTCAGTGGTTTGGAAACCTGGTGACAATACGATGGTGGAATGACCTGTGGCTGAATGAAGGATTTGCCTCTTATGTAGAATACCTGGGTGCTGATTATGCTGAGCATACCTGGAATCTGGTAAGATGATCAGGGTCAGAATTATTAAAGAAAGACCTGAAATTATAAGTTGTTCACAAGTAAAAAGGTAAAGTAACATTAATGAGGGTGGTACAGCATTGTTCTGATTGAGCTGCTTTATTGCAGTCCTGAGACTGATTAAACACAGTTCTGAAATCACACCCTGTAATCAGGTGACTTATAAATTATTTCCTTCTTCTATTTAACTATCGATGTGACGAACACTAATTATTTGCTAATGTTGTGCTCAATAGTTGAAGTTCAAGATTGATGAGTAGAAGTTGTTGCCATATAGTTATCTTATAAATGATTTACACTCTCATATCAAATTCCTTTCTCTGTTCCTTTATCGGGGTGTTAACTTGTACTTTAATTATTATCCCTAATGCTGTTCCGAAATGCCCGTCATACAGTATTGTATTCCTGTCTTCACTCTCAGTGGCGGAGTCTTTGTTAAAATGGAAGAGATTTGTTCAATACAAGGGCATTAGCATTTGTATATAATAGTATCAAGAATAATTCCTACCCTTTAAATCAAATCAAATCAAATCAACTTTTATTGTCATTGTTAGTGCACAAGTGCAGTACAACGAAATGTAGGCTTGCGGTGCGGCTCCCGAGAGTGTACATTTGGATTAGGACACTTAAACATTTCAACATACATTTGTACATATATATTAGCATAAATATGACCATAATAAAGTGCATCGGCAGATGTGCAGGCTTTAGTGTTTATTTGTGGAGTTCAGTAGGATGACAGCCCTGGGAAAGAAGCTGTTCCTAAATCTGGTCGTACGGGTGCGAATGCATCTGTAGCATCTCCCAGATGGTAGGAGGGCGAACAGACTGTGGCTGGGGTGGGTAGGGTCTTTGATGATGGACCGTGCCCTCCGTAGGCAGCGTTTCTGATATATATGTTCTCTGGTCGGTAGCCGGGTGCCGGTAATGCGTTGGGCAGTTTTGACTACCCGCTGCAGGGCTTTCCGGTCATGGGAGCTACAGCTGCCGTACCATACTGTGATACAGTTTGTCAGGATGCTCTCTATAGTGCAGTGGTAGAAGTTAGAGAGGATCAGGGGTGACAGATTACATCCCTTCAGCCTCCTCAAGAAATATAGGCGCTGCTGGGCCTTCTTCACCAGAGAGGAGGTGTTGAGGGACCAGGAGAGGTCTTCCGTGATGTGGACTCCGAGGAACTTAAAGCTGGCCACCCTTTCCACCTCCGCCCCATTGATGTGGATGGGGGTGTGACTTCCGCCTTTGGACTTCCTGAAGTCCATGATTATTTCCTTTGTTTTCTTGGTGTTAAGGGCCAGGTTGTTGTCGGCGCACCACTTCATGAGATGCTGGACCTCCTCCCTGTAGGCTGACTCATCGTTGTTGGTGATCAGGCCTAGGTTTAATCTTGAAACCAATGATTACATATTTTAAGAAGGACTGAATTAGTTTGAGGGGGAACTGTGTGATTATGCGGCTTATAGTCTGCCTTCAGTGCTGGAATATGGCCTTGGATCTAGCTGCGCTGATGAGGTGACTGGCCCAGATTTTGCTGTGAGTCTAACAGTGCTCATCGTTGTTTATGCACAAATTGGACAGAAACTTCGGCGAACAGATGTGTTGATAAATGTGAAAATCCGGACATTGCTGTCCGAGATGCAGCGCTCCGCCGTAAACCGTGCAGAAACGGGATCTCACTGTCTAGCACCCTGTTGAAATAAATTGAACAGTGTGAAGTTCCTGTACTGGCGTTGTAGATACGGACTAAACTCGCCACAGGAAGTTAGAGCTTGTCCTTTCCAATCTAATAGAAACATAGATGATAGGAGCAGGAGTAGGCCATTCGGCCCCTCGAGCCTACTCCGCCATTTAATGAGATCATGGCTGATCATCCAAATTCAGTACCCTGTCCCTGCTTTCTCCCCATATCCCTTGATCCCTTTAGCCTTAAGAAATATATCTAACTCCTTCTTGAATATATTTAATGAATTGGCCTCAACTGCCTTCTGTGGTAGAGAATTCCACAGGTTCCCCACTCTCTGGGTGAAGAAATTCCCCCTCATCTCAGTCCTAAATGGCTTACCCCTTATCCTCAGACTATGACCCCTGGTTCTGGACTCCCCCGCCATCGGGAACATCCTTCCTGCAGCTAGTCTGTCTAGACAGAAGAACTTAAGAATTAGGAGCAGGAGTAGGCCATATGGCCTCTCGAGCCTGCTCCGCCATTCAATAAGATCATGGCTGATCATCGACCTCAACTCCACTTTCCCACCCGATCTCCATATCCCTTGATTCCCCTAGAATCCAAAAATCTGTCTATCTCAGCCTTGAATATACTCAAAGACTCAGCATCCACAGCCCATTTTGGTAGAGAATTCCAAAGATTCACAACCCTCTGAAGAAATTCCTCCACATCTCCGCCTTAAATGGCCGACGCCTTATTCTGAGACTATGCCCCCAGTCAGGGGAAACAACCTCCCAGCATCTACCCTTGCAAGTTTCAATGAAATCACCTCTCATTCGTCTAAACTCCAGAGAGTATAGGCCCAATCTACTCGATCTCTCCTCATAAGACAACCCTCTCATCCCAGGGATCAGTATAGTGAACCTTTGCTGCACCGCCTCTAAGGCAAGTACATCCTTTCTCAGATAAGGAGACCAAAACAGTGCCCAGTGCTCCAGGTGTGGTCTCACCAAGGCCCTGTATAATTGGAGCAAGACTTCCTTACTCTTATACTCCAACCCCCTTGCAATAAACACCAACAGCCACTTGCCTTCCTAATTACTTGCTGTACCTGCACGCTAACTTTCTGTGTTTCCTGTACGAGGACCTAAATCAACATTTAATACTTTCTCACCATTTAAAAAATGTGCTGAATTTCTATTCTTCCTACTGAAGAAAATAATCTCACATTTCTCCACATTACACTCCATCTGTCACCTTATTGCCCATTCACTTAACCTACCTATATCCCTTTGCAGGCTCTTTTTGTCTTCCTCACAGCTTACATTCCCACCTAGCTTTGTATCTTCAGCAAACTTGGATACATTGAACTCAGTCCCTTCATCTAAGTCATTAATATAAATTGTAAATAGCTGAGGCCCAAGCACCCATTTAACGATGTGGTAAGTCTTAATTACTGCCAAACAACCTCTCTGGCCCTGAAAATTAACTTTTACAAGTGTGGCGTCTCATGCTTTTAATTACTGTTGAAGATTTAGAGAAACAAATTAAAATAATTTTTTTTAACTTTTTATTTCTGTCCCTTTTTCTTCTCTCTCTGTTAATCTTGTCTTTCTTTCCCTCATTTTATTTCGCTTTCTGAACCTGATTTGACATTGAATAAAATATTCTAACTGATGCATCCTGGTTCAGACTCTGTGCACCACATTAACGATTCTTCAAACTGATTGGTTAGAGAGATACACAGTTGCTTGCTCTGTTTGCACAGGTCCCAGATGCCCTGTAGAGGGTGCTGCACTGTTTGGCTGTCCTGCTGACAGCAACTTGCTGTGCAAAACCCCACAGAAAATCTATGAGCAAGAGCAAGTGTAATGAATGGCAGGCTCCGTTCCTTCGCAGCTCACTGCAAAATCTAGCCCATGGTTTCTGGGCCCTGAGTTTGAGAAGACTCAATTGAGTTCTCAGTGAGTGTGAATCTGTGGCTTAAGGCAGCTCCTGTTTTATCAATGTGGTTCTGAGAAACCAAAATCCAATATTCTCCGTGCTGCAGTTCTGAAGCTGGAGTCATGGGGCAAGGTTGGAAGTGACTGAGTTGTCCAAATGTTTCATATAGTTGTATCAAATTCTTCCTTGTCTTATTTTAAAGGTGAAATTAACTATTTAAAATAAAATAACACCAGAGAGGGACTTAATACTAACAAGGTGCGACCTCACAATATCATTGTTCACAGTGATCTCCAGCCTGTAGTACTGAGCAAGTTTTGTTCCGGGACTATCCCTTGCAATATTGGAACCAGGAGTGCTTGTTGTGGCCATTTATATGGAGGACACGCCATGTCCCAACACTGACCTCTGTCACCATCATCAGCATGAATACGCATTCAAAATGTGAATCATAGAAATTTATGGTACAGAAGGAGACCATTCGATCCATCGTGTCTGTGCCGGCCGACAAAGAGCTATCCAGCCTAACCCCACTTTCCAGTTCTTGGTCCGTAGCCCTGTAGGTTACGGCACTTCAAGTGCATATCCAAGTACTTTTTAAATGCGATGAGGGTTTCTGCCTCTACCACCCTTTCAGGCAGTGAGTTCCAGACCCCCACCACCCTCTGGGTGAAATAAGTTCTCCTCAACTCCCCTCTAATCCTTCTACCGATTACTTTAAATCTCTGCCCCTTGGTTGTTGACTTCTCTGCTTGGCGAAACAGCTCGTTCCTATCCACTCTATCTAAGCCCCTCATAATTTTATACACCTCAATCAAACTTCCCCTCAGCCTCCTTGTTCCAAAGAAAACAACTCCAGCCTCTCCAATCTTTCCTCATAGCTAAAATTCTCCAGTCCTAACAACACCCTTGGAAATCTCCTCTGTACCCTCTCTAGTGCAATCACATCTTTCCTGTAATGTGGGGACCAGAACTGTACACAGTACTCTAGCTGTGGCCTAACTGGTGTTAAAGCATAACTTCCCTGCTCTTATATTCTATGCCTCAGCTAATAAAATAAAGTATCCTGTATGCCTTCTTAACCACCTTATCTACCTGTCCTGTTACCTTCAGGGATCTGTGGACATGCAGTCCAAGGTCCATCTGTTCCTCTACACTTCTGTCCTACCATTTACTGCGTATTCCCTTGCCTTGATAGCCCTCCTCAAATGCATTACCTCACACTTCTCCGGATTGAATTCCATTTGCCACTTTGCTGCCCACCTGACCAGTTTGTTGATATCTTCCTGCAGTCTACAGCTTTCTTCCTCACTATCAACCACATAGACAATTTTTGTGAAATATTTTAAAGGAAGAGATCCTTTATATTTTTCTCACTTCAAATATCCTGAGTCGAGTACAATTTACTAATCATTTAAATTTACCATCTGATACAAGTTTGTTTGATAAATAATTATTTAAGTTCCTCTAAATTGCTTCCATCACAGGAATCCTCTTCACACTGTACCAAGATGAGAGACAAGTCTACTTGCTCATTAATTCGTATACAATCATTGTCCCTTTTTACAGAAAGATCTAATTGTCCTAGACGATGTTTACAGAGTGTTTGCTGTCGATGCTTTAGCCTCATCTCATCCTCTCTCCTCCAAAGAAAATGAGATTAACACACCTGCGGAAATCAATGAGCTTTTTGATGCTATTTCGTACAGTAAGGCAAGTGCTCAGTTTAATCTTTCTTGCAGCATGTTGTACGCTGTGTGTTGTGGAGTATTTTAAACCAGCACTCGACACGAGGTTTTAGATCGATAGTCAAGTTGTCTTTATTGCACCGGTGGGGAGACAGTCTGCTCTGTCTTAGCCAGACTTTTTCCAAATTGGTGCAGCAAACACTACATTTTTATATATTACAACACACATGGCCATCTCATGCACAATTCATTCCGGCCACCTGATTGGATCCTGGCCCACATGCACCCACACGGATTGGTTACGAATCTTAATATAAACATATATAAGCTGCCTCCTCAATCAATCACTCAAACTGCTGATTAAAAGATACCTTGGGATGCAACCTAGGCAACAAAGTTCTGACGGGCAGTTGAAACTCCAGAGATACTCCATTAAACTGCCTTTTAGTCTTCAAAGGTCCGTATGGATGTGGCCTTTCATGTTAGCCCCTGTCTTTTTATACTATTCAGTGAAACTGCCAGCGATGTCATTTTAACTCTTTCCCCACTGCATTGTGTAACTGGATCATTGTCATTCTAACAAACTTCTCTTTGGTTTCCTTGCAGGGAGCATCTGTTCTTCGAATGCTTTCTAACTTTCTCACGGAGCAAGTATTTGTGAAAGGGCTCAATGTAAGTCTGAATGTTGCATTTTATTTGATGGTGTCAATTAATTTGAAATATTTCAGTTGCTGAAATTTCCTGAATTTCTTGACTACTTTTTCTTGCCTTATAGACCTATCTCCGACAATTTTCTTATGGCAACACAGTGTATTCTGATCTCTTTGATCATCTGGAGACGGTATGTATCTTAAAACAAATAATTAAAAACAAGAAGGGATTTAATAATAATATTTATGACTGAAAATACAGATGCTGTAAACTTCCATTTAAAAAAAAAGCACAAAACTGCTTGGAATAGTGGCTAGTGACAGACCTGGGGGTGCCAGGATCAACTGCGGGTAAATTCAGAATCTGCTTTTTCAGTCTTCAGCAATTCTCTTCAAACAAGTTGGCCAAAATTGGCAATTTCAGATCAGGTGTGATAAACTTTCATTCTCTTGCTTACTTAGTTCACTAAGCTGTTCTCAGGAAGTCTTTTGAACAAAGCACGCCAATTCCTTTAATGTCAAACACAGAACATAATTGAATTCTGGTTCTCGGCTTCTGACGGTGGCAGTGCAGCGATATCATTATCCAACTATTGCCTCCTTTTATTGTTTACTCACTTCCCAGCATCTAAATGCAACCAGATCTCGACAGATCTCCATCTAAAGGTGATGGATCTTTGTGGATCTCCAATTTGTTATGTTAACTGTTAATTCTAAGCTATAAATCCAGGATAGATTGTGATCAGTTATATGATAATGAACACGGATGGACACATTGGAGGTAATTTTAACCCACAAAAATGGGAGGGTTTGGGTCAAGTAAAAAGTTAAAATGTTAAAAATTCCGAATCCGTCTTGAACCAGCCCACTTTCGGTTTTGACGGAGGTGTGACCGGGGGGGCGGGGGGGAGGGGTGGGTATGACCAATCCGCTCCCAGGAGATGAGATGGGGTTGGGGGGAGAGTGACCAATCTGTCAGTCAGTAAAATCTTCTAAGGAGGTTGCGTGCCTCCATTTTAACATTTATTGTTAACTGATGTTGGCTGGGTTTCCCGGCCATTGGCAAACCCAGCAGGTAAAAGGAGGCGAGAAGAGCTGAATCCATGAGGTAAGTGCCTTTGCAGCCCAACAAGCTAACTTGTAAACACCGCGTTCCCCACCCACCACGATCTGTCTGACCCCCCACCCCACCGATCTCCGGGCAACACTCTCCCCCCCCCCCCCCCCTACACAAACACCATCTCCCCCCCAAACACCATCTCCCCCCCAAACACCATCTCCCCCCCCAAACACCATCTCCCCCCCAAACACCATCTCCCCCCCCAAACACGCCATCTCCCCCCCCAAACACCATCTCCCCCCCCAAACACCATCTCCCCCCCCAAACACCATCTCCCCCCCCAAACACCATCTCCCCCCCCAAACACCATCTCCCCACCAAACACCATCTCCCCCCAAACACCATCTCCCCCCCAAACACCATCTCCCCCCCCAAACACCATCTCCCCCCCCAAACACCATCTCCCCCCCCAAACACCATCTCCCCCCCCAAACACCATCTCCCCCCCCAAACACCATCTCCCCCCCAAACACCATCTCCCCCCCAAACACCATCTCCCCCCCAAACACCATCTCCCCCCCCAAACACCATCTCCCCCCCAAACACCATCTCCCCCCCCAAAAACGCCATCTCCCCCCACAAAAAACGCCATCTCCCCCCCAAACACGCCATCTCCCCCCCCAAACACCATCTCCCCCCAAACACCATCTCCCCCCAAACACCATCTCCCCCCAAACACCATCTCCCCCCAAACACCATTCCCCCTCTCTCTCTCCCCCCCCACTCTCCCCCCCACTCTCCCCCCCCACTCTCCCCCCCCACTCACTCTCCCCCCCCACTCACTCTCCCCCCCCCACTCACTCTCCCACTCACTCTCCCCCCCACTCTCCCCCCCCCCACTCTCCGCCCCCCACTCTCCCCCTGTTCCTCTGACGCGCCCTTTTGCCACAGGCTTTCCCGCCCGACAGGGAGTCCACCCGTCAATCTGCCCGTCGGGTGGGAAGCCTGGAGAAAAAATTGAGAAGATGTGATGCCGTTGAAAGCTGCAGGAATTTGGGGAAACCTGCCCATAACTCACCCCGCTCCGAACACGCGGCCCCGTAAATATCGGGCCGTTTATTCTGGGTCTTGTAACTGAGCACCGACTTTCTCTCTCAGGCTGTCGTTACCTCTGGCTCTATCACGTTACCGCATTCCGTTAACATCATTATGAATCGATGGACGCTACAGATGGGTTTCCCAGTCGTTACTGTAAATACGGAAATTGGACTTGTTAAACAGAAACACTTTCTTCTTGATCCAAATTCAACTGTGACGCGTCCTTCAGAGTTTAAGTGAGTCTGTTCAGTAAATTGATGGTCAGTTAGGGCCATATTTTAATATTTTGATACTATATAATAATTTAACGTGACATTGTTAAATTCTTTTTATATGAAGCTTATAAATGATAAAATAACAAAAATTTGTGATTTTCCAGTAAACAATTTGTACACAATTCCTGATGTAAAAATTCACTTTGTACAAATGGAGTTAAAAATTATGAGGTTTTTATATTTAAGGAGTAATAAAAGAATCTTGCACTGACCCACCTTCAAACTCTTTAAATCCAATGAATTACTTTGAGGTATGTGAACTTTGACTGTTGTTATTTTAGCAAATGCGGCAGTCATTCGCACACAGTCAGGTCTCAAATGGAGCAATGAAATGAACGAGCCCCTCATCCATTGGTGATTCCAGTTCTTATTGAAATAAAGCCAAAGGATAGTTAGCATCACCAGACAAGGGGTCAGGTTAACATCTCATCTGAAGGAAGTGGATGGCAGTGTTGCACCCCTCGTGCACCTCCTCATTAATCTATGCAATTCGGATAATTGGTATAACAATTCGTATAATATACGTGCGTCCCTGATGCCATTTTAAATGCTGACTGGGTGGAGTGTTGCCTGTGGATGTTCCCTCAGTGAAACGTGGCGGAACAGAAGAGGCCTGAAAATGTAAGTTTCAATTTATGTTGGCGTAAGTGTCTGCCCTGGCTCCAGCAGAATAGTGTGGGATCCCCACCCCCGATATTCCCTGGCTGGGCCGGGCTGCAGGACGTTGATATTGGAGCTCGCTGTGTGTATGTTCCTGGGGCCTAGTCCCCAGATTGACCGGGCTTATTGCTGGCACAGTTGGTCAGACGGACACCCCCTGGAGTGGGGCTTGCACCCCAACTTTCACAATCAGAGGTACAATCTCCTTAAGTAAATGTTGTGCTAAGAACAACAAGCTGTCCTGCCCGGTGACAGGTGTGTCTGACCAAATATTGTTCTTTGTGTTTCAGTTATACTTGGTATGTGCCAATTACATGGAGGAAACGAAATACAGCAGAGAATCTAACTTGGTTATTGACACCCGAAGGTAGGAATTCTTGACTTCGACACATTACAGAGAGATAAAAGAGGCGGAGATTTTGAGGCCTCTCACCTGATGGAAACTGGGCGTTGGTGGAAAATGACTAACAACCTGTCCCGCAAACTCACCCCTTCCTCACACCCCTGGGCTACTGGACCCCCGCCCGAGTCAGGACCCTTTAATGTGTAAATCTGAGTTGTGTGACGGTCACCATTTTAGTGCAGATACCTGCCACAGTGCAGCGCTCCCTCAGCACTGACCCTCTGACAGTGTAGCTCTCCCTCAGTACTGCCCCTCTGACAGTGTAGCTCTCCCTCAGTACTGCCCCTCTGACAGTGTAGCTCTCCCTCAGTACTGCCCCTCTGACAGTGTAGCTCTCCCTCAGTACTGACCCTCTGACAGTGCAGCGCTCCCTCAGTACTGCCCCTCTGACAGTGTAGCTCTCCCTCAGTACTGCCCCTCTGACAGTGTAGCTCTCCCTCAGTACTGACCCTCTGACAGTGCAGCGCTCCCTCAGTACTGCCCCTCCAACAGTACAGGATTCCCTCAGTACTGCCCCTCCGACAGAGCAGCTCTCCCTCAGTACTGACCCTCTGACAGTGCAGCGCTCCCTCAGTACTGCCCCTCTGACAGTGCAGCTCTCCCTCAGTACTGCCCCTCTGACAGTGCAGCTCTCCCTCAGTATTGCCCCTCTGACAGTGCAGCTCTCCCTCAGTACTGCCCCTCTGACAGTACGGCACTCCCTCAGTACTGCCCCTCCAACAGTACAGGATTCCCTCAGTACTGCCCCTCCAACAGTGCGGCACTCCCTCAGTACGGCCCTCCGACAGTACAGGACTCCCTCAGTACTGCCTCTCTGACAGTACAAGACTCCCTCAGTACTGGCCCTCTGACAGTACAAGACTCCCTCTGTACTGCCCCTCTGAAAGTGTGGCACTCCCTCAGTACTGACCCCCCCGACAGTGCAGCACTCCCTCAGTACTGCCCCTCTGACAGTACAAGACTCCCTCAGTACTGCCCCTCCGATAGTACAAGACTCCCTCCGTACTGCCCCTCTGAAAGTGCGGCACTCCCTCAGTACTGACCCTCCGACAGTAGAAGACTCCCTCAGTACTGCCCCTCTGACAGTGCAGCGCTCTCTCAGTACTGCCCCTCTGACAGTGCAGCGCTCCCTCAGTACTGCCCCTCTGACAGTGCAGCGCTCCCTCAGTACTGCCCCTTTGACAGTGCGGCACTCCCTCAATAGTACCCCACTGAAAGTCTGGCGCTCCCTCAGTACTACCCCTTTGACAGTACAAGACTCCCTCAGTACTGCCCCTCCAACAGTGCGGCACTCCCTCAGTACTGCCCCTCTGATAGTACAAGACTACCTCAGTACTGACCCCCTGACAGTTCAGTGCTCCCTCAGTACTGCCCGCTTAAAGTGCGGCACTCCCTCAATACTGACCCTCCAACAGTGCGGCACTCCCTCAGCACTGCCCCTCTGACAGTACAAGACTCCCTCAGTACTGCCCCTCTGACAGTACAAGACTCCCTCAGTACTGCCCCTCTGACAGTGCAGCGCTCCCTCAGTACTGCCCCTCCGACAGTACTGGACACCCACAGTACAGGACTCCCTCAGTATTGCCCCCCTGACAGTGCGGCACTCACTCAGTACTGCCCCTCCGACAGTACAGGACTCCCTCAGTATTGCCCCTCTGACAGTGCAGCGCTCCCTCAGTACTGCCCCTCCGACAGTACTGGACACCCACAGTACAGGACTCCCTCAGTACTGACCCTCCGACAGTACAGGACTCCCTCAGTACTGCCCCTCTGACAGTACAAGACTCCCTCAGTACTGCCCCTCTGACAGTGCAGGACTCCCTTAGTACTGCCCCTCTGACAGTACTGCACTCCCTCAGTACTGACCCTCCGACATTACAGGACTCCCTCAGTACTACCCCTCTGACAGTGCAGCGCTCCCTCAGTACTGACCCTCCGACAGTACAAGACTCCCTCAGCACTGCCCCTCTGACAGTGCGGCACTCCCTCAGTACTGCCCCTCCGACAGTACTGGACACCCACAGTACAGGACTCCCTCAGTACTGCCCCTCTGACAGTGCAGCGCTCCCTCAGTACTACCCCTCTGACAGTACAAGACTCCCTCAGTACTGCCCCTCTGACAGTGCAGTGCTCCCTCAGTACTACCCCTCTGACAGTACAAGACTCCCTCAGTACTGCCCCTCCAACAGTGCGGCACTCCCTCAGTACTGCCCCTCTGACAGTACAAGGCTCCCTCAGTACTGCCCCTCCGACAGTACTGGACACCCACAGTACAAGACTCCCTCAGTACTGCCCCTCTGACAATGCAGTGCTCCCTCAGTACTACCCCTCTGACAGTACAAGACTCCCTCAGTACTGCCCCTCCAACAGTGCGGCACTCCCTCAGTACTGCCCCTCTGACAGTACAAGGCTCCCTCAGTACTGCCCCTCCGACAGTACAAGACTCCCTCAGTACTGCCCCTCCAACAGTGCGGCACTCCCTCAGTACTGCCCCTCTGACAGTACAAGACTCCTTCAGTACTGCCCCTCTGACAGTGCAGCGCTCCCTCAGTACTGCCCCTCCGACAGTACTGGACACCCACAGTACAGGACTCCCTCAGTATTGCCCCTCTGACAGTGCTGCACTCACTCAGTACTGCACTGAGGTGCCTGCCGAGATTTTCTGCTCAAGTCTCTGGAGGGGGACTTGAACCCACGACCTTGTGAGAGTGCTGTCGCTGAGCCTGCTCACCTCCTTGTGTAAAGTCCTTGTTTTTGCACATTCCAGCTGTAGCCAGTGGATAGTAATCGAGGTGGGAATCGCTAATAGTCGAGGGTACGGAGACCAATCCCAGCGCAATCGCTAGATCCGAACAGACTGAGTCTGGAATTTTCCCGCTGCTTATCTTCATATTACATCATTAGGGGGAGAGTGAGAGACTTTTATGTTGGGTGGAATTTGAGGTGAAAGGACAGTAAACTAACCAATTCCGCAAACATAGTCTTCACAATCGGAGGTACATTAGTTAAAGATTGAGTTGCATGACTTTCTCTTTTCCACAGATCCTCAGACCTGTAAAAATGTGTCGCACCTTCTCTGAAAGTTAGGTTTTGAAAGTTTTGAAAATGTAGTTTTCTCAAGTGGAATAATTATTTTGCCAGCATCTACAATTTGTTTCTGTTTTGATATTTATAAAACTTCTTCGTCTATAGTATTTGAATTTATATACTTACCAAGCTTTTGGGTAGAAAAATCTAGAATGAGCAAAGCAGCAACTGTCAAGAAAAATGTCAAAAAAGGAAATAGTTTAAAGGAGACGGGAATGGTCCAGGGTATGTTTGAAGTGCAAAGTCTTTCCCACATCCAGTTAGTCCAAAAAGGCAGCTTTGAATTCCAACTCCTAACTGATGGAGCGAGATGGAGTGAGGGATGAGGACATGGTGTGTTTACCTGTGATGTTTCTGAGGTCAGATAGCTTCGCAACACTCACTCTAGTTCTTGGCTGTTGGGAAGTTAAGTTTGAGAAGGATGTTCTAAGGTTAGTTGGTGGGTGTTGAGGAAGCTTTACTCGACATCTGCTATCATCCACAGTTCCACAGAAAGTGACATTCTCCACCGTGATGACATTTGGTCAAACAAATAAGTAAAAGATTTAGAACAGCTACAATCAGATTGCCCCATGACGCATTCAGTTCTTGTCATAATGGCTTTGTTTTAAATCCCACTATAGAAACTTTCAGTGAAATGAAATACAGCGGCGATGACTGGTTCTTGGCCAACATTAATGTTATGGGATATTACAGAGTGAATTACGATGAGAGGAACTGGAACAATCTCGTCGAGCAATTGAAAAGAAATCACACAGTGAGTACAATCTTTATCCTTTGCTTCGCTGTGCTTGTTGTTAAAGAGCTGACAGAACAGTCGATGCCTTCAAAACCAAACTTCAAATGGGAGAAACAAGTAACTCCCTTGGTTATGAAGCTATAAGAGTAGAAGCTACTGCTGATGACGTTACTGAAGGAATGTTTAACCAGCATGTACCGAATTCCTCTCCATTGCTTTATCTGAGACATCAATGAGGGATTTTAACTGGGAGAGACTTTCCGCTATGAACCTGCTCCAGTAAGTTAGTTCCCGCCTGTCCGGGGCAGCCGGAGACCATTGCAGGCGGGAGGACAGGGGTGGCATGGGATGGGTGGGTGGGTTGGAGGTGGGGGGCAGGGTCCATGCAGCGGGGGTGGGGGTGCAGGCAGGTGGACTGGGTGGGGGGTAGTTGGGGGGGAGGACCTCATCCGCCTGCAAAACTTTCCAGTTAAAATCAGCAACATCAGGAAAGGGTCAGGTTACAAGCGGGAAAGGAAGCCGCTCATTTTTAACTGCTCACCTGTCCGATTTCTTCTGGTTGGGTAGTTTAAGTTCAGCTCCATTACTGTACCTGGGTTAATGCCATGGTCAACAGAGTAGAATATGATAAATGTTGAGCCTTCACTATATACCGTCTGTTAGCGGATTTCCCGTGGTTGTGGTTGCAACAAAGGGTTGTTAGTCCAGTAACAATAACCTCCACGTGATTCAGGCCCGAGTGGTTTTCAACAACAAGCTTTAATATACAAAAGCAAAATACTGCGGATGCTGGAAATCTGAAATAAAAACAGAAAATGCTGGAAATACTCAGCAGGTCAGGCAGTATCTGTGGAGAGAGGAACAGCGTTAATGTTTTAGGTCGATGACACTTCGTCAGAACTGGTCTTGCATATACATTGACTATTAACAGTACTAGTTTTTATATAACTGTCCTACAGTATTATATTAAATGACCAGCCATTAATACAACCTGTTTGTCTTCACGAAGTCTCGTTCAATTGATCAGATTTGTAATCTTTTGTGGATGGACTTCCAACTATCCCAAGAGCGCTCTGAACAAGAGGAAAAAAGTCCCATCCTTATACTATTCGGCTACCTTGGGCTGCACCTACGCACAACAGTATGTGTTGGTGCACATTGGCTGAGGCCACGTATTGAGGTGTTTTCCCCACTTCTAATCTTGCGGCCTTCATCTCTGTTCTACAAGCTTTGTTTAATGCAAAAGCCATGTGACCTTGCATTATTCTGACTGCCTTGTTCTATCTCTTACTGTGGTATGTGGTGTCTTAGCAACGGTCCCTTATCGCGATATGGGCTGTCTCTTGACCTGGGTGTTTCTCATTCTCTGTCTTGGTTTATACATTCCCCCTTTCCTCCACATGCTGGGATACCGTGACTGTTTAAACCAGTTTAAAATATTTTAACACCATCACCTGTCTCTCCCCTAAATCGACCCACATCCTTTCTGATCAGAAATTTAGCTTTATTGCCCAAGATCGTTGATATTGTGACCTGGCGGCTATAACAATTAAACAATTTGCTACTGTAATCTCTAATCTTCCAAAAAGCACATCGATTAACAGTTTAGTTTAAATCAATGAGCTGGTTTAGGAATCGCTGGACGAACAAAGACCGCGGTCCCTCTCGTTCACCTTCTCCCCTCCTGGGAGTTGCATGATCCGACGATAATGGGGTTGTTGACCAATCACAGCGATCAATCTCTATCAATGAGTCTACAACAGACCCAGACATGAGGTGAGGAAGACCCCCAGTGGTGGAGAGCTTTGCGAACCAGAGGTCCAAAGTTACCTGTTCCTCCCGAGCACGCTGCACTCACCACACATCACAGCTCAAATTACTCAGATACTGGATCCCAAAATATTATATTCTGAAAGAGATCTACCTAATTTGCATTTGAATGAATCAACACTAATTGTTCCACCGTCTCCCTAGGGAGCCTGTTCCTAGTTGACCACTCGCTCACTGAAAGGGATGACTTTTAACCCCCAGAAATGGGTGTGTTGGGTCAGGTGAGATGTAAAAATGTTTTAAATCTCAATCCCGACCCTAACCCCCCCCCTAACCAATGTTTCCTTTAAGCTGCGCGGCTGCACAGCTGTCTGGCGGTCCTGTGCAGCCCGGGACTGGCTTTCCCTATGTTGAAGTTCACGGGCGAACCTGTGAATGGGCCAAACAAAATGATGGGGAACATTGCCTCTAACCCACCCACATGCGGGTTTAACGGAGGCATGACAAGGGGAAGGCAGCCAACCCGCTCTCAGGAGGCGGGTTCCATTTAAGTATTATAATGAGGCTGGGAGCCTCACATTTAACTTCCCTTAGAGGTTTAACCCTGGCCGGACGAGTTTCCCAGGCCTCAGGAAACCAGGCAGCTGAAGTGAGGTGGGGACAGCTTTGGGGAGAAGATAAGTGCTTTTACAGCACTGCTTATGGGCCAGGAGGAGCAGGAGTGCTTCCCCCACCCCCTCCCAAGTTTACCTGCTTCCCTGGGATCGGAACCTCCCCGCTCCCCCCCCCCTCCACCCCCACCAAGCTCCCACTAGAAGTTGCAGGCTCCGTACCTGCTCCTGCAGCCTGCTCCAGAGTGCTTCCGGGTTTCCCGACCAAATCTCCACTGCCCGCTCAGAAAACCCACCTCATCAATATCTGGGCCATTATTTCCGCAGAATAGTTTTGAACATAATTGCTCCTGATAATCCAACCACTCCATTCCCTCAATCAGTCTGGTTGCTCTCCTCCGTATCCTCTCAATAGCTGCAATGTCCTTTCTGTACTGTACACAGGATTCGAAGCGCAGCCACACCAATGATTTATAAAGCAGCAGGATTACCTCACTATTGACTCAATATTTATTTGCCAAACCATAGTTTATGAACAGAGTAACAATTGCAATGAAATACGGTTTATTTTGTAGCGTTCCTTATAACATAGAAAATAACAAAATACGCAACACTGCCCATGTTGGTGGGCTAGGAACCTGGCTGCTATAACCTAGGAGGACGCTCCCTCCCTTTGTCCAACTTCCTTACCAATTCTTCCATCCGATGATCTCCAAAGACCATTATATCCTTTTCCCCCTTCCTATTTCCCAGATGGACAGGAAGCCAAAGGGTTAACATCTGACCCCCTCCCAACTCAATGTCGAGACTCACCAGCCGAGCTTGCAGTTACTATGGTGACCACCCTGTTTTGAGGACTGCCAGAAACTAACTCCTGCTGGCCTCAAATAAATCGGAAATTCGACACCTTGTGTGAATCTTCACAGGGAACTTCCATTGTCTCAAACTGAAGTGGAATATGGAAGTCCCTGGTTGATGAAGATCTAATCCTTCTCCCCTGGACCTGCCTGGTCTGTGGTTTAATCCCTTATGAGTGAAATTAACACCGTTTTATTTCAGATTAAACCAAAATCCTTCTGTGGTGATATAGTCAGAAATTCTGAAATTGACAGGGAGAGGATTCTGGATAAGCATTCAAGAAATATAAAAACAGATTGTAAGAGCTTCTACAAGTATGTAAAAAGGAAGAGTAGCAAAAGTAAGCGTTGGTCCCTTAGAGGCTGAGACAGGAGAAATTATAATGGAGAATAAGGAAATGGCAGAGACTATAAACAAATATTTTGTATCTGTCTTCACAGTAGAAGACACAAAAAGCATACCAAAAATACTGGGGAACCAAGCAGCTAATAAGAGTGTGGGACTAAAAGCCAACAAATCCCCTGGTCCTGACGGCCTACATCCTAGGATTCTAAAGGAGGTGGCTGCAGAGATTGGTTTTGATCTTCCAAAATTGGTCTTAGCGGATTGGAAGGTAGCAAATGTAACCCCGCTATTCAGGAAGAGGGAGAGAGAAAACATGGAACTACAGGCCAGTTAGCCTGACATCAGTCGTTGGGAAAATGCTGGAATCCATTGTTAAAGAAATGGTATCAAGTCACTTAGAAAATCATAACATGATTAGGCAGAGTCGACATAGTTTTATGAAAGGGAAATCGTGTTTAACAAATGTATTCGTTTTTTGAAGATGTAACTAGCGGGGTAGATAAAGGGGAAGTTATTCACTTTGATAGGAAGAATAGAAAAACAGAATATTCTTTAAATGGTGAGAAACTATGAAATGTTGGTGTTCAGAGAGATTTAGGTGTCCTCGCACAGGAAACACAGAGAGTTAGCGTGCAGGTACAGCAAGGAAGGGAAATGGCATGTTAGCCTTTACTGCAAGGGGGTTGGAGTACAAAAGTAAGGAAGTTTTACTACAATTGCACAGGGCTTTGGTGAGACCACACCTGGTGTACGGCGCACAGTTTTGGTCTCCTTAGCTGAGAAAGGACACACTTGTCTTAGAGCTGGTGCAACGGAGATTCACTAGATTAATCCCGGAGATAAGAGGGTTGTCCTATGAGGAGAGATTGAGTAGATTGGGCTTATACACTGTGGAGTTTAGAAGAATGAGAGATGATCTCATTGAAACATATAAGATTCTGAGGGAGATTGAGAGGGTAGATGCTGAGAGGTTGTTTCCCCTGACTGGAGAGTTTAGAACCAGGGGGCACAGTCTCAGGATAAGGGGTCAGCCTTTTAAGACTGAGATGAGGAGAAACTTCTTCACTCAGAGGGCGGTGAATCTTTGGAATTCTCTGCCCCAGAGGGCTGTGGAGGCTCAGTCATTGAATACATTCAAGGCAGAGATCAATAGATTTTTGGACTCTAAGGAAATCGAGGGTTATGGGAATCAGGCAAGAAAATGGAGTTGAGGTCAAAGATCAACCATGATCTTATTGAATGGCGGAGCAGGCTTGAGGGGCCAAATGGTCGACTCCTGAGTCTATTTCTTTTGTTTTTAAGGGACCAATAGGTATTATCATCGACTGAACCAATGGCTGCAGCTCCTCCATTTGTCGGAGGTGGAATTCCAGTGTGACAAGTTTCTGTTATAATATAAAGATAGGAATTTACAATCGCAAAATTTACTGGAAATGCGTTCAGTTGTAAGATTTTAAATATTAAATTTACAAGGTCAAAACTGAAAGAGGGCATCTTCATTCTTAAAACTCCAGCTGCTGAATTATCATTCTGAAAACACAGCATTTCTCAACTTTTATCGCAGTGCATTTTCAGATCTGATAGAGGCAAAGTGGAAGAGCAGATTTTCCAAGTCCTCATCTCCCATCGCCACCTTACACCCACAATACATGCCAGCCCTGAGCAAGGACTCAGACACTATTGTGATCGCTGCTATTTGCTTCTGTTAAATCCCACTGAAGAATAGAACGACTGAGATTGTAATCTAACACAGAGTACCTGCTCTAGAGATTCAGTTCAGCTTTTAAAGTGTAATTGTGTGAACCATGCTTGAAATCTATCTTTTATAGGTTTTTCCAGTCATAAACCGAGCCCAGATAATTGCTGACTCCTTCAATCTCGCACGGTAAGTTGCTTAAAACTTCTTATGTGGCATCTAAAAACAACAAATGTGATCATACAGTGAAAGATAACATTAAATAACGTGAAACCAGTAAACAATATTGGTGCTTTTGTAAACATTCAAAGTGTTTTCTATTAGAAAGCAATCCATGCCCGCACGCAGAAAAACCTGGACAAGATTCAGGCTTGGGCTGATAAGTGGCAAGTAACATTCGTGCCACACAAGTGCCAGGCAATGACAAGTCTAACCACCTCCTCTTGACATTCAATGGCATTACCATGGCCGAATCACCCCACCATCAATGTCCTGGGGTCACCATTGACCAGAAACTTAACTGGACCAGCCACATAAATACTGTGGCTACTAGAGCAGGTCAGAGGTTGGGTATTCTGCGGCGAGTGTCTCACCTCTTGACTCTCCAAAGCCTTTCCACCATGTACAAGGCACAAGTCAGGAGCGTGATGGAATACTCTCCACTTCTCTGGATGGGTACAGCTCTAGAAACACACAAGACGCTCGACACCATCCAGGACAAAGCAGCCCGCTTGATTGGCACTTTATCCACCAGGTTAAACATCCACTGTCTCCACCGCAGCTGCAGTGTGTACCATCTACAGGATGCACTACAGCAACTCAGTAAGGCTTCTTCGGCAGCACCTCCCAAACCCGCGAGCTCCACCACTTAGAAGGACAAGGGCAGGCGGTGCACCTCCAAGTTCCTCTCCAAGTCACACACCATCTTAACTTAGACATATTTCACCACTCCTTCATCGTTGCTGGATCAAAATCCTGGAACTCCCGACTTAACAGCACTGTGGGAGTACCTTCACCACACGGACTGCAGCAGTTCAAGAAGGTGGCTCACCACCACCTTCTCCGGGCAACTAGGGGTGGGCAATAAATGTCGTCCTTGCCAAAGGACGCCCATATCCTGGGACTGAATTAATTTAAAAACTCACACACACAGGTTATTTTTGTAGTAAACGTTACTTCGGAATGAGGGGGAGGCGCTCATTGAATGAGTGGAGCTCAGACATATATTGGTTTTGGAGGGAGTGCAGCGCAGATTTACCTGAATGATACCGGTAGTTAAAAGGGTTTAATTATGAGGACAGGTTGCACAGACTAGACTTGTAAATGGCATTTAATTATCCATCAATAAGCCATATGTATTAATCATAAAGTCAATATCATCCAGTTTATACTTAGAAGCTAAGAATAAGTTAATAAATTAATGTGGTGGTTTCCAAACTGTGGAACATGTATCAGTAATGGAATGCAGTGAGGATGGGAAAGAGAAAATAAATTAAAGAAAAAGGGAACAATCAAAAATAAGAAAGGGAACACTTGTGGCTTTGAATAGAGCTTCATTGCATTGTCAAGTTGGGCTCCGGCAATGTTGACACAGAGTGGGGAGAGACTGTGAACATGGAGCGAATGTCACTCACTGCAAGTCCCACCCTCACTGCACATCCATTCCTCACTCACTGCGAGTCCCTCACTCACTCACTCACTGCGGAATGGGTAATTCAATAACAGGTATTTGGCTTTAGCCAACAATAGAAGACTTTCCCAAGTTGCTCAATGCCCAGAGGGTATTTCAGTGTAATGGTGCTGAATAACTTTGTTTGTCATTGTTATTGGAGCATCATCTTTGACAATGGCAATTAAATCTTTTACCATTGACAGCCCTTGAACAAGCTACTCTTAGAATGAAGAATAAACTGACCGTATGTGTTTACTGCAAGGAGTAATTCAGTGACAGGTTTAACATTTTGTACAAACTCTGTACGTAAATCAATCTTTTTGTAAAATGACGTTCATTCTAAATGGCCCTAAAAATACAGTCGTAACTATTTGAAATACTGATAAATGTTAAAACTGCAATCTGTTGGTAGAAGAATTCACTCTTCATACCGAGATAATGTGCAGCCTTTATTTAAAGTGAAAATGATATAATGTCCATATCCATGGTTAGTGAGACACGAGGGGAAGTAAAAGTCTTTGGGTGAGTCCTGAAAGGTTTGAGGCTCCCTGGCGAATGCAGCTTCCACAGGAAACTTTAAGGCTAATCATCATCTCCTGGTAATCATTTTAGTGAAAAAATCAGCATGAGCACAAAACGAGAGAAGCTCTCCATAACATTTGCCGCCGACACCACAGCCCATCTGCTGCTGAAGCTTCCTACATGGTTCATGATCTCCAGACTCCACTCTGCCAATCCAATGCTCTACATTCCCGCCTTCCATCCTCCACCTTCCATCTTATTCAACACTTTGCTGCTTGAGTCTGATCCCGCACTAAGTCCTGCTCACAGTTACCCCCATTTTTACTGACCTAGTGCTCCAACAGCACAAATTTAACATTCTTGTCTTTTTTAAACCCACCTTGCCCTTCTTCTCTTGATTTTTGTATCCTTCTCTAGCCCCACAACCTCTCTTCACAAACTCTCCATTCCTCATACTCTAGCTTCCCGTACATCCACATTTCCCTTTGCCCCACCATTGATGACCGTGCCTTAATCCACCTAGAGCCCACTCTGGAATTCTCTCCCAAAATCCCTAAACCTTGCGACCCACCTCTCTCGACCTTTAAGGCAGTCCTTAAAACCCAGCTCTTTGACCGAGCTTTTGATCGTCCCTCCAAATCTTTTCTTCTTTGGCTTGATGTCTGTTTTCCGCCAAATTCTGTGAAACACCTTTGGATGTTTTTATATATTAAAGGTGCTATATAAATACAAGTTGTTCTTTTGTAAAATGATCAACAGGAATAGTTCTAGTTCTATCAGCCCTCCCCACAGTGTCCCAGTGAAAGGTCAGTAAAAAAGCAAATTATTATTTAAATGGAGAGAGATTACAAATTGCTGCAGTACAGAGGGATCTGGGGGTCCTTGTACATGAAACACAAAAAGTTAGCATGCAGGTCCAGCAAGTAATTAGGAAGGCAAATGGAATGTTGGCCTTTATTGCAAAGGGTATGGAGTATAAAAGTAGGGAAGTCTTGCTACAACTGTACAGGGTGTTGGTGAGACCACACCTGGAGTACTGCGTACAGTTTTGGTCTTATATAAGGAGGGATATACTTACATTGGAGGCAGTTCAGAGAAGGTTCACGAGGTTGATTCCGGAGATGAAGGGGTTGTCTTATGAGGAAAGGTTGAGCAGGTTGGGCCGATACTCATTGGAGTTTAGAAGAATGAGAGGGGATCTTATTGAAACATATAAGATGCTGAGGGGGCTCGACAGGGTAGATGCAGAGAGGATGTTTCCCCCCGTGGGGGAATCGAGAACAAGGGGGCATAGTCTCAGAATAAGGAGTCGCCCATTTAAAACAGAGATGAGGAGGATTTTCTTCTCTCAGAGGGTCGTGAATCTGTGGAATTCTCTGCCCCAGAGAGCTGTGGAGGTGAAGCCATTGAATATATTTAAGGTGGAGATTGACAGATATTTGAACGATAAGTGAGTCAAGGGTTATGGGGAGCGGGCAGGGAAGTGGAAATGAGGTCGATGATCAGCCATGATCTTATTGAATGGCGGAGCAGGCTCGAGGGGCCGAATGACCGACTCCTGCTCCTATTTCTTATGTTCTCATGTCAGCTAGCCACTGTGTGAGAGGGTGTGCTTTCGCTTTGAATATATTCTGTCTGTCTTGTTTTACAAGTTACTCCACTGAAGATCAAATTGTATATAAATTGCTGCAGCAGTGAAACAGTGAAAAGGAGAATTACAGCAAATCGATTGTTTCTAGAAGGCACTTTGTTCCATATCCAATGGACTAATGCTCTTTGTCCTTGACAGGGCAAAGTACCGTCCCACCACAGCGGCACTGAACACCACAATATATCTGGTCAAAGAGTTCGACTATATTCCCTGGCAGGCTGCCCTGGATAATTTGGCTTACATTAAGATCATGTTTGACCGTAGTGAGGTTTTTGGACACATGAAGGTAAGGAATTCTGGAAACGCTCATTTCCAGCTGTTTTGAATTCTGTCAGTACTTTCTGAGCTTTTATGGTTGTGATCTGTAGCAAGTCAAACAAATGCCTCTTTATTATATAAAATGGATTTGTCATCACTGCAATGGAATACATTGCAGAAAAACCTAAATGCGATATATTAAAGGAGAGGAGTTGGCTAGAGAGAGTATTTTCTGTTCAAAGTATTCCTCCACTCTCCATTGGAAAATAATCAATCAAATATATTTCCAAATTTAAAAAATGAAATTTACTGTGTGATGAAATGAATTATTTTTGTCTTGTTTAGGTTTGGTGCCTATCTCTTTAAATCCACTCTGTACTTCAGCAGTTTATAAAGTGACTGCTGTTCAGGCTAAGGTACAAAATGCAAAACTACAAGTAAAAACAACAAGAAAGAAAGATCATGTAATACAATCTAGTCACATCAAATAGGGAACAATGATAGACCTTGTTTGTAGCAAATCAAAACACTAATAAAAGATAGTGAAAACCATAATAAAAGATAGGACTGCTTAAACGATGCAGTGAACTCAGCCAGTATTGTATTTTCCCAGGGTTGCAGGACACAGGCCTCTCCAAAGCTCTGTAGCCCGACCACTTCCAGTTGAGACTGATGATGGCCAATCAGGCAACTAACAGGAGGAGGAGGCTCCATGAACATCCCCATCCTCACCCATGGTGGAGCCCAGTGAGTAAGTTGAAGAGACAAGTCTGAAGTCTCTTCATCCAAAATTGCCAAATTGATTCTCCTACTGGGCCACCACCCAGGATCTCCACCATCACCAATGCCAGTGTCCAGCCAATTCGCTTCACTCCACATGATATTAAGCAGTGTCTGAGTCAATTGGACTCTGGACTCTGACGAATCCCAGCTGTGGTGCTGATAAGCTGTGCTCCAGAAATAGCCACTGGTATAGCCAAGCTGTTCCAGGACAGCTACAACACTGGCATCCACTTGACATTGTGGAAGATTTACCAGGATAAATCCAACCTAGCTTTTTTAATTGTCAATAACCTTCCACCAGAACTATTTGGTCTCGGACCTCATCACAGCCTTGATCCAGACAGGGATGCAAGAGGTGATGAGAGTAACTCCCTTCGCTATCAAGGCAGTGTTTGGCTGAGTGTAGAAACAAGGTGACTGATTTTCATCTCGCCTGTAAATGGGGCGGGATGAAAACTGAAAATCCAGCCGACTTACCTGTAATGGGTTATGAACTCAAAGTGCCAAATTTTTACGTGATATCCTCAAGGTGCGAACACAAGGAATATTCACACATTTTAAATCAGTTCAAAAACATGACCCAAGTATCTCACAAATATTACGCATGTGTCTACAAACATAGAGAAAACAATTAACAAACTTAAAGCAGCACACGTATGTAGGAAAGACATTAAAAATGCTTAATACTTCCAACATCCAAGACAAGACTAAAAGGGTTAAATGTTTTTTAGCTGTGCACAGAACAATAGGTGGAGCTAAAACAAACATAACAGATGCTTTTTTTTAAAAGACAGACTTTCAGACAAAAGAAATGCTGTAACTTCTTAAACATCCATAGTCAGGAAAACTTCCACACTTTAACACAAACTGAAATTCCAGCCTCCTTTAAGTTTCATTCACCCAGTAATTCTTGTGTTTCATTTTTCTCGGCACAGAAGCTGGCAGGATATCTCCCTCTTCTTCTTAGGCAGTCCCTCGGAACCGAGGTTGACTTGCTTCCACACTAAAAATGAGTTCTCAGGTGACTGATGAGTCCAATGCGGGACCTACAGTCTCTGTCACAGGTGGGGCAGACGGTGGTTGAAGGGGCGGGTGGGTGGGGTGCTTGGGTTGACGTGCGCTCCTTCCACTGTTTGCGTCTGCGCTCACTCGGAGGTCGAACTCCAAACCATCGTCAACACCTTCACCGAAGCGTACGAGAGCATGGGCCTTACGCTAAACATCCGTAAGACAAAGGTCCTCTACCAACCTGCCCCCGCCACACAATACTGCCCCCTGATTATCAAAATCCACGACAAGGCCTTGGACAACGTGGACCACTTTCCATACCTCGGGAGCCTACTGTCAACAAGTGCAGACGTCGATGACAAAGTCCAACACCGCCTTCAGTGTGCCAGTGCAGGAAGAGAGTGTTTGAAGACCAGGACCTCAAACCCGGCACTAAGCTCATGGTCTACAGAGCAGCAGTGATACCCGTCCTCCTGTATGCTTCAGAGACATGGACCATGCACAGCAGGCACCTCAAAACACTGGAAAGGTGCCACCAACGCTGCCTCCGCAAGATCCTGCAAATCCATTGGCAGGATAGGCGCACCATCAGTGTTCTCGCTCAGGCCAACATCCCCAGCATCGAAGCTTTGACCATGCTCGATCAGCTCCGATGGACTGGTCACATCGTCCGCATGCCCGATACGAGACTCCCAAAACAAACGCTCTACTCGGAGCTCCGGCACGGCAAGAGAGCCCCAGGTAGGCAGAGGAAACGCTTCAAGGACACCCTCAAAGCCTCCTTGGAAAAAGTGCAACATCCCCACCGACACCCGGGAATCCCTGGCCCAAGACCGCACAAAGTGGAGGAGAAGCATCCGGGAAGGCACCGAACACCTTGAGTCTCTTCGCCGTGAGCAAGCGGAAGCCAAGCGCAGGCAGCGCAAGGAGCGCACGTCAACCCAAGCGCCCCACCCACCCGCCCCTTCAACCACCGTCTGCCCCACCTGTGACAGAGACTGTAGGTCCCGCATTGGACTCATCAGTCACCTGAGAACTCATTTTTAGTGTGGAAGCAAGTCATCCTCGGTTCCGAGGGACTGCCTAAGAAGAGGAAGTTGTCCCGAATTTCAATTTAAAGGGTGGAAGATGCCTGTGCGTGAATTCTCTTAATGTGGGGTGGCTGTTGCACACCAGCTACCACACGGGCTTGACAGAGCAAGGTCTTGGTTCTATGGCAAGGGGATCCAAGGCGATTGGAGACCAGGCTCTGCTACATCGGCCTAGCACACACACACAAACATACTGCTACTGTCCTCCTCCCTCCTTCCCACAGGTCCTCTCTGCCTGGGTTTCATAGGCTGCAGTGTGGTCCTCCCGACCCCGCTGCTGGTCCACGCTGCGCCACTCCTGGGCCTCGCCCTCGCTCCTGGGTCCCGCCCTCGCTCCTGGGTCCCGCCCTCGCTCCTGGGTCCTGCCCTCGCTCCTGGGTCCCGCCCTCGCTCCTGGGCTTCGTCCTCGCTCCTGGGTCCCGCCCTCGCTCCTGGGCCCCGTCCTCGCTCCTGGGCCCCGTCCTCGCTCCTGGGCCTCGACCTCGCTCCTGGGCCCCGTCCTCGCTCCTGGGCCCCGTCCTCGCTCCTGGGCCTCGACCTCGCTCCTGGGCCTCGACCTCGCTCCTGGGCCCCGTCCTCGCTCCTGGGCCCCGTCCTCGCTCCTGGGCCTCGTTCTCGCTCCTGGGTCCCGACCTCCCTCCTGGGTCCCGACCTCGATCCTGGGTCCCGTCCTCGCTCCTGGGCCCCGTCCTCGCTCCTGGGCCTCGACCTCGCTCCTGGGCCCCGCCCTCGCTCCTGGGCCCCGCCCTCGCTCCTGGGCCTCGTCCTCGCTCCTGGGCCCCGCCCTCGCTCCTGGGCCTCGACCTCGCTCCTGGGCCCCGCCCTCGCTCCTGGGCCCCGTCCTCGCTCCTGGGCCCCGTCCTCGCTCCTGGGCCCCGTCCTCGCTCCTGGGCCCCGTCCTCGCTCCTGGGCCCCGTCCTCGCTCCTGGGTCCCGACCTCGCTCCTGGGTCCCGTCCTCGCTCCTGGGCCTCGTCCTCGCTCCTGGGTCCCGACCTCGCTCCTGGGCCTCGTCCTCGCTCCTGGGCCCCGCCCTCGCTCCTGGGCCTCGACATCGCTCCTGGGCCCCGCCCTCGCTCCTGGGCCCCGCCCTCGCTCCTGGGTCCCGCCCTCGCTCCTGGGCCACGACCTCGCTCCTGGGTCCCGACCTCGCTCCTGGGCCTCGTCCTCGCTCCTGGGCCCCGCCCTCGCTCCTGGGCCTCGACCTCGCTCCTGGGCCCCGCCCTCGCTCCTGGGTCCCGTCCTCGCTCCTGGGTCCCGTCCTCGCTCCTGGGTCCCGTCCTCGCTCCTGGGTCCCGTCCTCGCTCCTGGGCCCCGCCCTCGCTCCTGGGCCCCGCCCTCGCTCCTGGGCCCCGTCCTCGCTCCTGGGCCCCGTCCTCGCTCCTGGGCCCCGTCCTCGCTCCTGGGCCCCGTCCTCGCTCCTGGGCCCCGCCCTCGCTCCTGGGCCCCGCCCTCGCTCCTGGGCCCCGCCCTCGCTCCTGGGCCCCGCCCTCGCTCTTGGGCCCCGCCCTCGCTCCTGGGTCCCGCCCTAGCTCCTGGGCCCCGCCCTCGCTCCTGGGCCCCGTCCTCGCTCCTGGGTCCCGTCCTCGCTCCTGGGCCCCGCCCTCGCTCCTGGGCCCCGCCCTCGCTCCTGGGCCTCGTCCTCGCTCCTGGGCCCCGTCCTCGCTCCTGGGCCCCGTCCTCGCTCCTGGGTCCGGTCCTCGCTCCTGGGTCCCGTCCTCGCTCCTGGGCCCCGTCCTCGCTCCTGGGCCCCGTCCTCGCTCCTGGGCCCCGTCCTCGCTCCTGGGCCCCGTCCTCGCTCCTGCGCCTCGACCTCGCTCCTGGGCCTCGACCTCGCTCCTGGGCCCCGACCTCGCTCCTGGGTCCCGTCCTCGCTCCTGGGCCTCGACCTCGCTCCTGGGTCCCGCCCTCGCTCCTGGGTCCCGTCCTCGCTCCTGGACCCCGCCCTCGCTCCTGGGTCCCGTCCTCGCTCCTGGGTCTCGTCCTCGCTCCTGGGTCCCGCCCTCGCTCCTGGGTCCCGTCCTCGCTCCTGGGCCCCGTCCTCGCTCCTGGGCCCCGTCCTCGCTCCTGGGCCCCGTCCTCGCTCCTGGGCCCCGCCCTCGCTCCTGGGTCCCGTCCTCGCTCCTGGGCCCCGCCCTCGCTCCTGGGTCCCGTCCTCGCTCCTGGGCCCCGTCCTCGCTCCTGGGCCCCGTCCTCGCTCCTGGGTCCCGTCCTCGCTCCTGGGCCCCGCCCTCGCTCCTGCGTCCTGAACTCCTTATAGTGTGTCTCCTTCCAGTGCTTCATAGAAACATAGAAGATAGGAGCAGGATTAAGCCATTCGGCCCCTCGAGCCTGCTCCACCATTCAATGAGATCATGGCTGATCATCCAAATTCAGTACCCTGTCCCTGCCCTCTCTCCATATCCCTTGATCCCTTTAGCCTTAAGAAATGTATCCAACTCTTTCTTTAATATATTTAATGAATTGGCCTCTGCTGCCTTCTTTGGTAGAGAATTCCACAGGTTCACCACTCTCTGGGTGAAGAAATTCCTCCTCATCTCTGTCCTAAATGGCCTACCCCTTATCCTTAGACTGTGACCCCTGGTTCTGGACTCCCCGCCATCGGGAACATTCTTCCTGCATCTAGTCTGTCTAGTCCTGTTAGAATTTTATAAGTTTCGATGAGATCCCCTATCATTCTTCTAAACTCCAGTGAGTACAAGCCCAATCGACCCAATTTCTCCTCATACGTCATTCCTGCCATCCCAGGTATCAGCCTGGTGAATCTTCGCTGAACTCCTTCCATGGCAAGAACATCCTTCCTCAGATAAGGCGACCAAAACTGCACACAATACTCAAGATGTGGTCTCACCAAGGCCCTGTACAACTGCAGCAAGACATCCTTGCTCCTGTACTCGAACCCTCTCGCTACGAAGGCCAACATACCATTTGCCTTCTTAACTGCCTGCTGCACCTGCATGCTTACCTTCAGCGACTGGTGCACAAGGACACCCAGGTCTCATTGCACTTCTCCTTCTCCCAATCTAGTGTCGTTCAGATAATAATCTGTCTTCCTGTTTTTGACACCAAAGTGGATAACCTCCAGTGACGGTTTCAACTTTGTCTCTTTTCTTTCACCTTTTGAACTGTTGTCTCAGCAGCTTGTTTTGTTTCTCTAACTCCGTTCTTTCCCTTCATTTGCTGAGTTCCCAGATTCCTGGTTTCTAGCTGCTGACGTTCTTTTTCCCTCTCTATTATTTTCTGTGCTTCCGAATGTTTTACTTCTCTTACTTCACCGCGCTGTGCACAGAAATGAGCTGCATAGTCTAACGAGCGCTTCCCTTTGTCTAATTTGACCTTTCCCAGAAACACTTGGCTCTGGACCCACTCTATCACCTTCTGATGTGAGTCTCCTTCCAGACTCGTCCGAAGCGATACTAAATCAGTTATACATAATTTTTTGAATTCTTTATCGATGGCATGCTCAACTTCTGTCAAGCCCACATTTCTACTGGTAGGTTGCAATGCTCTACACTCCTGAAGGTTCCCTTCCTTAACTGGTTAGGTCGTGCTAATCCTGCCAGTCCTAGGATCTTACTTATAGCGAATAGTTTACAAAAGAATCAGCTGTCAGGCAGCCTCCTGGCTCGCCAATTTGTGAGGATCCCAGAGGGACCCTGATTCCGAGAGGTTCGAAGTTGACCCGCATTAGTGTCAGTGATTAAACTTTATTCAGCACAAGTTTACAGAATATAATTGAGACTTTTATTACCCCGTTATGCTCTAGGTAGAAGTCACAACAGTGAGTTGGCCGCACCCTGTGTTTCTTGTCTCTCGTCTCTCATCTGTCTCTCGAGTGTCCCCTGGATTCTTCCAGAAATCTTCTACACTTTGTGGCTGTCGAGACCCCCTTCTTATACCCTTATAATTATTCAAAGCCTATGGAGTTTTACTGAACCCATCACTGGCTTATACCCAATTCCCCAAAATCCAAGGTATGCAGCACCTCTACTTACTCAGGTTCTGGTCTTATTACCCCTGACATCATCTGTGTTTGACCCTCAAGACTGATATCTGGGGCAGTTATGGCAGCGCAATAGAACATGTCTCCATACCAGAGAGATACGGGACCCTTGATGGTCCTGTGAGAGGCCCATGTTTTAGCTCACTGCCAGGCAACTTAACATTCCAGCACAGGCTGTCCGGGTTACAGCCTTTCATTATTGGCAAAGGGTCCCATGTCTAATATAAGTCAGGTTACCATCGCATACAGTTGCTGATTACAGACTTCTACATTTAATTCTTACACACGATTATAAATCCATTACTGATGATTACAAGATAATAAAATAAGTATTCTAAAAACCAACTAATCCCTGATAATCATACGTGGAAACCCTCCCTCCACAATCTTTAAGGACCGCAATTTAGTTGGCCAATGCAGTTGCCAGAAACAGATGGGGAGGTAATTAAAATATTGAACTGGGGTCAAATGACAGACTTAAGACCCCAATGCAATTTATTTCTCAAGTAATGTGGCCAACATTACTTCCTCAACCCACCCACAAATCATGGAGGCTACAGGCTGGGATGCTACCTCCAATGAAGGAGTCATTCGCTGCAGTAAGGCCAAGTTGGAATCAAGTCTGGCACTCAGTTGCCTTCAGTACTTTGGGAGTTTTGAGTCGTAAAACTTCCTTAACTCCAATCCTTGCTGCCAGATGTGTTCTTTAAATTTCTCCAAAGCTGAATTAAGTTGCTCCGTTGACGCCCCTCTGTGCAGCCTTCGCCTTTAAGGTGCTGTGGCAGGCCTGAGATCAGTGTCTGACCTACCAGACTCCTGCCCTGATAAGCAGCACAATTCATGCTGGCAACTTGCCTGTTCAATGCTAATGAGGTCCAACTGTGATGGCGATATCATCCAACACCCCGTCACTGCCCGATATCATCCAACACCCCGTCACCGCCCGATATCATCCAACACCACGTCACTGCCCGATATCATCCAACACCCCGTCACTGCCCGATATCATCCAACACCCCGTCACCGCCCGATATCATCCAACACCACGTCACTGCCCGATATCATCCAACATCCCGTCACTGCCCGATATCATCCAACATCCCGTCACTGCCCGATATCATCCAACATCCCGTCACTGCCCAATATCATCCAACATCCCGTCACTGCCCGATATCATCCAACACCCCGTCACCGCCCGATATCATCCAACACCACGTCACTGCCCGATATCATCCAATGCCCCATCACCGCCCGATATCATCCAACACCCCGTCACTGCCTGATATCATCCAACGCCCCGTCACCGCCCGATATCATCCAACACCCCATCACTGCCCGATATCATCCAACACCCCGTCACTGCCCGATATCATCCAACACCCCGTCACCGCCCGATATCATCCAACACCCCTTCACTGCCCGATATCATCCAGCATACTTTGGGTCAGTCTTTACGAAGGAAGACACAAAAAACCTCCCTGGGATATCGGGAAAAATAGGGACATTGGCAAAGGAGGAACTGACGCAAATCAATATCTCTAAGGATATGGTGTTAAGGAAGCTAAAGGGATTGAAGGTGGACAAATCCCCAGGGCCTGATAACATGCATCCTAGGGTACTGAAGGAGGTGGCCCTAGAGATAGCGAATGCACTAAGGATGATTTTTCAGAATTCATTAGACTCGGGAACAGTGCCGATGGATTGGAGGGTAGCTAACGTTACCCCACTATTCAAAAAGGGGGGTAGGGAAAAAGCAGGTAATTACAGACCTGTAAGCCTTACATCAGTTGTGGGCAAAATGCTGGAGTCCATCATTAAGGATGAAATAGCGGAGCACTTAGCAAATGGGGACAGGATAGGACAGAGTCAACATGGATTTACAAAGGGTAAATCGTGCTTGACTAATCTATTGGAATTTTTTGAGGGAGTAACTGGTAGAATAGATGGGGGAGAGCCAGTAGATGTGGTGTACCTGGACTTCCAAAAGGCCTTCGATAAGGTCCCACATAAAAGATTAGCATGGAAAATTGAGGCTCATGGGATAAAGGGGAAAGTTTTGGCGTGGATAGGGAACTGGCTGTCAGATAGAAAACAGAGAGTTGGAATAAACGGCTCATTTTCTGAATGGCAGGCAGTAACAAGTGGGGTACCACAGGGATCTGTCCTGGGCCCCCAGCTGTTCACAATTTACATTAATGACCTGGATCAGGGAGTCGGATGCAGCATTTCCAAATTTGCAGACGACACTAAACTAGGAGGGGGGGTGGGCTCAGAGGAAGAGACCAGGAAGCTCCAGAGCGATTTGGACAGACTGGGCGATTGGGCGGATAAATGGCAGATGCACTATAATGTGGACAAGTGCGAAGTTATCCACCTTGGGTGCAGGAACGGGAGGGCAAATTATTATTTAAATGGCAATAGATTGGGAGAGGGGGAAGTACAGAGAGACCTGGGTGTTCTTGTACACCAGTCACTGAAGGCGAGCATGCAGGTGCAACAGGCGGTCAAGAAGGCAAACGGTATGCTGGCCTTCATAGCAAAAGGGTTAGAATACAGGAACAGGGATACCTTGCTGCAGCTGTACAGGGCACTGGTGAGACCACACCTCGAGTACTGTGTACAGTTTTGGTCGCCTCATCTGAGGAAGGATGTTCTTGCCATGGAGGGGGTGCAGCGGCGATTCACCAGGCTGATACCAGGAATGGCGGGAATGACCTATGAGGAGAGACTATGTAGTTTAGGGATGTACACACTGGAGTTTAGAAGATTGAGAGGGGACCTCATAGAAGTGTATAAAATTCTGACAGGTCTAGACAGACTGGATGCAGAAGGAATGTTTCCCTTGGCGGGTGAGAACAGAACTAGAGGACATAATTTGAGGATAAGGGCTAAACCATTTAGGACAGAGATGAGGGGGAATTTCTTCACTCAGAGAGTGGTGAACCTGTGGAACTCATTGCCACAGAGGGCAGTGTACGCCAGCTCATTAAATATATTTAAGAGGGAATTAGATATATTTCTACGGGCAAAAGGGGTTAAGGGTTACGGAGAGAAGGCGGGGACGGGATACTGAATTAAAAGATCAGCCATGATCTCATCGAATGGCGGAGCAGGCACGAAGGGCCGAATGGCCTACTCCTGCTCCTATCTTCTATGTATCTATGTATCTATGTATCCCGTCACTGCCCGATATCATCCAACATCCCGTCACTGCCCGATATCATCCAACATCCCGTCACTGCCCGATATCATCCAACATCCTGTCACCGCCCGATATCATCCAACGCCCCGTCACTGCCCAATATCATCCAACACCCCGTCACTGCCCGATATCATCCAACGCCCCGTCACTGCCCGATATCATCCAACACCACGTCACCGCCCAATATCATCCAACACCACGTCACCGCCCGATATCATCCAACACCCCGTCACTGCCCGATATCATCCAACACCCCGTCACCGCCCAATATCATCCAACACCCCGTCACCGCCCAATATCATCCAACACCACGTCACCCCCCAATATCATCCAACACCCCGTCACCGCCCGATATCATCCAACACCCCGTCACCGCCCGATATCATCCAACACCCCGTCACCGCCCGATATCATCCAACACCCCGTCACCGCCCGATATCATCCAACACCCCGTCACTGCCCGATATCATCCAACACCCCGTCACTGCCCGATATCATCCAACACCCCGTCACTGCCCGATATCATCCAACACCACGTCACTGCCCGATATCATCCAACACCCCGTCACTGCCCGATATCATCCAACACCGCGTCACTGCCCGATATCATCCAACACCCCGTCACTGCCCGATATCATCCAACACCCCGTCACTGCCCGATATCATCCAACACCCCGTCACTGCCCGATATCATCCAACACCCCGTCACTGCCCGATATCATACAACACCCCGTCACCGCCCGATATCATCCAATGCCCCGTCACTGCCCGATATCATCCAACACCCCGTCACTGCCCGATATCATCCAACACCCCGTCACTGCCCGATATCATCCAACATCCCGTCACTGCCCGATATCATCCAACACCCCGTCACCGCCCGATATCATCCAACACCACGTCACTGCCCGATATCATCCAATGCCCCATCACCGCCCGATATCATCCAACACCCCGTCACTGCCTGATATCATCCAACACCCCGTCACCGCCCGATATCATCCAACACCCCATCACTGCCCGATATCATCCAACACCCCGTCACTGCCCGATATCATCCAACACCCCTTCACTGCCCGATATCATCCAACATCCCGTCACTGCCCGATATCATCCAACACCCCGTCACTGCCCGATATCATCCAACGCCCCGTCACTGCCCGATATCATCCAACACCACGTCACCGCCCAATATCATCCAACGCCCCGTCACTGCCCAATATCATCCAACACCCCGTCACTGCCCGATATCATCCAACATCCCGTCACTGCCCGATATCATCCAACGCCCCGTCACTGCCCGATATCATCCAACATCCCTTCACTGCCCGATATCATCCAACACCCCGTCACTGCCCGATATCATCCAACACCCCGTCACTGCCCGATATCATCCAACACCCCGTCACTGCCCGATATCATCCAACACCCCGTCACTGCCCGATATCATCCAACACCCCGTCACTGCCCGATATCATCCAACACCCCGTCACTGCCCGATATCATACAACACCCCGTCACCGCCCGATATCATCCAATGCCCCGTCACTGCCCGATATCATCCAACACCCCGTCACCGCCCGATATCCTCCAACACCCCGTCACCGCCCGATATCATCCAACACCCCATCACTGCCCGATATCATCCAACACCCCATCACTGCCCAATATCATCTAATGCCCCGTCACTGCCCGATATCATCCAACACCCCATCACTGCCCGATATCATCCAACACCCCATCACTGCCCGATATCATCCAACACCCCGTCACTGCCCGATATCATCCAATGCCCCGTCACTGCCCAATATCATCTAATGCCCCGTCACTGCCCGATATCATCCAACGCCCCGTCACCGCCCGATATCATCCAACACCCCGTCACTGCCCGATATCATCCAACGCCCCGTCACTGCCCGATATCATCCAACGCCCCGTCACTGCCCGATATCATCCAACACCCCATCACTGCCCAATATCATCCAACACCCCATCACTGCCCAATATCATCTAATGCCCCGTCACTGCCCGATATCCTCCAACACCCCGTCACTGCCCGATATCCTCCAACACCCATCACTGCCTGCCCGATCTGCGCTACACATGAAGAATGAAGATTGCCTCCAAAGAGTCCCAGCAAAACTGAGGTCAAGGGGTCAAAGTGAAAATCCTCCAGTGGTTGGAGTCACAGCTGACACACAAGGAAGATGATCATTGGAGGTCAATCATCGCAGCTGCAGGACATCACCGACGGAGGTCCTCAGGGAAGCATCTTCAGCCTGACCATCTTCAGCAACTTCATAATGATTTCCTCCATCCATCATAAGTTCAGGGGTGGGTTCTTCACATAATTCCTCTGTGTTCAGTTCCATTCACACCTACTCTGATAACGAAACTTCACATTCCAGCCTATTGCAGGATCTGGTCATCCTGACAGGGATATTGCTGTTTCTTGATTGTCAGTGGATCATTAATCTGAAATTCTCTACCTAAAGCCACTGTGAGAACACCAACACACACAGACTGCTCAAACAGAAGACCCACCACCTTCTCGGGGCAACTAGGGGTGGGTAATAAATGCTGGCCTTCCCGAACATAAGTAAAAACACTGGCAACACCAATGAAATAGCGAGTGGGAATTATTGTTCATTGTATCATCAAAGTAATCAAATCAGAAAAGAATGCACTGAATACTGGGACTCTTCATCAAATGCTTTACCTGAGTCTGAACTTTCTGAAAGTGGGTTTTCAGGTCTGTCCGTGCCTTGTTAACAGAGAGTCTACAGGTGACTTTAGAACAGGTTAACAAGAAGCTTCTGGTAGAAGATAAATGGTTGTGCACGTGATTGAGATCTGATACATTTAATTTGATGTATCTGTGGAGGTAGCTGCCATTTATAAGGCCCGTGGGGTAATGTATTTGTGTATATTTTGTGATTAATACATTGTTATTGTGTTACTAACAGAATTACATGAGGCAACAGGTGACCCCACTGTATGAGCACTTTAAAACTCAGACTGCTAACTGGAAGAATCCTCCTGCCGGTCACATGGAGCAGTGAGTATCCAGTTACAATAATTACCAAATGGCCTAGACTTCTCCCCACACCCCACTCCCCTTCCAAAACCACAAATGTATTTGGCCGCATTTCCATGGCTTTGCCCCTGACCCCAACCTTGGAACCATTATCAATCTGGAGATGACAGAACTCCACCACCTCCCAACATCTCCCATCTCCCACCATCTGCCACCCTCTCCCACCATCTCCCCAGTCACCTGCCCAGGAGGGAGTTTCCTCCTCATTCCCATTCAGGGACCTGATGGTTTCCCTTCCCCCCCACACATGGTGGCTCGTTGCTGCTGATTCAGGGAGACCTTTTCCTATAGAAAGACTCGGGATTCATTCACCCAGGTGCCTGTAGTCATTCCATAGTGGCTGTGCTCTCAGCAAATACTTCACTCTTCTCCCAAGCACCACCCTTGGTCTCAGGAAGTGGGATAAGGAATCATGGAATGTGGTGGGAGAGGGATGTGTGGCAGTGGAGGAGGAAGTTGGTGAGGTATCTGGTGCATATTAACTTGTCTCATTCATCTCTTCCTTTCCACTGTGTGACCATGGCTAGTGTGACTAGAACTCATGTTTCTAGCGTTCCTTCAGGCTGTGCAAAAACAGTCACTCCTTCACTCACCTTCTGCAGTCATTGGAACCTTCCCAGCCTGCCAGGCACTTGTGGGGTGGATGTTGTAGCCCAGACTGTCTGCTCCTCCTGACTCCAGACTCTCTGCTCCTCCTGACTCCAGACTGTCTGCTCCTCCTGACTCCAGACTGTCTGTGATGTGCCTCAATAATCCCGAGACTCGATGTTAGCGAAACAAAACAAGGCTTTTATTAACTTAGAAGATAACACGCAGTGGAGAGAGGTATCTTCCCTGGAGGTCTGCAGTACTGGCTGTGAGGCCAGACTGAGCTGGCTTACATAGAGGCCAGGTATGGGCGGAGCCCTACACACAACACATTCCATACATTCCAATACACAATACAATGGTGAGGAGAAACCTGAAACCAACCACAGTCACAGGCAATACAATGGTAAGGGGGAACCTGAAACCAACCACAGTCACAGGCAGTGATGAATGGAATATTTCATCACATTCACCCCTTCTATAGATTTAGTCTGTTCGGGGGTTTGGTAGTCCTCTGCGACCGACGTGGCTGTTGTGGTGTCGCGGGTGTCGGCTGGGTGTCCCCGGTGGCCTCCTGGGTCTCTGCCGGGGGTGCCGCCAGGGTTGTTGAAGGGGTAGTTGGTGGGGGTGCCGTTGGTCGATGTTCTTCCGGGGGTGATGAAAGAGTAGTGGGTGGGTAAGAGTTGCTGTGGTCGTTGTTGCTGCTATTGCCGTGGTTGTTGTCATTACCGGCTGGGGCGACGTCTTTTATTGACACGGTGTCCTCCCTTCCGTCGGCGTGCCGGACATACGCGTATTGGGGGTTGGCGTGGAGTAGGTGCACTGGCTCCACGAGAGGGTCCGTCTTATGGCCCCTCACATGCCTTCGCACGAATACCGGACCCGGGGTGGAGAGCCATGACGGCATGGATACGCCTGAGGTGGATTTCCGGGGGAAGCTAAACATTCGTTCATGAGGCGTGGCATTAGTGGCAGTACACAATAGCGACCGTACCGAATGGAGCACATCTGAGAGGACTTCCTGCCAGCGGGAGATAGGGAGGCCCTTGGTCCTTAGAGCTAGAGTGACTGCTTTCCATACTGTCCCGTTCTCTCGCTCCACTTGACCGTTACCCCGGGGGTTGTAGCTGGTGGTACGGCTCGTGGCGATACCCCTGGACAGCATGTACTGGCGTAGCTCTTCACTCATGAAGGACGCCCCCCTATCCGTGTGGATGTAGCTCGGCATACCGAACAGGCAGAACAGGCTGTTGAGGCATTTAATGACCGTGGCGCTGGTCATGTCTGGGCAGGGGAAGGCGAATGGGAACCGAGAGTATTCGTCCACAATGTTCAGGAAGTAAACATTGCGGTCGACGGACGGGAGGGGGCCCTTGAAATCTAAGCTGAGCCGCTCAAAGGGCCGTGTAGCTTTGATTAAGTGGGCTCTATCAGGGTGGTAGAACCGAGGCTTGCACTCAGCGCAAGTGCGGCAGTTCCTGGTCAGAGACCGAACTTCCTCAATCGAGTAGGGTAAGTTGTGGGACTTTATGAAGTGGAACAGCCGCGTGACCCCTGGGTGGCAGAGGTCGTTGTGGAGGGTCTGTAGCCGATCCCCGGTGGCGCTGGCACACATCCCTCGTGAGAGGGCATCTGGGGATTCGTTAAGGGCCCCTGGCCGGTAAATGATGTCATACTCGAAGGTGGAGAGCTCGATCCGCCACCTAAGAATCTTATCATTTTTGATCTTCCCCCTCTGTTTATTATTGAACATAAACGCTACCGACCGCTGGTCGGTAAGTAGGGTGAAGCGTTTGCCGGCTAGGTAGTGGCGCCAGTGGCGCACTGCCTCCACGATGGCTTGGGCCTCCTTTTCCACGGAGGAGTGTCTGATCCCGGGCCCTTGGAGGGTCCTCGAGAAGAAAGCTACGGGCCGCCCCGCCTGGTTGAGGGTGGCCGCCAAGGCAAAGTCAGACGCATCACTTTCCACTTGAAATGGAGTGTTCTCGTCCACTGCCTGTAGCGTGGCCCGCTCAATATCCTGCTTAATGCTTTTGAAGGCGGCGTGGGCCTCAGCAGAGAGCGGAAAAGAGGATGCTTTCAAGAGGGGACGGGCTTTGTCGGAGTAGTTGGGGACCCATTGGGAATAATAAGAAAATAACCCCAGGCACCTTTTCAGGGCTTTGGGAGTGTTGGGCAGGGGCAGCTCCCGTAGGGGGCGCAATCGGTCGGGGTCTGGTCCGATTTCCCCATTCTCCACCACGCTGCCTAGTATGCAGAGGCGCGTGGTGTTGAAAACGCACTTGTCCTCGTTGTAGGTGAGGTTGAGTTTTTGTGCGGTTTTCAGGAACCTCTCGAGGTTCGAGTCGTGATCCTGCTGGTTGTGACCGCAGATGGTGACGTTGTCGAGGTAGGGGAAGGTTGCCTGCAAGTGGTGGTCATCGACCATGCGATCCATCTCCCTCTGGAAGACCGAGACCCCATTCGTCACCCCAAAGGGGACTCTGAGGAATTGGTAGAGGCGTCCATTCGCCTCGAAGGCGGTGTACGGGCGGTCCTCTGGTCTGATAGGGAGCTGGTGGTACGCTGACTTGAGGTCGATGGTGGAGAACACCCGGTATTGGGCGATTTGGTTCACCATTTCTGATATGCGGGGTAGCGGGTAGGCGTCTAGTTGGGTGTACCTGTTGATCGTTTGGCTATAGTCGATCACCATCCGTTTCTTCTCACTACCCCTTACCACCACCACTTGGGCGCGCCACGGGCTATTGCTGCATTCAATAATGCGCTCTTTCAGGAGCCTGTCTACCTCGGTTGCGATAAACCGCCTGTCCTCCCAGCTGTACCTCCTGCTTTTGGTCGCTATTGGCCGGCAGTTAGGGGTAAGGTTCGCGAATAGCGAAGGCGGCTTTACCTTCAGGGTAGCCAGGCCGCACACTGAGGGGCGGCTGGGACCCACCGTACTTGAGCGTGATGCTTTGGTGGTTGCACTGGAAATCCAGGCCCAAGATCACGCTCGCGCATAGATTCTTCATGATTAATACTTTAAAATTATCGTATACAGTCCCGTTAACGGACAATTGTACCGTGCAGTAACCCAGAATGGTCGATGTCTGGGTTTTATCAGCCATAGAGATGGTACCCCGAGTAGGGACCACCTTTAGGGAGAGTTGTCGTGCCAGTTCCGGGTGGATAAAACTCTCCGTGCTTCCACTGTCAATTAAACATTTAACCCCGCACCCGTTTACCTCGATGTCCACCATTGATTTGGATAGCGGGTGGGGCCTGGTCTGGTCCACTGTGACCGATGCCACTGTAGGGCCCTGATCGAGACAAGATGGCGTCCGCGCTGTCTGCTCACAAGATGGCGGACCCCACGAGGTCGGGCAAGATGGCGTCCAAGATGGCCGCTCCCACGGCGCACACGCGGCGGTGGCGGGTTTTGGTTTTCCAGCGGGGTTCCCTCTGCACACTTTCCCAAAGTGCCCCTTCTTACCGCACTTAAAGCAGGTGGTGCCTTTCGCCGGGCACAGGTTTCTGGTGTGCTTTGGCTGCCCGCAGAAGTAGCAGTTGGGTCCCCGACACGTCGCGGCTGTTGTAGGGCTTCTGGGCGGAGAGCGGGGCCCCGACGGTGTCGGGCTGCCGGGCGGGGAAGATGCCTTCCAAGATGGCGGCGCCCTTGGTGCACACGTGGCGGCGTGGACGGCGCGGGCTGAAGAGTAGGCGTCTGAGTTTCTCTGGGCCACATCCAGGGATCGCGCGGTGTCCGCAGCCTGTTTCAGGTCCAATCCCGTTTTTTCCAGCAGTCTTTGCCGGATGTAAGTGGAGCTGAGGCCTGTGATAAAGGCATCGCGAACAAGCTCGTCGGTGTACACTGCGGCTTTTACATCTCGGCACTTGCAGTCTTTGCCAAGCATTTTCAGGGTGCCTAGGAACTCCTCCACCGATTCCCCAGGTCGCTGTGCGCGAGTGGCGAGCAGATGCCTAGCATACACCTCATTCGTAGGCTGCTGGTAATGCGCCTTTAAGATGTCGCAGGCGGCCAGGTACGTGTCGGCGTCTTGGATGAGGGGGTAAACCCGGTGGCTTACCCAATTCCGCAGAATTCCGAGTTTCATACTCGCAGCGTCCGTAGCGTCTTTGACGGCTGCGGAATTGTCCAGGAAGAATTCCATACACATAAACCAGTGTCCGAAGCATGCTGATGCGTCCGGAGCATGCTGATCCAAATCCAAACGTTCGGGTTTCAGGAGTTGATCCATTGTGTTGAAAAATAAGTTAATAAAATTGATGTGCCTCAATAATCCCGAGACTCGATGTTAGCGAAACAAAACAAGGCTTTTATTAACTTAGAAGATAACACGCAGTGGAGAGAGGTATCTTCCCTGGAGGTCTGCAGTACTGGCTGTGAGGCCAGACTGAGCTGGCTTACATAGAGGCCAGGTATGGGCGGAGCCCTACACACAACACATTCCATACATTCCAATACACAATACAATGGTGAGGAGAAACCTGAAACCAACCACAGTCACAGGCAATACAATGGTAAGGGGGAACCTGAAACCAACCACAGTCACAGGCAGTGATGAATGGAATATTTCATCACAGTCTGCTCCTCCTCACTCCAGACTGTCTGCTCCTCCTCACTCCAGACTGTCTGCTCCTCCTGACTCCAGACTGTCTGTTCCTCCTGACTCCAGACTGTCTGCTCCTCCTCACTCCAGACTGTCTGATCCTAGAATCAAAAATAGAATCATAGAAAGTTACAGCACGGAAGGAGGCCATTTCGGCCCATCGTGTCTGCGCCGGACAACAAAGAGCTTTCCAGCCTAATCCCACTTCCCAGCTCTTGGTCCGTAGCCCTGCAGGTTACAGCATCCCAAGTGCACATCCAAGTACTTTAAACGTGGTGAGGGTTCCTGCCTCTACCACCCTTTCAGGCAGTGAGTTCCAGACCCCCACAACCCTCCTGGTGAAGAAATTTCCCCTCAAATCCCCTCTAAGCCTTCCACCAATTACTTTAAATTTGTGCCCCCAGGTTTTTGACCCCTCTGCTAAGGGAAATAGGTCCTTTCTGTCCATTTTATCTAGGCCCCTCATAATTTTATACACCTCAAAATTGTCTCCCATCAGCCTCCTCTGTTCCAAGGAAAACAGACGCAGCCTATCCAGTCTTTCCTCATAGCTAAGATTCTCTACTCCCGGCAACATCCTTGTAAATCTCCTCTGTACCCTCTCTAGTGCAATATCATCTTTCCTGTAATGTGGTGACCAGAACTGCACGCAGTACTCTAGCTGAGGCCTAACTAGTGTTTAGCATAACCCCCTGCTCTTGTATTCTATACCACAGCTAATAAAGGCTAGTATCCCTTATGCCTTCTTAACCACCTTATCTACCTGGCCTGCTACCTTCAGGGATCTGTGGACATGCACTCCAAGGTCCCTTTGTTCCTCTACACTACTCAGTGTCCTACCATTTAATGTGTATTCTCTTTCCTTGTTAGCCCTCCCCAAATGCATTACCTCACACTTCTCTGGATTGAATTCCATTTGACACTGTTCTGCCCACCTGACCAATTTATTGATATCTTCCTGCAGTCTACAGCTTCCTTCTACAGTATCAACCACACAGCCAATTTTAGTATCATCTGCAAACTTCTTAATCATGCCCCCTATATTCAAGTCTAGATCATTGATATATACCACAAAAAGCAAAGGACCTAGTACTGAGCCCTGCGGAACCCCACTGGAAACAGCCTTCCAGTCACAAAAACACCCATCAACCATTACCCTCTGCTTCCTGTCTCCAAGCCAGTTTTGAATCCAACTTGACACTTTGCCCAGGATCCCATGGGCTTTTAACTTCGTGACCAGTCTGCCATGTGGAACCTTATCAAAAGCCTTGATAAAGTCCATATATACTACATCAAACGCACTGCCCTCATCTACCCTCCTTGTTACCTCCTCAAAAAATTCAATCAAGTTTGTCAGACACGACCTTTCCTTAACAAATCTGTGCTGACTATCCTTGATTAATCCGTGTCTTTCTAAATGAAGATTTATCCTGTCCTTCAGAATTCTTTCCAATAATTTCCCCACCACCGAGGTTAGGCTGACTGGCCTGTAATTACTCGGTCTATCCCTTTCTCCTGTTTTAAACAAGGGTACCACACTAGCAGTCCTCCAATCCTCCAGCACTTTACCTAAAGCCTGAGAGGATTGGAAAATGATGGTCAGGGCCTCTGCTATTTCCTTTTTTGCTTCGCTTAACAGCCTGGGATACATTTCATCCGGGCCTGGGGATTTATCCACTTTTAAAGCTGCTAAACCCTTTAATATTTCCTCTCTCACTATGTTTACTTCATCTAATATTTCACACTCCTCCTCCCCGATAGCAATGTCTGCTTCGCCCCTCTCCTTTGTGAAAACAGACGCAAAGTATTCATTAAGAATCCTACCGACATCTCCCGCCTCCACACACAGATTACCCTCATGATCTCTAATAGGCCCTACCCTTTCTTTAGTTATCCTCCTACTCTTAATATATTTATAAAACATCTTTGGGATTTCCTTGATTTTACTTGCCAACAATTTTTCATGCTCTCTTTGCTTTCCTAATTTCCTTTTTAATTGTACCCCTGCACTTTCTGTACTCCTCTAAAGATTCTGGAGTATTTAGCCCTTGGTATCTGTCATACGCCTCCCTTTTTTTCTTTATCCTACCCTGTATGTCCCTAGACATCCAGGGGGCTCTAGATTTATTAGTCCCACTGTTTTTCTTTAAGGGCACATATTTGCTCTGAACCCTCCGGATCTCCTCCTTGAATGCCTCCCACTGCTCTGACACTGATTTACCTTCAAGTTGCTGTTTCCAGTCCACTATGGCTAAATCCCCTCTGAGCTTAGCAAAATTTGCTTTTCCCCAATTTAGAATTTTTATTCCTGGTCTATCCTTGTCCTTATCCATAACCACCTTAAATCTAACAGAATTATGGTCACTAGCACCAAAATGCTCCCCCACTGATACGCCTTCTACCTGCCCAGCTTCATTCCCTAAAACTAAGTCCAGAACCGCCCCCTCCCTTGTTGGGCTTGCTACATACTGGCTAAAAAACTTCTCCTGAAAGCATTTTAGGAATTCCGCACCCTCTATACCCTTCACACTAATTTTATCCCAGTTAATATTGGGGTAGTTGAAATCCCCTACTATTACTATAGTTTTTGCACTTCTCAGAAATTTGTCGACATATTTGTTCTTCTATCTCCCTCTCAGTGTTTGGGGGCCTGTAGTACACTCCCAGCAGTGTGATCGCCCCTTTTTTGTTTTTCAATTTGACCCATATGGCCTCGTTTGATGATCACTCCAACATATCATCCCTCCTCACAGCTGTAATAGTTTCTTTAATCAATACCGCGACCCCCCCCTCCCTTTTTACCTCCCTTTCTATCCCGTCTGAAAATCCTGTAACCAGGAATGTTGAGCTGCCATACCTGCCCCTCTTTCAGCCATGTCTCTGTAATAGCTATAATATCATAGTCCCAAGTATCTACCTGTGCCCTCATCTCATCTGCCTTGTTCGCTATACTCCTTGCATTGAAGTATATACCATTTAGTAGAGGCAATCCTTGTTGACTGCTATCTAGCCCTTGATTCCTCTGTTCTTCCAATTTACTTTCTATGTTTTTGTTTTCCAATTCCACTTTTTCTTCCCTCCCTACTGACTCTATTCTTAGGTTCCCACCCCCCTGCCAAGTTAGTTTAAACCCTCCCCAACAGCACTAGGAAACCCTCCCACGAGGATATTGGTCCCGTTCCCATTGAAGTGCAACCCGTCTGGCTTGTAGAGGTCCCACCTGCCCCAGAAACGGTTCCAATTCCTCAGGAATCTAAAGCCCTCCCTCCTACACCATCTCTCCAGCCACGCATTTATCTGCTCTATCTTCCTATTTCTGTACTCACTAGCAGGTGGCACTGGTAGTAATCCAGAGATTACCACCTTTGAGATCCTACTTTTTAACCTCTTTCCTAGCTCCCTAAACTCTGCCTGCAGGATCTCATCCCGCTTTCTACCTATGTCGTTGGTACCGATATGAACCACGACCTCTGGCTGTTCACCCTCCCTGCTCAGAATGCTCTGCAACCGTTCAATGACACCCTTGACCCTGGAACCAGGGAGGCAACATACCATCCTGGAGTCACGTCTGCGGCCGCAGAAACGCCTGTCTGCTCCCCTAACTATTGAATCCCCTATCACTATTGCTCTCCCTCTCCTCTTCCCCCACCCCCCCACACCCTGTGCAGCTGAGCCTTCCATGGTGCTGTGGACTTGCCTCTGGCTGCACTCCCCAGAGGAACCATCACCCTCACCAGTACTCAGCACTGAATACTGGTTGGTGAGCAAGATGGGCTCAGGGGATTCCTGCACTACCTGCCTGGTCCTCCTCTTCTGTCTGGCGGTCACCCATTCCCTCTCTGCCTGCACACTCTTAAGCTGTGGGGTGACCACCTCCCGAAACGTGCTGTCCACATGGCTCTCAGCCTCACGGATGCACAGCAGTGACTTCAGCCGCCGCTTAAGCTCCGTAACCCGGTGCTCGAGCTGCTGTAGCTGGCGAGACTTCCCGCACATGTTGTCGTCCAGACCACGGGAGGTGTCCAGGACATCCCACATGGCACAGGATGTGCATTCCACAGGTGTGAGCTGCCCTGCCATTCCTCTAATTAACAGACTATTTACTAACCTAGCTGGAATAAACTTAAAACTTTAAGAAAGCCAAGTATAAACACTCACCAATCAGCTCCATCCCCTTGTGCCGACATCACTTTTGACTTCTGACGTCACTCTTTGAAAATTCTGTCGGTGCTGAGTTGGTACCACTGCAGACTGTCTGCTGCTCCTCACTGCAGACTGTCTGCTGCTCCTCACTGCAGACTGTCTGCTGCTCCTCACTGCAGACTGTCTGCTGCTCCTCACTGCAGACTGTCTGCTGCTCCTCACTCCAGACTGTCTGCTGCTCCTCACTGCAGACTGTCTGCTGCTCCTCACTCCAGACTGTCTGCTGCTCCTCACTGCAGACTGTCTGCTGCTCCTCACTGCAGACTGTCTGCTGCTCCTCACTGCAGACTGTCTGCTGCTCCTCACTCCAGACTGTCTGCTGCTCCTCACTCCAGACTGTCTGCACCTCCTCACTCCAGACTGTCTGCTCCTCCTCACTGCAGACTGTCTGCTCCTCTTCACTGCAGACTGTCTGCTGCTCCTCACTCCAGACTGTCTGCACCTCCTCACTCCAGACTGTCTGCTCCTCCTCACTGCAGACTGTCTGCTGCTCCTCACTGCAGACTGTCTGCTGCTCCTCACTGCAGACTGTCTGCTGCTCCTCACTGCAGACTGTCTGCTGCTCCTCACTGCAGACTGTCTGCTGCTCCTCACTGCAGACTGTCTGCTGCTCCTCACTGCAGACTGTCTGCTGCTCCTCACTCCAGACTGTCTGCACCTCCTCACTGCAGACTGTCTGCTCCTCTTCACTGCAGACTGTCTGCTGCTCCTCACTGCAGACTGTCTGCTCCTCCTCACTCCAGACTGTCTGCTCCTCCTCACTCCAGACTGTCTGCTCCTCCTCACTCCAGACTGTCTACATCTCCTGTTCTGGGTCTGCCTGCCTTTCTTTGCCCTTCTTGTCCTTATCTAGGCCGACATCCGCCTCACTGGGCCTTAGGGTCTTGTCGACTGCAGGCAGGCCGGGTGCTATTGCACCTTCCCCCATTCCCCTCTCACTGTGTCCTGCTGTTTCTATCTCTGTAAGATTTACAGGCCTAAAACTTTGATCACGCTCCACTCGTTCCAGAGGTTTTTTCACCCCCTGCACACCTGCTTTTAGGCAGGATCAGATTTTGGGGCCACAATGTCTTCTGGCCCTGAAACCTGCAGCTAAATCGGATTTCCCTCCGTCCCAATCAGCAGAACGATTATTTAACCTTCCCAGCGACTGAATTAGATCCCTGGCCAGGACAACCCTGTTGGGTGACGGTGACACTGAGAGTGGACTCAGGGAAATGCTGTTCTTTGTGTCTTCAACTAAATCCAGTGAAGATTAATCTTGAACAGACTGTACAGCAAACCAAATAAAAGAAAAGAAAGACTTGCATTTCTATAGCGCCTTTCACCACCTCAGGATGTCCCAAAGTGCTTTACAGCCAATGAAGTACTTTTTTGAAGTGTGGTCACTGTTGTAATGTAGGAGACGTAGCAATGGCCGAATGTCCATGAGCATTCTTCCTATCTCCTGCGTAAATTCTGTGCAAGGAGTGTGGAAACCTCGGAGAAACTGCCTCTTATCTGGGGTCTGGCAATTAGGAGAAATTCCAACCCATGGACTTTTGTGCAGAAGCCTCTTATCCTTGGATTGTGTGCGGAGGGACTTGCCTTCATCATTAATAATGAGAACCATATTTGAATACTTTTGAATTGCATCTTGTCAATACTGTAAAAGTTGTACGGTTTCTTCAGGTATCTTTGTGTGTGAGTCAATCCCAGATCAGACTGAATGGCGGATTATGGTGCCTGTTTTGCAGGTACAATGCGATCAATGCGATGAGTGTGGCCTGTGGATATGGGCTCCAGGACTGTCAGAATACGTCGCAAGCATTATACAGGCAATGGATGGAAAATCCCAGTGTTAATCCGTGAGTCTTTTGCATGAAAGTGGAGTTTGATAAAATGTAATCAGAGTTGATGGTAATATAGAGATTTACATAACATTGTATTCCAGAAAGAAAGCATTGGTAATATCTGATGTTATTATAAATATCATTTATTTCATTCTCTGTGCTAATTCTGCAACATTATTTCTGATAAATAGAATCCAAGTGAATCTGAAGACAACAGTTTATTGCAACGCAATTGCGTTAGGGGCTGAGAAGGAGTGGAACTTTGGGTGGGAAATGTTCCGGAATGCTACAATCGCCACAGAGGTGGACAAGCTGCGAGCAGCCCTGGCCTGTGCCACCGAGCCATGGATCCTGAACCGGTAAGAAGAGAGAATGAGCTGAGCTCATTAAACCGATTCCGCAGTCCACCAGGACTAACAGAGAGTGTTGACAATCTCTCACCAAACGGAGGAGACTCTCATTCAAGGACATCTCCCTAATGCAGGGAAATAAACACCAACTGAGTAAGAGTGACCCGAGGATGCAAAGACGAGTGTTTAAAGTTCCTCGCATTGTATAAACCTTTGCCTATGGGCCAAATATACTTTCAGCAGAAGAGAGAAGGTAAATCAGGACGTTTTGGTTGGTGATGCCATGTTTGAGAGAGCTCGGGGAGGATTTGTAGTTTTGGGAAAGAATACGTCCTGTTGCAAAGCGTAAAATTCCCGGGCAGGGAAGGGTCGGGCCAGGGGTTTAAATCTGGAAAATTATATTCCCACCCCGCGATGTAATATTAATGTGGAGCACAGGGGGATCCCACGGTGTCTGTTAGCTTGGCAACACGACCACTGTGGGAGGAGCCGGCTGGTCAGAAGGTTTAAAACGTTACTTCTCCGAGAACTCTTGTTGGTCGCTCCCCATGCCCCCCGTCCCCCCCCCCACCGCACACTCCCCCACAAGCTCCCTGCGCCACCACACCCACCCCTGCACCCACAAGATGCTCTCACCTTCCCCCGCCCCCCACATCCCCCCCACCCTTGCCCCCCCCGCACACTACCCCACACCCACCCCTGCATCCTCAACACCCTCCCACCTTCCCCCCCCCACACCCTCCCCGCGCCCCTGCACCTCCCCATCCTCTCCCCCACACTCTTCCCCCCACCCCACACATTGAGATTCTGAGCCCCAGAAATGAATATTTGGATAGGTTGCTGCAGTGATTATATTTAAGCGATGTTGTAACCAGTTATGTTGCAGTGAATCAGGAATTTATCATCCTTTCAAGAATTCTACTTATTTAATGTTTTCTTTGATATGTTAAAGATATCTCGAATATACTTTGGATCCGACTAAGATTAGAAAGCAAGATGCCACATCGACCATTGTTTCCATTGCCAGTAATGTGGTCGGTCAGTCTCTGGCCTGGGACTTTGTCAGGGCAAGGTGGCAATACATATTTCAGCAGTGAGTACCTGACCTTTCTGAATAATCATCAATTTAACTAAAATCCTACATGTTGTGCACGAATTGGAATTTATATCCCATGGGAAGTTACTGGGACTCTCGGCTTATTCAATTACAATCCCTCTGTTATACATAAGAACATAAGAAATAGGAGCAGGAGTCGGCCATTTGGCCCTTTGAGCCTGCTCTGCATTTCAATAAGATCATGGTTGATCTTCTACCTCAACTCCACTTTCCTGCACTATCCCCATATCCCTTGATTCCCTTAATATGCAAAAATCTATCGATCTCTGTCTTGAATATACTCAATGACTGAGCCTTCACAGCCCTCTGGGGTAGAGAATTCCAAAGATTCACCACCCTCTGAGTGAAGAAATTTCTCATCATCTCAGTCCTAAATGGCCGACCCCTTATTCTGAGACTGTTATCCCTGGTTCTAGACTCCCCAGCCAGGGGAAACATCCTCCCTGCATCTACCCTGTCAAGCCCTGTAAGAATTTTGTATGGTTCAATGAGACCACCTCTCATTCTTCTAAACTCTAGAGAATATAGGCCGAGTCTACTCAACCTCGCCTCATAGGACAATCCCCCCCATCCCAGGAACCAGTCTGGTGAACCTTTGTCGCACTCCCTGTATCGCAAGAATATCCTTCCTTTGGTAAGGAGACCAAAACTGTACACAATACTCCAGGTGTGGTCTCACCAGGGCCCTATATAATTGCAGTAAGAAGTTGTTACTGTTATACTCAAATCCTCTTGTAATAAAGGCCAACATACCATTTGCTTTCCTAATTGCTTGCTGTACTTGCATGTTAACTTTCAGTGATTCATGTACAAGGACACCCAGGTCCCTCTGAACACCAACATTTCCCAATCTCTCACCATTTAAAAAATACTCTGCTTTTCTATTTTTCCTACCAAAGTGGATAACTTCACATTTCTCCACATTATATTCCATTTGTCATGATCTTGCCCACTCACTTAGTCTGCCTATATCCCCATGAAGCCGCCTTGCATCCTCCTCACAACTTACATCCCCACCCAGCTTTGTATTATCAGCAAACTTGGATATATTACATTTAGTCCCCTCATCCAAATCATTGATGTAGATTGTGAATAGCTGAGGCCCAAGCACTGATTCTTGTGGTACCCCACTAGTTACAGCCTGCCAACCCGGAAATGACCCGTTTATTCCGACTCTGTTTTCTGTCCGTTAACCAATCTTCAATCCATGCTAGTATATTACTCTCAATCCCATGACCCCTAATTTTGTTTAATAACTTCTCGTGTGGCACCTTATCAAATGCCTTCTGAAAATCCAAATACACCACATCCACTGGTTTCCCCCTTATCTATTCTGCTAGTTACAACCTCAAAAAACTCTTAACAGATTCATCAAACACGATTTCCCTTTCATAAATCTGTTGATTCTGCCTAATCCTATTATTATTTTCCAAGTGCCCTGTTACCATGTCCTTAATAAAGATTCTAGCATTTTCCCTACTACCAATGTCAGGCTAACTGGTCTGTAGTTCCTTGTTTTCTCTCTCCCTCCTTTCTTAAATAGTGGGGTTACATTTGCTACCTTCTAATCCGCGGGAACCGTTCTAGAATCAGTGGAATTTTGGAAGATGACAACCAATGCTTCCACTATCTCCATAGCCACCTCTCCTAAAACCCTAGGATGTAGGCCACCAGGTCCAGGAGATTTATCGGCTTTCAGTCCCATTAATTTCTCCAGTACTATTTTTTACTAATACTAATTTCTTTCAGTTCCTCATTCTCGCTAGAGCCTTGGTTCTCCACTATTTCCGGGAAGTTTTTTGCATCTTCCGTGAAGACAGACACAAAGGGCTGGATTTTAATAATGGAGGCGGGTTGAGGGTGGGCCCGCTACTCGGCAGCTTTCAGACCCGCCCCCGGCGGCCGCCTCCCAGCACTTCCGACGTGCGGGTCCCTCTAGGCAATTGCTTGGAGGATGTCAGTTTCTCGCATCTGATGACGCATTGTTTGTTTAAAAATTTAAAGGGACCACGTCCTCTTTGGATACAAATGTTATTGGTGCTTTATTATCTTGAAAAGGGAGTTGACAGTGTCTGTTCTGAGCAAAAAGTAATGAATGATATTGCTGGTCATATTATTCCAGAAAGAGATTCATGATTTTTTGATATCTGACTATGAAATGAAAAAGATGCCAGATGTGTTCCAGTCATTTGCTTCATATTATTAATGCTTTTTTCTCTGCAGCTGGCTGCTGCAGGAATGGCAGCCCCAAAAACTAAGGCTGCACCCAGGTTCAATGAGGGCTCTCTCCATGCTCTTGTTGAGGGAGTTAGAGGACGTCAAGAGCTCCTCTTCCCTGGAAACGTAAGGAGGAGGCTTCCTCAGCAAACCAAGGCAACTTGGCTGCAAATTGCTGAGGAGGTGAGCTCGAGGTCTGTGTGCAGACGCACATGGGTTCAGTGTGGAAAAAGGTTTAATGATCTGCTGAGATCACCTAGAGTGCGGCCTCTATGTTCTGGGAAATGGAAGTTCAAGATTGAGGGCTCAGGGCGATTTCCATGTAGAATGTTGGTGGCGCAAACCACCATTTATTGGACAGATGATGCCTGGGATTTGAGACTGTCGGACTTATATTCATCTCCATGTGTCAGCCACCTGTGGTTGAAGCGTTAGCTTACGTGAATCTGGCATAGATGAGTGCATCCCTTGCCTGATGGCCATCAATGTGGTCGCCTGCTGCTGGATTGGCCACATCCGACCCCACAAGGCATCACTCCCCGTCCTCCTACTCATCCTCCTCCTCCTCATCCTCTTCCTCGTCCTCTTCCTCCGAGGAGGCTGTGTGCTGAGCCACTTGTTCATCCGGCAGCACTAAGCCGCGCTGCTCTTCCTCCGAATCTGATGACCAGGATGAGAGGATGTAAATGGTTCCCACCCCGTTGTTATAGATTTCAGTTGAGGCAAGAGCTTGCAAGCACACATTCAAAGTGGCCTGAAATTATTCCAATCAGTTCAAACAGCAGATGTGTGTCAGCTTGACCAGTCACAAGGTCAGTAGATTTGCAAAATCTTGTCCCAAACCTCCAACAACAAAGTTGTTGCAGTTGAATGCCAGCCACGTTACAGGAGCGCTTTTAAAGTTCTGCACCAATAATGACTACAGATCATGTCCTCCACCAACTCGTCTCCTTGCAGCTGGACTGTTTCTGACAAGACGGGAAACAGGAGTCAGAGGCACAAAAATGGGAAAGCTCTATGAAAATAGGATTATCAAGGCAGTTAATAGGCGCTTAACTGCCTTAACTACCTGTCCCACCGGTTGGAGTCGGGTCAGTTTGGGAGCGGCTGAACAGACGCTCACGAAAATTGCGTGGGGGCGGGATGGAGGTGGGTTGGGTGTCTGAAGCCATTTTTTCCGATTTTCGCAGCTGACCCACCTCCAAACCCGCCTCCTCAGGGCTAATAAAATCCAGCCCAAAGTATTTGTTTAGTTTCTCTGCCATTTCCTTATTCCCCATTATAATTTCTCTTGTCTCAGCCTGTAAGGGACCCACATTTACTTTTGCTAATCTTTTCCTTTTTACATACCTATAGAAGCTTTTACAGTCTGTTTTTATGTCTCTCGGTAATTTACTCTCATTCTAGTTTCCCTTTCTTTATCAATTTCTTGGTCTTCCTTTGTTGAATTCTAAAATCCTCCCAATCCTTTTGGCAACATTATAAGCCTCTTCCTTTGATCTAATACTATCTTGAGCTTCTCTTGTTAGCCACGGTTGGACCACTTTTCCTGTGGGGTTTTTGTGCCTTAAAGGAATGTATATTCATTGTAAATTATGTATTAATTCTTTAAATGCTAGCCATTGCTTGTCTACCGTCATATCTTTTAATGTAGTTTCCCAATCTACTTTAGCCAACTCGCCCCTCATACCTGCGTAGTTTGCTTTGTTTAGATTTAAGACTCTAGTTTCGGATTTAACTAATTCACTTTCAAACTTAACATAAAATTCTATCATATTATGGTCACTCTTCCATAAGGGCCCCTTTACTACAAGGTTATTAATTAACCCTTTCTCGTTGCGCAATACTAGATCTAAAATAGCCTGTTCCCTAGTTGGTTCCTCAACATACTGATCTGGAAAACTATCTTGAATACATTCCATGAATTCGTCCTCCACACTATTACTGCAAATTTGGTTTGCCCAGTCTATATGTAGATTAAAGTCCCCCATGATCACTGTATTACTCTTGTTACATGCACCGCTAATTTCCTGATTTATACTCTGCCCTACATTACAGCTACTGTTTGGGGACCTATAAGCAACTCCCACCAATGTTTTCTGCCCCTTGCTGTTTCTTAGCTCCACCTAAACTGATTCTACTTCTTGATTTTCGGAGCTAAGATCCTTTCACTCTACTGTCTTTATCCCATCCTTTATTCTCAGGGCTACCCCTCCTCCTTTTCCATTTTGACTATCTCTTCTAAAAGTTAAGTATCCTGGAATATTTAGTTCCCAACCTTGGCCACTTTGCAACCACGTCTCTGTTATGGCTATTAGATCAAACCTGTTAAATTCTACAAAGGTTAATATTTGAAATATTTCATTGTTTAGATACGGTGGTGGGTCATTTTCATTCTCGTCATTGATAGAGAGAGTGACACAACGATTTTCAACAGAATTTGAACTGACACAGGTTGGTGATAACTTTGAGAATTCTCTTGTTCTAGTTAGCTTAATCTGACAGTTGCTTGATATAGTTTAACCGCTCCTGCTTAGTGAGCATAACCCACCTCTCTCTCAAACAATATTTCTCATTTACCTAAACCATAGATTGAGCAGGCTCACTCAGTTAGCTTAACCGGTTGCCAGCTGAAGCTCGCCACTGCTCAGACATTCCACTCATTTAGCTCAACCGGTCTTGTACTTAAATAGTAAAAAGCAAATTACTGCAGATGTTGGAGTTCAGATGCAGGTCAGGCAGCATCGAAGGAGAGAATGGAAGTTAATGTTTCATTGTCGACCCTTGTTCAGAGTTTGCACATGAAACACTCATTGTTATCTCCAAAGATGTTGACTGACTGCTGTGTGTTTCCAGGACATTCTCCTTGTTTCTGCTTCTTATTTGAATAGCGTCATCAATCTTTCTCCATTAGCGAACCATCTGTCACTCAGATAGAAGAAACAGGTTTCCATTTCAATAAGATAATCAATCTTGATCATTTAGCTTAGCTAGTCTTTGTGTTTGCTAACACTCCACTTAGTACTCCAGTGCAGTACTGAGGGAGTGCCGCACTGTTGGAGGGGCGGTACTGAGGGAGTGCTGGACTGTCAGTGGGACAGTACTGAGGGAGCGCTGCACTGTCGGAGGGGCAGTACTAAGGGAGTGCCGCACTGTTGGAGGGGCAGTACTGAGGGAGTGCCGCACTGTCGGAGGGGCAGTACTGAGGGAGTGCCGCACTGTCGGAGGGGCAGTACTGAGGGAGCGCTGGACTGTCGGAGGGGCAGTACTGAGGAAGCGCCGCACTGTCGGAGGGACATACTGAGGGAGCGCCGCACAGTCGGAGGGGCGGTACTGAGGGAGCGCCGCACTGTCGGAGGAGCGGTACTGAGGGAGCGCCGCACTATCGGAGGGGCGGTACTGAGGGAGCGCCGCACTGTCAGAGGGGCAGTACTGAGGGAGCACCGCACAGTCGGAGGGGCGGTACTGAGGGAGCGCCGCACTGTCGGAGGAGCGGTACTGAGGGAGCGCCGCACTGTCGGAGGGGCGGTACTGAAGGAGCGCCGCACTGTCGGAGGGGCAGTACTAAGGGAGCGCTGCACTGTCGGAGGGGCAGTACTGAGGGAGCGCTGCACTGTCGGAGGGGCAGTACTAAGGGAGCGCTGCACTGTCGGAGGGGCAGTACTGAGGGAGCGCTGCACTGTCGGAGGGGCAGTACTGAGGGAGCGCCGCACTGTCGGAGGGGCAGTACTGAGGGAGCGCCGCACTGTTGGATGGGCAGTACTGAGGGAGCGCCGCACTGTCAGAGGGGCAGTACTGAGGGAGCGCCGCACTGTTGGATGGGCAGTACTGAGGGAGCGCCGCACTGTCGGAGGGGCAGTACTGAGGGAGCGCCGCACTGTCAGAGGGGCAGTACTGAGGGAGCGCCGCACTGTCGGAGGGGCAGTACTGAGGGAGCGCTGCACTGTCGGAGGGGCAGTACTGAGGGAGCGCCGCACTGTTGGATGGGCAGTACTGAGGGAGCGCCGCACTGTCAGAGGGGCAGTACTGAGGGAGCGCCGCACTGTTGGATGGGCAGTACTGAGGGAGCGCCGCACTGTCGGAGGGGCAGTACTGAGGGAGCGCCGCACTGTCAGAGGGGCAGTACTGAGGGAGCGCCGCACTGTCGGAGGGGCAGTACTGAGGGAGCGCTGCACTGTCGGAGGGGCAGTACTGAGGGAGCGCCGCACTGTCAGAGGGGCAGTACTGAGGGAGCGCTGCACTGTTGGATGGGCAGTACTGAGGGAGCGCTGCACTGTTGGAGGGGCAGTACTGAGGGTGCGCTGCACTGTCGGAGGTGTCGTCCTTTGGGTAAGATGTTGAACTGAGGCTCCGTCTGCTCTCTCAGGTGGATGTAAAAGATCTCACGGCACTATTTCGAAGAGCAGGGGAATTCTGGCCAATATTTATCCCTCGAGCTACATCAGTAAAACTGGATTATCTGGTCATTGTGACATTGCTGTTTGCAAATTGGCTGCCACGTTTCCTACATCACAACAGTGACCAATGTTCCCACTAATTTCTTTTCGGTTCGCATTCCCTTTCACGGGCTACGTGGCTCATTCAAAATTTTACACGCAAATTCTCCCGTTGAAAAGCCGGTGCACGGCCTGCACGGGACAGCTGCGCGGCTTCGCAGGAACGTTTACGGTGACTACACTTCAAAAGTATTTAATTGGCTGTAAAGCACTTTGGGAAGCCCTGAGGTTGTGAAAGCTGCTGAAGAAATGCAAGTCATTCTTATTGACCAGTGCCATTTTACTAGTGTAGATGTTATAAACTCTAGATTTAAATGTTAGAGATTTCTTTAAGAAATACCAAAAATGATAAACTACTGAATAATGATTTCCATTAATAATCAGCAATTTAACCTAACACATTGTGAATAACTTCAGACAAATAGGAGCAGCTTGTGACTGAAAATGCCCTGCCACCTGTCAACAGAATAGGGAAATAAATTGCTCTGATTTCTCCGTCGAGCTCCGAACACTTGATGCGACTCTTAGGCTGGTGTTGATATTACAAAGCCTCGTGGACTGAAAGTATTTCTCTAATCTGTATCTGGAATTTCTGCAGAAAATTTTCTCAAACTCTCCCCATTTAAACAAAGGAACAAGAGGAGGCCATTCAGCCCTTCAAGCTTGCTCCACCCTTCAGTGGGATCATAGCTGATCTGTATCTGAACTCCACTCCCTGCCATTGCTCCATAACCCTGATACCCTCACCCAACAAAATCTATCGTTCTCAGTCTTGAACATTTCAATTGACCCCCAGCACCCACAGCCTTTTGGAGCAGAGAGTTCCAGATTTCCACTGCCCTTTGTGTGAAAAAGAGCTTCCCGGTTTCACTCTTGAACGGCCTGGCTCTAATCTTAAGATTATGTCTCCTTGTTCTAGACTCCCCCAGCAGAGGAAATAGATTCTCTGTATCTATACTACTATTGGGTAAAGTAGTACAGAGGTTACGTTACTGGACTGGTAATCCGGAGGCCTGTATCTGCACCCCTAGATCAATGTGTCTGTACCCCTAGATCTGTGTACCCCTGATTCTTTGTATGTGCCCCTAGATCTCCGTTGCTCCATTGCATTGAGAATGTTACTGTTATAGTTAAGAATGAGGCTTCACTGTGAAAACAAAGTGAAAGATGTATCTCTCATTCCTCAGCTCCTTCCAATGTTTCTCAAGGTTACTAATTGTAGTGTATGTGCCTTTAAGTCAGAACTACTTTTTACAGCTCCTGTATACTGTCGTACCGGCAGTGACCACACCGGTATATAAGCTGTGCGCATGCCTCTGTACCCCAGCCTAGAGATTACCCTCCTCCAGTAAAGACGTGTTATTTGTTAATGTACAGCATCCGTGTGATTATTTATCCACTGAACCACAGATCTAACAGTGGCGACGAGTGTCGATGCGAATCTACCTGCAACATAAATTTTTTTAAAAAAATAGTCGAGTCCAGGAACACGGGCGTCGACCGCGAGCAATCGCCCAGCAGTCAGGCAGAGATCCAACTTCGCTGGGGAGGCTGTGGAGAGCCGGGCTTGGTTCCCCAGCCACAACAAGCAGTAAGAGACCGACGACAGGTCCAGAGCAGACCCTTCCCGAGCAGCGGCGGCTGGAGCCGACCGACGGCAGAGAGAGAGAGCCGGGCAGCGTCGACGGGGTAAGAAAGAGGGTGAAAAGAGCAGGGCGCAGCCGGCGGATGATCACCGAGCGGCGTCGAGGGAAAATACTGCAAACCGGAGAGAGAGAGGATAAGAAACAGCCGGGTTCTAGACTGAGCGGCGTCGACAAATATCAAGAGAAGAACGTGCAGAGCACAGCCAGGGATCACGGGCTGATCAGGGTCCGCGGGGCGAAGCAAGGGGAGACGCCATTGAGCCGCGGAGAAGCAGGGAGAGCGCGGGAGGCGCCATTGAGCCGCGGAGAAGAAGGAAGAGCGCGGGAGACGCCATTTTGCGAAGCCGCAGTGGAGAAGACGGGCGAGCGCGGGAAGGAAGGAAAGCGCGGGAGACGCCATTTTGTGCCAGCGGAGAAGAAGGGGAAGCGCGGGAGGCGCCATTGGTGATAGTTAACGCACAACCAAGAATGTCGAAGAGTGGCAGTATCTCTACGTTCGACAATGAAGTCGAAGATTGGGCAACATATGTGGAACGTATTGAGGTGTACTGCAGGGCGAATGAAGTGCCAGATGCTAATAAAGCACTGGTTCTGTTAAATTCCATGGGTGCAAAAACTTATGGGTTGCTGCAAAATCTAATAACCCCAGAGAAGCCGGTAAACAAGAATTTTGAAAGCATAGTAGAAATCCTACAGGACCACTTAAACCCCACACCGCTGCTGATAGCAGAATGATTTAAGTTCCATAAAAGGAACCAACACAAAGACGAAAGCAATGCTGAGTACCTAACGGAACTGCGCAAGCTATCGAAATACTGCCAGTTTGTAGCGGGACTAGCAGACACGTTAAGGGACAAGTTTGTGTGTGGGCTACAAAGTGAAGGAACCCAGAAACGGCTTCTATCAGAAAAGGACCTTATGCTGGACAAAGCTTTCAGTATGGCAGTATCACACGAAGCAGCCGCAAGGGGCGCTGCAGAGATGCAACGGAGACCGCAAGAATATGGCACCAACGAAATGACCTATGGAACAGGGAAGTGCTATCGCTGCGGCAGAACAACGCATGACCAGAAAGATTGTTGGTTCAAGGACCAAGTGTGCAGACAGTGTGGGAAAGCAGGACACATAGCAAGAGTCTGCAGGTCTGGGAAGAAAACCAACAGTAAGAAATCTCCACAGGAGAAGTACAAAAAGGTACACCAGGTGATGGACAGTGGTTCAGACGAACAAAAAAGTGCTACAGACTCCGGAAGCAAGGAGCTGGGTTGTCTGAAACTACATAATGTAACCGAAATGGAGGATCACCAGACTATCTGGGTTACACTCAAGATAGACGGAGTCCAAGTGGAAATGGAATTGGACACAGGGTCAGCTCTAACAGTCATAAATCAAAGAGACTACAAGCGGCTATTTTCACACATACCCTTGAAAGCTACAGAGATTGTCTTGAAGACGTATACGGGGCAAAAAGTCTACCCCAAAGGGAAAATAAGGGTGAAAGTGACATATAAAGGTCAGGAAATACCTAAAATGGATATATATGTATTGCCAAATGGAGGACCACCACTGCTAGGACGTGAATGGATCCGAAAGATACAATTAGATTGGCATTCCATACAGGCACTGAAGGTTGAGGCCAAAAAGGATGACGACGTCACACCTGGACGACTGTCAAAAATGCTAACTGACGCAAAAGAAGTGTTCCAGGAGGGACTAGGAACACTAAAAGGAATAACAGCAACAATTAAAATAGAGGAAAATGCAAGCCCAAAGTTTCTGAAGGCCAGACCAGTGCCTTATGTGATCAGACCAGCGGTTGAAGCAGAGCTGGAAGGGTTAGAATGTTCAGGAGTACTGTCCAAAGTGGACTGGAGCGAGTGGGCTACACCCATCATTCCTGTAATGAAGAGGTCGTTGAGTAATACGCCTGGGGAATCAAAGAAGGTCTGCATCTGTGGGGATTTTAAGGTGAAAGTGAACCCAGTCCTTCACACGGTGCAATATCCGCTTCCACGAATTGAGGATATTTTCGCCTCGCTATCTGGTGGTAAACGCTTCACCAAAATTGATCTAGCCCAGGCGTACTTGCAAATGGAGGTAGAAGAAGCTTCGAAACATTACCTTACGATCAACACCCATAAAGGTCTCTATCAATACAACCAGCTGGTGTTTGGAGTAGCCTTGGCTCTGGCTATCTGGCAAAGGGCGATGGATCAGGTCCTGCAAGGGATTCCAGGGACCCAGTGTTATTTGGACGACATCTTGGTCACGGGCGAAAATGACGGTGATCACCGCGCTAACTTGGAGAAGGTGCTTGCCAGATTAAAGGAATATCGGCTACGAGCTAATCGCCACAAGTGCGAGTTTTTCCAGAAACAGATCTCGTATTGCGGCCACGTCATCGATGAAGAGGGGTTACATAAGTCCCCTGACAAGATTGAGGCAGTATCAAGGCTCCAGCACCGGAAAATGTGTCACAACTGAGGTCGTTCCTCGGGCTGGTGAACTATTACCACAAGTTCTTACCAAATTTGTCTACGGTATTACACCTGCTGAACACCCTACTGCAAACAGGGGTACCATGGAAGTGGGATGATGAACGTAGACGAGCTTTCCAGAAGTGTAAAGAATTGATCACATCAAAAGAGGTGTTGGCCCATTTCAACCCAGCACTACCAATTCGTTTGGCATGTGATGCATCACCCTACGGCATTGGAGCGGTGCTGTCGCACAAATTCCCAGACGGGTTGGAGAGGCCAGTAGCCTTTGCGTCTCGGTCACTAACCTCAGCCGAGCGCAACTACGCCCAGATTGACAGGGAGGCTCTCAGCCTAGTATGGGGAGTAAAAAAATTCAACCACTATCTGCATGGGCAGAAGTTCACCTTGCTGACTGACCACCAACCACTTGTCTCCATCTTTAATCCTAAGAAGGGCGTGCCAGTAATGACTGCACAGCGGTTACAAAGATGGTCCCTGTTTCTAGGGGCGAATCAATATGAAATAGAATATAAAGGCACGAAACAGCATGGGAACGCTGATGGGCTATCGCGCCTGCCACTGCCTATGGTGGAGGAAGCACCAGCAGTGGACCATATTGAGATATTTTATTCGTCGATAATTGAACGATTGCCAGTAACAAACGCGGATATAGAGAAGGAGACCCGCAATGATCCGACGCTGTCACGGGTATATGAATTGACGGTGAGGGGATGGCCAACACATGGCGACTCACTGTTGCCAGCATTCTCATCCAGAAGAGAACAGCTGTCAGTATGCCAGGGGACAGTGATGTGTGGAGCCAGAGTGGTGATTCCACCCAAGTTAAGGGAAAGAGTGCTAAATGAGCTACATGAAGGTCATCTGGGGGGAGTGAAAATGAAAAGCCTTGCTAGGGCTTATGTGTGGTGGCCAGGAATCGATCAACAAATCGAAGACCTAACGAAGAGCTGCTTAGGATGCCAGAAGGTCCAAAATGCACCACCACATGCCCCTCTACACCCATGGGAGTGGCCCTCCTCTCCATGGCAACGGGTGCACATTGATTTCGCTGGTCCATTCATGGACTCAATGTTCTTAATAGCAGTAGATGCTCATTCAAAGTGGCCTGAGGTGATAAAGATGTCTTCAACCACTACAGAGAAAACGATTGCAGTCCTACGGACCATATTTGCCAGAAACGGTTTGCCAGAGCAGATCTGCTCTGATAATGGACCACAGTTTGTGTCCGACAAGTTCCAAAAATTCATGAAAAGGAATGGGGTAAAGCATTACACATCCGCCCCGTATCATCCAGCCACCAATGGATTGGCTGAGAGGTTCGTACAAACCTTTAAGAAGGCGATAAAGGCCATGTGCGATGAGGAAATTCCACTACAGCATAAGCTGGACAATTTCTTATTAGCCTACCGAAACGCGACACATGCAGTTACCAACCAGACCCCGGCCATGATGTTCTTTAACCGAAGGTTGAGATCTCGTCTGGACTTGCTCAGACCAAATGTGCGAAGAAATGTTGAGGACAAACAATTCCAGCACATCAACGAGAAGCCGACAAGGAGCTTCAATGTAGGGCAACCAGTCTTGGCCCGGGACTATCGAACGGAGAAGTGGCAACCCGGAACGATATGTACAAGGCAGGGGCCATTAATGTACACCGTGGATGTCGGGGAGAACATTGTGAGACGCCACATCAATCAGATCTTAGCATCACAGGAATGCGCCAACCCCATGTCTCGAGTACCTGGGGATGAACCCGACATACCGGTAGCATCTACTTCAGACCCAGTAGCAGTGGAACCCGATGAACTACCTGATGAAAAGGGGTCAGAATCGCCTCTGCACCAAGAACAAGAACCTCTGGAAAGGCGCTATCCCGAAAGGGTCAGGAAGCCGCCCCAAAGACTGAATCTATAAATGGACTTTTGTTATTGAATGTACATGTAAAAATGTAATTGTTATTTGAATATTAAGGGGGTATTATTAATCTAAAAAGGGAGGAATTGTAGTGTATGTGCCTTTAAGTCAGAACTACTTTTTACAGCTCCTGTATACTGTAGTACCGGCAGTGACCACACCGGTATATAAGCTGTGCGCATGCCTCTGTACCCCAGCCTAGAGATTACCCTCCTCCAGTAAAGACCTGTTATTTGTTAATGTACAGCATCCGTGTGATTATTTATCCACTGAACCACGGATCTAACACTAATGACTCTAATTATCGAGGAGTAAACTTTTCTGGAAGAAAGTAAGGCTGCTGGCATTAGAAATATATCCATGTTAAACACTGTCCATGGCTGGTTTAATCAACATGTGGTAACTTATTTGCTTTGTTGCTTTCATTCTTTACAGCTCGAACAGTTTAAGCGAGATAACGAGCACATTGGATTTGGCTCCGGGACTCGGGCACTGGAACAGGCTTTAGAAAAAACGAAGGCCAATATCCAGTGGGTGAAAGAAAACAAGGAGCCTGTTAGCAACTGGTTTAAGAATGCCTTGCATTCCAACAATCCTTAACTGAACGGCCGTTGGTAAATGTAAATAGAAAATCTCTGAAATAGGTTTCTGAATGCAACTGAAGCAAGGAAGCAGTTTCCGATCGGAACCATCAGCAGATCTGTTCCACAGGAGAATGTTTTATTACTTATATCTGAAACAACAGAGGAAACTTTATAGTCACATAATTTCAGGCCATGTTTGAGTAATGGTCCAAAACATAGGGAGCTAAAACCATAAATACCATATAAGCCAATACATTTCAACCATGCCATGTCACCCCATACTGTGCAATGTTACAATGCCAAAGCATCGTTGACAATAACATATTATAGAATCATAGAAATTTACAGCAGAGAAGGAGACCATTCAACCCATTGTGTCCACGCTGGCCGAAACAGATCTATCCAGCTTAATCCCACTTTCCAGCTCTTGGTCCGTAGCCCTGTAGGTTACAGCTCTTCAAGTGCCTACCCAAGTACTTTTTAAATGTGATGAGGGTTTCTGCCTCTACCACCCTTTCAGGCAGTGAGTTCCAGACCCCCACCACCCTCTGGGTGAAAAAGTTCTCCTCAACTCTCCTCTAATCCTTCTACCAATTATTTTAAATCTCTGCCCCCTGGTTATTGACCTCTCTGCAAAGGGAAATCGGTCCTTCCTATCCACTCTATCTTGGCCCCTCATAATTTTATACACCTCAATTAAATCTCCCCTCAGCTTCCTCTATTCCAAGGAAAACTACCCCAGCCTGTTCAATCTTTCCTCATAGCTAAAATTCTCCAGTCCCGGCAACATCCTCTTAAATCTCCTCTGCACCCTCTCTCGCGCAGTCACATCTTTCCTGTAATGTGGGGACCAGAATTGTACGCAGTACGCTAGCTGTGGCCTAACTAGTGTTTTACACAGTTCTAGCATAACCTCCCTGCTCTTATATTCTATACCTTGGCTAATAAAGGAAAATATCCCCTATGCCTTCTTAACCACCTTATCTACTTGTCCTGCTACCTTCAGGGATCTGTGGACATGCACTCCAAGGTCCCTCTGTTCCTCTACCTTCTCAGTATCCTACCATTTAGTTCAGTTCAGTTCAGTTCAGTTTTATTTGCCATATGTAACCAGTACATGTACAAGTACAATGGAATGCTTGTTCCCCGTAGGGGCGTGTCAGCTATACATACAGCGCCGCGTTCAGAGTCAATACAATGGCTTCCCGTGGCAGTGGGAGCACGATGTCCCTCAGCCGCTCCGTCCTCCTCTTCACCGCGGCCTCCTCCTCACTGTTGCCAGCTCCACGTGTGGTGGCCTGCTTCTCCCGCTCTGGCCACCATGCCCGGCTCCCCTCCTCCCATCCGGACTGCGAGTTACCCGCCATGGAGCTGTCGGCCGACGTGCTGCTGCGTGTCGTCGTGGCTGCTGCTGCTGCTCGTTGCGCTGCGCTGCCTCCGCCCGACTCGCCGAACACATCGTCGGGATGTGAAAGCTCCAGTCGTCGCGGCCTCCTCCTCACCATCGCCGGCTCCACGGCCCGGGGCCTGCTTCTCCCTCTCACGGTTCGGCCTCTGGCCGCCATGCTCGGCTCCCCTCCTCCCAGTCAGAATTCCTTCCCGCCGAGGAGCTGCCGGCCGACGTGCTCCAGCGGGTCGACGTGGCTGCTGCTGCTGCTCATCGCGCTGCGCTGCCTCTGCCCGACTCGCCGAGCACCTCGCTCCGGTTGCGGGAGCGAGCGGCGAGAGGTGGCCGCCCAAAGCAGGGAGAGCGCTCTCAGCACCGGACCGTCACGGCCGTCATCTTGATCACCCAGTAGATTGTATTCCCTTGCCTTGATAGCCCTCCCTAAATGCATTACCTCACACTTCTCCGGATTGAATTCCATTTGCCACTGTTCTGCCCACCTGACCAGTCCATTGATATCTTCCTGCAGTCCACAGCTTTCTTCCTCACTGCCAACCGCACGGCCAATTTTTGTATCATCTGCAAACTTCTTAACCATGCCCCCTACATTGAAGTCTAAATCATTGCTATATACCACAAAAAGCAAGGGACCCAGTACTGAGCCCTGCAGAACCCCACTGGAAACAGCCTTCAAGGGACAAAAAACACTCGTCAACCATTATCCTTTGCTTCCTGCCACTGAACCAACTTTGGATCTAACTTGCCACTTTCCCTTGGATCCCATGGGCTTTTACTTTTCTGACTAGTCTGCCATGTGGGACCTTGTCACAAGCATTGCTAAACTCCATGTAGACTACATCAAATGAACTAACCTCATCGACCCTCCTCGTTACCTCCTGAAAAAATTCAATCAAGTTAGTCAGACATGGCCTTCCCTTTACATTTACCTACCAATTCCATACTGGGCTGTAATATTTCTTACCAAGTGGTTACACACCATATTATACCACACACAGCGGCACAATAACACGCTTAGTGAGAGAGAACCAGAATGGAAATGAACATCAGGTAGTTTCTATAACAGCAGTTTCCCCCACTGCGCGTAATAAATTACTGAAATATTCTTCTCTGCTGAGATACTACATTGGACCTTTGCCCATTGGCTGTATTGTTTGGACCTTTGCCCATTGGCTGTATTGATTGGACCTTTGCCCATTGGCTGTATTGATTGGACCTTTGCCCATTGGCTGTATTGTTTGGACCTTTGCCCATTGGCTGTATTGATTGGACCTTTGCCCATTGGCTGTGGTGATTGGACCTTTGCCCATTGGCTGTGGTGATTGGACCTTTGCCCATTGGCTGTGGTGATTGGACCTTTTGCCCATTGGTTGTAGTGATTGGACCTTTTGCCCATTGGTTGTAGTGATTGGACCTTTGCCCATTGGCTGTAGTGAATGGACCTTTGCCCATTGGCAGTACTGGTTGGCCCTTTGCCCATTGGCTGTAGTGATTGGTCCTTTTGCCCATTGGCTGTAGTGATTGGTCCTTTTGCCCATTGGCTGTAGTGATTGGACCTTTGCCCATTGGCTGTAGTGATTGGACCTTTGCCCATTGGCTGTAGTGATTGGGCCTTTTGCCCATTGGCTGTAGTGATTGGACACTCTCCATGTGATTGTTGTGTGATTTCCTTTTTGTGTTTCTTTATTTTGATTGGTTGTTGGCAACTCATAGATTTAAAAGTTTCTGCTGGTTTCATTCACACGCTATCGCAGTTTGAAGTTGCATTGTTTAAAGCAAAATATGAAATAGGCTTTAGAACAGGAATCTCAGTGATGTCTGGACAGATTGTAAAGGATGAACACTATTCCATAGCGGGCAAGGGACACTGGTAGATTAGATCAATGTCTTCATTTACAGAGAAAAGTGTCACAAGTATATGACCGAAATAATGTTTATTATTAAACAATCTGATGGGTTAATTCAGCTTTGTAGAATATGAATTTTTGGTGCATGGATTATGCTTTAAAGAAATAACTTGCATTAATAATTACATCCTGTGTTCTGTCGGTCACTGGATATGTCACATCACTTCCAGGGAGGGTGCAAATGGCTGGCCTTTTGATAATGTTTCTAAATAGCACCTGGAACAGTAAAATAGTTCATTGAATTAATTTTATTAAATTAATAATGAAAGCGAAAATGCCTCGGATAGTTCCTGTCAGCAGGAGCGTGAAGGAATAAGTCATATAACCTATTCAGAAAAATACACTATCTTTTGAAAGAATTCTGGCCGTATTAAAACACGACAAACTGGGTCTGGAAATCTAGAAACCTAACTATGAAAAAGCTGTGAAAGCATTCTGGCTATAGAGATAAGATAGTTGTTGACACTGAATCAATAACCTTATTGAAACAGAAGGTTAAAGTCTGAACTTTTCGGAATCAAACAATGGTTCACTTGGTACAAGGTGTTCCAATTTACACTTCGTAAAGAAGCACATAAAAGTAAGAAACATCTGCCTTTGTGAAAATGACATCAAGTAAAACACACCTGCCGTTACACCATTTTTTATGGTAAACTTAGAACACCTAGAGAAGAGACATAATTCTGTAATGCAACCAGCTGAGGTGACTGTAAGAATTGCAGGGGTCAGCAGAAAAATGACGAGAGATAATTAGCATACATCAGCAAAAAACCTTAAAGGAAATACCACTGGAAAAGGGAATAAATATTGAACTCTCAAATGAGATAACAGACTCGCTTTAAAGGGGCAAAGCAATTCTCGGCTTCAGAGGCGGCTCTGTAAGTCTCCAACTCTTTGTACCTCAGGGATCAAAGGTATTTGATTTTGGTGGATATCTTGTAGAACACTAAGAACTGTAAAACTGTAGTGAAGTTAAGATTTGAGAGTAAGGTTCTCTGATAATAGAATTGTAAGCTTTCTCTTTTTGGAACTGTTAATGTTGCGATTGACTTACCAATTGTAAACTGCATGTCGGTTCTTTAATAAATCTATATATTTTTAGAATTGTCTCACATAAGACTTCTGTATCAAACTCAATTTCTGTACACTCTTTGGTGAGGAGTTCCAGAATTCTGGGGGAGTTTTCCGGACCCCCATAATATCCGGAACGTTACAGTCTAGCTAAACTTATTAAAAGTGCTATCTGGAGGATGGTAACACTTTCAGGTTGTTCCTTTCCTTTAGGGAGAGATGGTCCAGACCTTTAGACCCAATTAAGCATCTTTAGGATTCGGCTACCTCAAACTTTAGTTGAAAGTGAACGTCTGAGGAATACGCCTGAACCAGGGTAGCCCTAAAGGGGCTAGAACTAGTAATTATCCCTTCAGGAGCCTTTGTGAGAAAAATGGGGCAAGTTCTTCTGGCTCTCCCTGATCCAACAGTTCACAGCCTGAAACCAAACTCCAGAGAAACATTCCTAGAAAAAATTCAGATCATTAATTATTGAAGATTTGCAACATGTATGTGCATCATAAAGATTGTCACAGGATGGGGACTGTCTGATGGAACAATGTCGATTTTACACAGCAGGGACTTCAAGAACTGAATGAAAGTCACGATGAGCTTTGTTACAACACTAAGAGAACCTGCGGGAAACACCGTGTAAGAATACAACTTATGTCTCTAGCACAATCAGAAATGTTTATCGTAATTTTCCTAAATAAAAGCTCCCATTAAAAATCGTTCAAAAGCATTATTTGTGTGTTGGTTAAATTCAGTGATTCACTCTTCATAGCGGTAGGTAGTTTGGAGAAAAGCTGGGGCTTTTTGAGGGGGGAGTTTCCCAGCCTGTGTCTAAATAGACTCAAAACACTTTCCTGTAGATTTCTGAAACCCGTGCATTCCTGAATGAGTTGGTGAGCAGCATCCGGGGAATTCTGTGGAAGGGAACCCGTCTTTCCTCTTTACAGCCTGATTTACCTGTTTTGTACTTTCAGCATTTCTGTTTTTATTTCTGAGGATTTTCTGTTGATTTGCAGGAACACAGCACTTTAATGAAGGGGCATTCGTACTCCTTCCCCACTCTCTCAGAATGGGGCATTCCCTCTGCCAATTTTTCTGAATGATTGAAGGAAAGGGGTGAGAGGATGATAAAGTGCAGGAAGGGGTATTAGGGTTGTGCAGGAGGGTGCTGGGTGGCCATGCTCATGGTGCAGTGTGAAGGGTTAATTGTGCAAGTGTTGCTTTAACAGGGTGATTAGTGAGCTGGGTGTGGGGGGGGGGGCGTGCAGGTAGAGGGGGTGCCCAGTGTGTTACCACACTGCCTTGGTGAGGTCACGCAACTTCTTGCAGCACTGGTCTGCAGTCCAGGGGGAGGAGGAGTTGGCCTCAGTGCCAGTCCTGGGGTAGGGGGATTGGGACTCAGTGCCAGTCCTGGGGGGGGGGGAGTTCACCTCAGTGCCAGTCCTGGGGGGGAGGGGGGTGGAGTTGGCCTCAGTGCCAGTCCTGGGGTGGAGGGAAGTTGGCCTCAGTGCCAGTCCTGGGGTGGAGGGAAGTTGGCCTCAGTGCCAGTCCTGGGGGGAGGAAGTTGGCCTCAGTGCCAGACCTGGGGGGGGAGGAGTTGTCCTCAGTGCCAGTCCTGGGGGGGGGAGTTGGCCTCAGTGCCAGTCCTGGGGGGGGAGGAGTTGGCTTCAGTGCTAGTCCTGGGGGGGGGGAGTTGGCCTCAGTGCCAGTCCTGGGGGGGGGGAGTTGGCCTCCGTGCCAGTCCTGGGGGGGGGGAGTTGGCCTCAGTGCCAGTCCTGGGGGGGGGAGAGTTGGCCTCAGTGCCAGTCCTGGGGGGGAGAGAGTTGGCCTCAGTGCCAGTCCTGGGGGGGGGAGGAGTTGACAGTGCAAGTCCTGGGGGGGGAGTTGGCCTCAGTGCCAGTCCTGGGGGGGGAGTTGGCCTCAGTGCCAGTCCTGGGGGGGGAGTTGGCCTCAGTGCCAGTCCTGGGGGGGGAGTTGGCCTCAGTGCCAGTCCTGGGGGGGGAGAGTTGGCCTCAGTGCCAGTCCTGAGGGGGGGAGGAGTTGGCCTCAGTGCCAGTCCTGGGGGCGGAGCTGGCCTCAGTGCCAGTCCTGGGGGGGGAGGAGTTGGCTTCAGTGCCAGTCCTGGGGGGGGGGGGGAGTTGGCCTCAGTGCCAGTCCGGGGGGGGAGTTGGTGGAGTTTGCCTCAGTGCCAGTCCTGGGGGGGGGTGGAGTTGGCCTCAGTTGCAGTCCTGGGGGGGGGGGTGGAGTTGGCCTCAGTGCCTCCTCCCTCCACGCAGCATGTTTAATTTCGGAGTGATTTGCTGGTCCCCACATCCGTTTGGTCTTCTCCTCCTGCCTGCGATCCGCTCGAGAAGGGTTTAATGAGCAAAGTTGTTCGTTCCTGTCCTGACTGGAGCCCTGCAGCCCTCTGGGTTCAGATGGAGCTTTAGTGGCCATTATTCTGTTGCAGTATAATAATATTGCGAAAGGGTGAAAGAGCCAAGCCCTGTCCCTCTCTGCCCCCATTGACCCCAGTCTGATGCGGAAGAGTGCAGGCTGACCTGCTTTTTGAAGGTTGCACCAAAGTTTCCAGGCAGTTCAGCTGCTTACACCCATTTTAGTGACCAACCAGTCTCCGAATAAGGGGTGGGCCATTTAGGACTGAGACGAGGAGAAATTTCTTCACTCAGAGGGTGGTGAATCTTTGGAATTCTCTACCCCAGGGAGCTGTGGATGCTCAGTCGTTGAGTATATTCAAGACAGAGATCAATAGATTTTTGGATACTAAGGGAATCATAGAATCATAGAATGGTTACAGCACAGGAGGAGGCCATTCGGCCTGTCGAGCCTGTGCCGGCTCTCTGCAACAGCACTACAGCTAGTCCCACTCGCCCGCCCTTTTCCCGTAGCCCTGCAAATTTTTTTCCGTCAGGTGCTTATCCAATTACATTTTGAAAGGCATGATCGAGTCTGCCTCCACCACCCTTTCAGGCAGTGCATTCCAGACCCTAACCACTCGCTGCGTAAAAAAGATTTTCCTCATGTCGCCTTTGGTTCTTTTGCCAATCACCTTGAATCTGTGTCCTCTGGTTCTCGACCCTTCCGCCAATGGGAACAGTTGCTCTCTAGCTACTCTGTCCAGACCCCTCATGATTTTGAACACCTCTATCAAATCTCGTCTCAACCTTCTCTGCTTTAAGGAGAACAACCCCAGCTTCTCCAGTCTATCAATGTAACTGAAGTCCCTCATCCCTGGAATCAGTCTCATAAATCTTTTCTGCACCCTCTCTAAGGCCTTCACATCCTTTCTAAAGTGCGGTGCCCAGAATTGGACACAATACTCCAGTTGAGGCCAAACCAGTGTTTTATATAGGTTCATCATAACTTCCTTGCTTTTGTACTCTATGGGGTCGATTTTCATTGACCTGTGGAGTTGGGATTGGAGGTGTGCGGGGGGTTAAAGTGCCGAATTCAGGGGTCCCGACACCATCCCGCCCCCATGTAAGTTTCAAAGGAGGCGGGTACCCGCCCCGCACTGGGACCCGTCTACCTGATGCGGGAAGGGATTAGTGGCAATTAACTGCCTGTTAACAGGCAGTTTTTAGCCTAATCCCTATTTTAAAGGTTGTCGTGTGGGATTCCCGATGGCTCCAAACCACGTCAAGTTAGAGGAGTTGGGCCATCAGGTTAAAGGACTTGGAGAGGTCGAGATGTCGGTGTTCAGGTGAGTGATGGGTGCATGAGTGCAAAGGTAAGTCTGGTGTGTGTAAAGTGTGTAAAGAAGTTTAAATTACCTGTACTTACCTTTTCAGCCTTCCTTCCTCTAGGTTTCGGGAGTCCATCATCTAACCGGCACAGAAAGCAGAATGGCTGCGATCTGTCAAAAGTGACAGCCTGCAGCTTTCTGTGCCGGTGAGATTTCTAACTGAGTCTGTGTAGAAGGACTCAGGTTAGAAGTAAGACTGTCAGTGTTTGACAGCTTCAAACAACTGTGAAACACTGATATTTCACCTGTCAAAACGTCTTGACAGATGAAATTTCAGTCTGTGGCATCACCTGTTGCCGGGTGGCCCTTAATTGGCCTGCTGAGCCTGCTGGGCGGGCTCAACAAGGTCAATCAAGTTAAAATCACGTGGATTGGCCACATCTCGATGGAGGCGGGACTACAACCCCAAAAGTTGTATTCCCGCCTGACATAATAAAACTCACTACGCACTTGGTTTGAGTATAAAGCAAGGCTTTAATTAACCTGTTTCAGAACATGGCGGTCTAGTTGTACTTCACTAGTTCCTGTCTTACAAAATGTCCCTGAGCAAGCTGGGCCCACGCCCGAGTATTTATACTCCTTGGACGGCGCCACCAGCTGGCCGTACAGCATTATTTCATGAGTAGTTTCTTTACGATGATGAGATTTATTACATTCTTCCTGCCTAAAAGATTTGGAAGTCCGATGACTTCCTCTTAATGGATTAGGCGGACCACAAATAGCCGCAGTCTTTTAGATCTTTGTTTATGGCTAGAAGGCACGTCTCCCCAGACCATGTCTTGGTCCCTGGGCCGCTTGATCCGTACCGATGGATCGACAGGGCCCATGTTGCCCTGATCGACCCGAGGGAGGCTGGGGAGATCGTGACTCCAGGTGCGGGTCCACACAGGCGCAGAGCTGGCTTCATCCTGTTTGATAGCCGGGGATTGACTGGCGTCTGGGCCTCGGGTGGCCATCCCGTGGGGAGCGCTCAGCTCCCTGAGTGGATCCGGTGGGGCAGCCGGCAGATCTCTCGATGTCCCAGGTAGGGCGTCATCATCGAGGGAGCGCAGAGTGTCAGCATCATTACCATGGGTTCCTCTATCAGTTGGGTCCGTGGGACTGGTTGGACAGGGAGCCAGGTCCCGGAGCGAAACGGTGGACTCCTGGCCATCAGGGTACCGCACGTGTGTGTATGTGGGATTGACGTCCGTGAGTTCTACCTCGTCGACGAGGGGATCGTTTTTAGAAGACCGGACAAATCTTCAGAGCAGCACGGGGCCGGGAGCTGCCAACCATGATGGTAGGGACGTCCCGTGAGTGGAGCAATGCTGGAAGCTGAAGAATCGCTCGTGAGATGTGACATTGGTGGACATAGAAAGAAGAGACCTGATGGAATGCAACGCGTCAGGGAGCATAGTTTCCCACTGCTGGTCTGGTAGGTTGTGTGACCTCAGTGCAAGACGAACAGCATTCCAAATGATAGCGTTGTATCTCTCAACCTGTCTGTTACCAATGGGATGGTACGGTGTTGTTATACTTGTGGCGATTCCCCGTTGAGAAAGATAACTTTTGAGTTCGTTTGACATGAAGGAGGGACCCCGATCAGAGTGGATGAAATTGGCCGTACCACAAAGGGAAAAGACTTGATCAAGGCATTTGATCACTGTGGAAGTAAACATATTGGGACAGGGAAAAGAAAAGGGAAAGCGTGAATATTCGTCCTCCATAGTAAGTAGATAGGTGTTTCGCATTGAGGAAGGCAATGGCCCTTTAAAGTCAATGCTGAGTCGCTGCATAGGCTGCATAGCATGTATGAGCGAGCCATCCGATGGATGGAAGAATTGCGGTTTTAATTCTGCACAAATTCTGCAGGAGGAGCATATTCTTTTCACATCTTCCGTAGAAAATGGGAGATTTTTAAGATCGCACAAAGTGCAACATACGGGCAACGCCAGGATGGCATAAGTCAGTATGAAGATCCGTCAGAGTCGAAGTTGACATAGAAGAGCAGAATGCACGTGTGAGGGTATCCGGGGCCACATTCTCTTTGCCGGGTTGATAATGTATGGTGTATCCAAAGGCGGCCAATTCCATCCTCCAGAGTTGTATTTTGTTATTCTTGATCTTAGTGCGTTTCCGGTTATCCAACATAAAGGCCACGGAGCGCTGTTCGGTTATAAGTGTGAAATGGCGACGAGCGAGAAAGTGACTCCATTTACGTACAGCTTCGATGATGGCCGTAGCCTCCTTCTCGACAGGAGGATAATGGAGCTCGCTACCCTGCAAAGTTCTGGACAGAAATGCAACGGGTCGACCACCTTGATTCAAGGTAGCAGAGATTGCCACATCCGATGCATCGCACTCGACCACGAAAGGAAGATTTTCATCAATGGAACGAAGCGTGGCTTTTTCCTGTTGTCGCTTGAGGAGGTTGCAAGCTGAAATAGCCGTTGCCTCCAATGGAAATGGCTTTGCGTGAAGCAGGGGCTGGATCTTGTCGGAGAAGTGGGGTATCCATTTTGCATAATAGACGAACATGCCGAGTGCCCGACGAAGAGAGCCGAGATTCGTAGGTGGAGGGAGCTCCTGAAGCGGACGAAGTCGCTCTGGATCCGGTTTGATGACACCGTTGCCCACCCAGTAGCCAAGGATGTTGACTGATGGTACTGATTTCACAGATTTGGACTCGTTTAAGGTTAAGTTGCGACGACGGAGAACGTCAAAAAATTTCTGGAGATTGGCATCATGCTCCTTCTGGTCATGACCAGCAATGGTGATATTATCTAGATATGGAAAAGTGTCCGTTAAGTTCTCCTGTTTGACTAGGCTATCCATTGCCCGTTGAAAGATGGCCACCGCATTGGTGACCTCAAATGTAAGGCGACAAAACTGGTAAAGCCGACCATTGGCCTCAAAGGCAAGTATATCCTTCCTTAGGTAAGGAGACCAAAGTATTCCAGGTGTGGTCTCACCAAAGCCCTATATAATTGCAGTAGGACTTCTTTACTCTTATACTCCAATCCTTTTGTAATAAAGGCTAACATACCATTTGCTTTCCTAATTGCTTGCTGTACGTGCATGTTAACTTTCAGTGATTTGTGTACAGGGACACCCAGGTCCCTCTGAACACCAACATTTCCCAATCTCTCACCATTAAAAAATATTCTGCTTTTCTATTTTTCCTACCAAAACTTTACAATTCTCCACCTTATTATGGTGCTACGTAGTGTATTGTACCAGTACACTACAATCACAAGCTAATATGCTTTAACTTGTACTGAGTAGGAGTTTTGTCCGATAATGCCCCTGTGAAGCGCCTACGTTAAAGGCACTATATAAATGCAAGTTGTTGTTGTTGAGTTATTCAGCATTTTTAACTTTATCTTTTATTTTTTCTTTTGCTTGGGAAGAAGTGAGGCTTCTGAGAACTATCTGTACGTTTGACCCAGACCTGGAGGCTAATCCAGGAGAGGATCACATTGAGAATATTTCCTTGAAATAGTTGTTTTTTTTCATGTCTTGAATGAATATTTATATAGAAAGCACTTTCCCCAAATAAATCCTTGCTTTGTCCTTTGATTAGTGTTTCTATAACTATTAGAAATTACTCTGAAGGATTAAACTCTGACTGGATCAGCATGATAGTGCAGGATGGTTGTGACTTAGTGAAGCACCGTGGGATGTTTTACTATGTTAAAGGCGCTATATAAATGCAAGTTGTTGATGCAGTTTCAAAGCAGGACTGAGGCAGTCACAAAGTGGAGCCGAAACAGTCGTCTCTTGGTCAGCACACGCTCGAGACTCCCATTTGGAATTTTTATCAGGACATTGTGTAATAAAGCTGCATATTTAGCAATAATAAGTGTGTGTAGCTCATATAATCTGTTTCTATGGATGCAATCAGAATGTTTCATATTAATTATCCTGATAAGAAATGTTTTTTTGCAAGCGATCATTCTGAAGCAGAAACTACAACCAACACACACTTTCTTATTGCAAGATATGTAGCATTATCTCCACTTGCACTCGTTCTCCACAAACCTTTACTCCCAATTGCGTCCGTTATTGTCCTTGATATGAATGAATGGTGATACATATCTATATGCAAATCAGGATAACATTGATGTTGGAGGTTTAGCAGATTACAGGAAACTTTCTGCTATCTGGCACTGATGGGACCGAGCTGGTGCCGTTAGATCAAAACTGCCATAGAAACCAGCGCTAATGTTTAAACATACGGAGCTCAGAGCTCCGTGTGAAGCAACAAACCCTGTTGCTTAGCAACAGCTTCAAAACAGTCGGCGCAGCTTGCAAGTGTCTAGCTGAAGCTGTTGCTTAGCTACAGAGACGCTTACAGAGCCAGGACTGGAGAAAAGAAGCAACGAAAAGAAAAAAATTATCTGAACCGACTCCTGAATTTTGCCGGTAGGTAGAGCTTTCTGGACATTTAACCTCCGGATAAACGAAAGTTTCCTGTATCTGGTCATTTATCTCATTGCTGTTTGTGGAATCTTGCTGTGCACTGTTGGCTGCTGTTTCTGCCAACATAACAGTGGCTGCACTTCAAAATAATTTGTTAGTTGTAAAGCACTTTAGGTTTTGCTGTGAAAGGCACTGCATAAATCAAGGTCACAAGATAGTTACGGATGAGGAAGGCCATTCGGCCCATCTTGGATCATCCAGCATGACCCTAAAGTTCCCCAATTGCACTCCACTTGGTACTTAATTGATTCCCTGGTTTTTTTCCTCCACTACCCTGTTTGAGTCAGATTTATATGTTGATCACTTCCTGATACCAGTTCTAAATTTGCCTTTTGCTGGTTTAAACCCATGACGCTTTCCCCTACTCCTCCAGTTTAAAGTAATTTTCCAGATTTGCCTTTCCATTCTGTTAACTATCTTGTAAATCTCTGAACAATCACCTTTTGGACATCTTCAAGGCTGTAAATCCCAAGGTTCTCGGGTCTTTCTCATAACTCAAATTCTTAAGATAGGATCATAGGAATCGCGAGACAACGAAAGACCACGGTCCCTCTAGTTCATCACCTACCATCCTGGTAGTCACATGATACAACAATAATGGAGTTGTTGACCAATCACAGCAATCAATCTCTATCAATTAGTCTACAACAGACCCAGACATGAGGCAAAGAAACCCCCCAGTGGTGGAGAGCAATGGAAACCATAAGTCCAAAGTCACCTGTTCCTCCCAAACACGCTACACTATATTCAATTTGACATTTTTCATGGCCATTTTGATGCCTTTTTATATTGAATCCATCTTAATACTTTGACATTTTCCTTCATGGCCTTAAATGCTTGTTTCTCCTTCTTTGAGTTGATTGGCAGTCCTATTCACCAGGCAGGAGTGACTTTAAGCTTTGGAACTTTGCTTTGCATGAGTACACTGGTCCATTGCGTTCAGAATCACCTCCGTCAGCAACTCTGGCCATATTCCAGCCTTCCAGGCACACTCTGACAATGCTTCACAATCGCATAAATCGGTCCTCTTAAAATTGGCAATTTTATTTGGATTTTAATAACCTCTCCAATTCTTTTAATGTCAAATTTGATCCCATTAAGATCACTGGTACTTAAAGCCTGACCTACCTTGGTGTTGGAGATTAGATGGTCCTTGTTACTCATCATCAAATCCAGGGATTTCTCCCCTCGGCTCTTTTACAAAGACCCGGGTTCGAATCCGGCCTCGGGCGACTGTCTGTGTGGAGTTTGCACATTCTCCCCGTGTTTGCGTGGGTTTCCTCCGGGTGCTCCGGTTTCCTCCCACAGTCCAAAGATGTGCGGGCTAGGTTGATTGGCTATGATAAATTGACCCTTAGTGTTAGGGGGATTAAATACGTGGGGTTACAGGATAGGGTGGGATATGTGTTGGTGTAGGGGTTACGGGGATCGGGTGGGATATGTGTCGGTGCAGGATCGATGGGCCGAAATGGCCTCTATCTGCACTGTGGGGTTTCTGTGATTCTGTGATTCTGTGACCCTAAAGTTCCCCAATTGCACTCCACTTGGTACTTAATTGATTCCCTGTTTTTTTTCCTCCACTACCCTGTTTGAGTCAGATTTATATGTTGATCACTTCCTGATACCAGTTCTAAATTTGCCTTTTGCTGGTTTAAACCCATGACGCTTTCCCCTACTCCTCCAGTTTAAAGTAATTTTCCAGATTTGCCTTTCCATTCTGTTAACTATCTTGTAAATCCCTGAACAATCACCTTTTGGACATCTTCAAGGCTGTAAATCCCAAGGTTCTCGGGTCTTTCTCATAACTCAAATTCTTAAGATAGGATTATAGGAATCGCGAGACAACGAAAGACCACGGTCCCTCTAGTTCATCACCTACCATCCTGGTAGTCACATGATACAACAATAATGGAGTTGTTGACCAATCACAGCAATCAATCTCTATCAATTAGTCTACAACAGACCCAGACATGAGGCGAAGAAACCCCCCAGTGGTGGAGAGCAATGGAAACCATGGCCTAGAAATTCACTTGCGCCCCATTTGGGGCACCAGTCTCGCCAGGGCGCCGAAAGTACCACCCCGGAAGGAGTCACGACCGCTCCCCGGAAATTCAGTTCCAGCGTCCCAAACGGAAGCGCGGCGCTACTCGAGGCACCCCGCATCCCTCTTGGGGCGCTGCGACTGAAAATCGCAGTGCAACGTGCCGCAGCGCCACACACTGCGGCACGGCGCGCTGCGGTACTGCAGGCCTTCCTCCCCTTCTTAAAGGGGAGGGGCCTGCTGCAGCATGATCGGCAATCGCGAGTGCCGGCAAAAGAGCCCGGCACCGAGGAGAAGTGCCGGGCTCTTGGGACACAGCCGGCACAACGCGGGGCGGGTGGCTCAGGAGGCTGGGGACAGCGGCGCGAAGAGGTGCTGGCAGGCGGCCAGCAAAAAAAATGGCCGCCCCGCACCTCAGGGCCTCTACCGCCGCAGGTAGGCCCCCCTGAACCGCTCGCAAATTGCGACCGGCGTTAAAGCAGGGGACGCTACCAAATTTGGCAATTGGGGTGGTAGCGGGTCACTGCGCACACCAATGACATCATCGGTGGCGGTGCAGCGCTAACGGCTAGCGCCGCCATTAGCGTCCCGCTAAATTTAGCGGGAGGCGTGGCCAGTGGCGCAAAACCCACTAAGTGCCCTCTTTGGGCGCTAACGGGTGGCACAGCCCACTGAATTTCTAAGTCCAAAGTCACCTGTTCCTCCCAAACACGCTGCACTATATTCAATTTTACATTTTTCATGGCCACTTTGATGCCTTTTTATATTGAATCCATCTTAATACTTTGCCATTTTCATTCATGGCCTTAAATGCTTGTTTCTCCTTCTTTGAGTTGATTGGCAGTCCCATTCACCAGGCAGGAGTGACTTTAAGCTTTGGAACTTTGCTTTACATGAGTACACTGGTCCATTGCGTTCAGAATCACTTCCGTCAGCAACTCCACATTTCCTCCACTCTGGCCACATTCCAACCTTCCAGGCTGTTGTGTCCGTGTATAATAAGACACAGACTGCAGGAGAACGGTACAACAGGTGTTTACTAAACGTGGCTCACACTGGAACTGATCTGTACAGATTACTACTCAGTGCTATATACAGGTGTGGTCACTGCCGGTACTGCAGTATACATGAGCTGTAAAAGATAGTTCCCCCCTTAAAGGTATATACATTACAATTCCTCCCCTTTTAGATTAACAGTACCATAACACTCATTTAATAATTAAATATCAAACTAATTACAATTAACACTTTTAACATGCAACATTAGCTGAAAATAGTCTATTTATATATTCAGTCTTTGGGGAGGCTTCCTGATCCTTTCTGGATAGCGCCTTTCCCGAGTGTCTTGCTCTTGGTGCGGAGGCGATTCTGGCCCCCTATCGTCGGTTGGTTCATCAGCTTCCGATGCTACTGTTTCTGGGGTAGATGCGACCTGTACGTCGGGTTCATCACCAGGTACGTATGGGCGAGGCATGGGGTTGACTTGTTCCTGTGACTCTAGGATCTGGTCAGCATGGCGTCTCACGATGCTCTCCCCAACGTCCACTGTGTACATTAGTGGGCCCTGCCGTGTGCATATCGTTCCTGGCTGCCATTTTTCTGTTCGGTAGTCGCGGGCCAAGACTGGTTGCCCTACATTGAAGCTCCTTGTTGGCTTCTCATGGATGTGCTGGAATTGCTTACTCTCAACATCTCTTCGTACGTTTGGTCTGAGCAAATCCAGGCGAGATCTTAACCTTCGGTTAAAGAACATCATGGCTGGGGCCTGGTTGGTGACTGCGTGTGTCGCATTCCGGTAGGCGAACAGGAAATTGTCCACCTTGTGCTGCAGCGGAATGTTGTCATTGTACATAGCCTTTATTGCCTTCTTAAAGGTTTGTACGAACCTCTCAGCCAATCCATTTGTGGCTGGATGATACGCGGCGGATGTGGAATGCCTTACCCCATTCTTTTTCAAGAACCTCCAGAACTCTTCGGACACAAACTGTGGTCCGTTGTCGGAGCAAATCTGTTCTGGCAAGCCATTCCTGGCAAAAATGGTCCGTAGGACTGCAATAGTTTTCTCCGTGGTGGTGGAGGACATTTTGATGACCTCAGGCCATTTTGAGTGCACATCCATGGCTATTAAAAACATTGAGTCCATGAATGGACCAGCAAAATCAATATGCACCCGTTGCCTTGGAGATGAGGGCCACTCCCATGGGTGTAGAGGGGCCTGTGGTGGTGCATTTTGGACTTTCTGACATCCTGAGCAGCTCTTGGTCAGGTCCTCGATTTGTTTATCGATTCCCGGCCACCACACATAAGCCCTGGCTAGGCTTTTCATTTTTACCCCTCCCAGATGATCCTCATGAAGCTCATTGAGCACTCTATCCCTTAACTTGGGTGGAATTACCACTCGGGATCCACACATCAAGGTCCCCCGGCACAGTGACAGCTGTTCTCTCCTTGTCGAGAATGCTGGCAACAGTGAGTCGCCATGTGCTGGCCATCCCTTCACCGTCAAATCATATACCCGAGACAGTGTCGGGTCATTTCGGGTTTCCTTTTCGATACAAGCGTTAGTTACCGGTAGGTATTCAACTATAGTCGAATGGAATATTTTGACAGGATCCACTGCTGGTGCTTCCTCCGCAGTAGGCAGTGGCAGGCGTGATAGCCCATCAGCATTTCCATGCTGTTTCGTGCCCTTATATTCAATCGCATACTGGTGCGCCCCTAGAAAAAGTGACCATCTTTGTAGTCGTTGCGCAGTCATCACCGGAACGCCCTTCTTTGGATTAAAAATGGAGACAAGAGGCTGGTGATCAGTCAGCAAGGTGAATTTCTGCCCGTGCAGATAGTGATTGAACTTTTTCACTCCCCACACTAGGCTGAGGGCCTCCCTGTCAATCTGGGCGTAGTTACGCTCGGCTGAGGTTAGTGATCGTGACGCAAAGGCTATTGGCCTCTCTGAGCTGTCCGAGAATTTGTGCGACAGCACCGCTCCAATGCCATAGGGTGACGCATCACATGCCAACCGAATTGGTAATGCTGGGTTGTAATGGGCCAATACCTCTTTCGATGTGATTAGTGTTTTGCTCTTCTGGAAAGCTCGTCTACATTCGTCACTCCACTTCCATGGCACCCCAGTTTGCAGTAGGGTGTTCAGTGGGTGTAGTATTGGAGACAAATTTGGCAAGAACTTATGGTAGTAGTTTACCAGCCCGAGGAACGACCTCAGTTGTGACACATTTTCTGGTGCTGAAGCCTTGACTACTGCCTCAATCTTCTCTGGGGACTTATGTAACCCCTCTTTATCGATAACGTGGCCACAATACGAGATCTGTTTTCTAAAAAACTCGCATTTGGGGCGGTTAGCTCGGAGCCCATATTCCTGCAATCTAGTGAGCACCTGCTCCAGGTTGGCAAGGTGATCACTGTCATTTTCGCCCGTGACCAGGATGTCGTCCAAATAACACTGGGTCCCTGGGATCCCTTGCAGGACTTGTTCCATTGCCCTCTGCCAAATAGCCGGAGCTGATGCTACCCCGAATACCAGCCGGTTGTATTGGTAGAGACCTTTATGGGCGTTGATTGTGAGGTATTTTTTTGATGCTTCTTCTACCTCCATTTGCAGATACGCTTGGGCCAGATCAATCTTAGTGAAGCGTTTCCCTCCAGATAGCGAGGCGAAAATATCTTCAATCCGCAGAAGTGGATATTGTACAGTGTGAAGGACCGGGTTCACTGTTACCTTAAAGTCCCCACAGATGCGAACCTTCCTTGGTTCCCCAGGCGTGCTGCTCAACGACTTTTTCATCACAGGGACGATGGGTGTAGCCCACTCGCTCCAGTCTACCTTGGACAGTACACCTGAACGTTCCAGACTCTCCAGCTCTGCTTCGACGGCTGGGCGGATCGCATAAGGTACCGGTCTGGCCTTAAAAAATTTTGGACTTGCGTTTTCTTCAATTTTAATTGTCGCTGTCATGCCTTTTAGTGTTCCGAGTCCTTGCTGGAACACTTCTTTCGCGTCAGTTAGGATCTTTGACAGTCGCCCAGGTGTGACGTCGTCATCCTTTTTGTCAGCCACAGTCAGTGCCTGTATGGAATGCCAATCCAGTTGTATTTTCCGGATCCATTCACGTCCCAGTAATGGTGGTCCTCCATCTTGCAATACATACAGGTCTAGTTTTGGTGTTTCCATACCGTTATATATAACGGTCACCCTTATTTTTCCTTTGGGGTAGACTTTTTGCCCGTGTACGTCTTCAAAATAATTTTGTGTCTCTCAAGGGTATGTGTGAGAATAGCCGCTCGTAGTCCCATTGGTTTATGACTGTTAGGGCTGATCCTGTGTCCAATTCCATCTTTACCTGGACTCCTGCTATCTTGAGAGTGACCCAAATGGTTCGGTGATCCTCCGTTGTGATCACATTATGTAGTTTCAGACAACTCAGTTCCCTGCTTTCGGAGTCGTTATCACTCTTTTGTTCGTCTGAACTATTCTCCGTCATCTTATGTACCTTCTTGTACTTTCCTTTGGTAGGTTTCTTATTGCTGGTTTTCTTTCCTGACCTGCAGACTCGTGCTATGTGTCCTACTTTTCCACACTGTCTGCACACTTTGTCTTTGAACCAGCAATCATTCTGGTCGTGTGTTGTTCTGCCGCAGCGATAGCACTTCTCTGTTCCATATGACATTTCGTTTCTGCCATATTCTTGCGGTCTCTGTTGTATCTCTGCAGTGCCCCGTGCTGCTGCTTCATATGATACCGCAATGCTGAAAGCCTTTTCCAGCGTAAGGTCCTTTTCAGATAAAAGCCATTTCTGGGTTCCTTCACTTTGAAGCCCACACACAAACTTGTCCCTTAAGGTATCTGCCAGTCCCGCTCCAAACTGGCAGTGTTTCGATAGTTTGCGCAGTTCTGTTAAATAATCAGCATTGCTTTCATCCTTATGCTAGTTCCGTTTGTGAAACTTGAATCTTTCTGCTATCAGCAGCGGTGTGGGGTTTAAATGTCCCTGTAGTATCGTTACTATGTCTTCAAAACTCTTTTCCATTGGCTTCGTTGGGGTTACTAGATTTCGTAATAATCCATATGTCTTTGCACCCATTAAATTTAACAATACCGACGCTTTCTTGTCATCTGACACCTCATTTGCCTTGCAGTATACCTCTATTCGTTCGACATATGTAGTCCAATCTTCGACTTCATTGTCAAATGCGGTGATACTGCCACTCTTCGGCATTTTGGGTGTGGTTTAAAATGGCGTCTCCCAATGGCTTAAAATGGCATCTCCCGTGCTTTCCTTCCTCCCCCGCTGCTGCCAACGCCGCTCCCGGCAGTTCTCGTGGCAATGGCGGCGCCCTGTAGGTTTCGCGTGCTTCTCCTGCGCTGCTGCCAACGCCGCTCTTGGCGGTCCTCGTGGCAATGGCGGCGCCTTGCAGGTTCCTGTGCGTCTCTCTCTCCCTCTCTCCGATGCTGCTTGGCCCCTGAACACTGGCTGTGCCCTGTGCGCTCTGCCCTCTCTCTCTCTCCCCCGTCGACGCTGCTCGGCCCTTTGCTGTGCCGCTCGGTCAGGCTCTAGCCCGCCGCTGTCCGGGAGCTGGACCACCTCGACTGGAAAGCCAAGCCTGGCTCTCGACAGCCTCCCCCGCAATTGCCCGTGGTCGACGCCCGAGTCTCTGGCCTTGACATCCAATCCACTGATCTCCAGGAACGAATCCCCGGGAGGTGATGCAGAGTTGCAGGTAGGTTCGAACTTGCCTTGTCGCCAATGTTGTGTCCGTGTATAATAAGACACAGACTGCAGGAGAACGGTACAACAGGTGTTTACTCAACGTAGCTCACACTGGAACTGATCTGTATAGATTACTACTCAGTGCTATATACAGGTGTGGTCACTGCCGGTTCTGCAGTATACATGAGCTGTAAAAGATAGTTCCCCCCTTAAAGGTATATACATTACACAGGCACACTCTGACAATGCTTCACAATCGCATAAAGTCGGTCCTCTTAAAATTGGCAATTTTGTTTGGATTTTAATAACCTCTCCAATTCTTTTAATGACACATTTGATCATATTAAGATCACTGGTACTTAAAGCCTGACCTACCTTGGTGTTGGAGATTAGGTGGTCCTTGTTACCGAAATTGTATCACAGGTGGAGGCACAGACTAAGCTGGAAAAGTCTGAGGTAAGAAATACCGAATGTACATCTGAAGCAAGGCTAATTATCTCTGTGGGAGTTCTATTCCTTGGACATCTAATGGAAACTCTGCATGTCTCCCACTATTGCCCGGCTGCAGGGGAGGGAGGAGAGGAGTTCTGTGCCCACTGTATGGACCTGATGGTTTAATCCTGTGTAACGGTCAGTTTAGAGCCCCTAATACTCAGGTAGTTGCCGTGTACTGCGCCTTCACGGCCTTCCCTTTCTACCACACTTCAACCCAGAATTGTTGTAGTCTTTGTCTCTTGCTTTCTCCTTGACTGTTTTATGTTTGGAATCTGTCTGTGTTGCCGATCTCTCTAATTACACCTGTTTTCTTGAACTGGATTGTAATTCTTGTAGCCATTTGTTTGTCTCTCATCTCCTGTCTCGACGTGTTTCTCCCTCACAGTTCATCTTTTCTCTGAAGAGTTTTCTTCTCTGTAAACATTCACCCACTTCAACCCAACCCAACCCCCCGGACCCGGACCGGGTCTTGGTCTGGTTTCTGGTCTGTGTTGACACGGACAGTGTTGCCTTTTCACAGGTTGCAATGTTACAGTAGTTAGCTGTGGATTATATATGTTGGATCATAAAACACTAAGAGGGAGGAGGTACTAGCGGTTTTAGCAGGCCAAAAAGTGGATAAATCCCCAGGCCCGGATGAGATGTATCCCAGGCTGTTGTGTGAGGCAAAGGAGGAGATTGCAGGGGCTCTGACACAAATTTTCAGAACCTCTCTGGCCACAGGGGATGTACCAGAGGACTGGAGAACAGCTAACGTAGTACCATTATTCAAGAAGGGTAGCGGGGATAAACCAGGGAATTACAGGCCAGTGAGCCTAACATCTGTGGTAGGGAAATTATTGGAAAAAATTCTGAGGGACAAAATTAGTCTCCACTTGGAGAGGCAAGGATTAATCGGGGATAGTCAGCATGGCTTTGTCAAGGGTAAATCATGTCTGACCAATCTGATTGAATTTTTCGAGGGGGTGACTAGGTGTGTGGATGAGGGAAATGCTGTGGATGTGGTTTACATGGATTTCAGTAAAGCTTTTGACAAAGTCCCGCATAGGAGACTGGTCAAGAAGGTAAGAGCCCATGGGATCCAGGGTGCCTTGGCGCGTTGGATCCTAAACTGGCTGAGTGGCAGGAGGCAGAGGGTGATGGTCGAAGGTTGCTTTTGTGACTGGAAGCCTGTGTCCAGTGGGGTACCTCAGGGATCGGTGCTGGGACCCTTGCTGTTTGTGATCTACATAAATGATTTGGATGAGAATGTAAAAGGTATGATCAGTAAGTTTGCAGATGCCACGAAAATTGGTGGGGTGGTAAATTGCGAGGAGGAAAGCCTCAGGCTACAGGACGATATAAACGGGTTGGTCAGATCGGCGGAAAAGTGGCAAATGGAATTTAACCCTGAAAAGTGCGAGGTGATGCATTTTGGACGGACAAATAAGGCAAGGGAATACACAATGAGTGGTAGGACCCTAGGAAGTACAGAGGGTCAGAGGGACCTTGGTGTACATGTACATAGATCCCTGAAGGCAGCGGAACAGGTAGATAAGGTGGTTAAAAAGGCATATGGGATACTTGCCTTCATTAGCCGAGGCATAGAATATAAGAGCAGGGAGGTTATGATGGAGCTGTACAAAACGCTGGTGAGGCCACAGCTGGAGTACTGTGTGCAGTTCTGGTCGCCTCACTATAGGAAGGATGTGATTGCTTTGGAGAGGGTGCAGAGAAGATTCACCAGGATGTTACCTGGGATGGAGCGCCTCAGCTATGAAGAAAGACTAAACAGGCTGGGGTTGTTTTCCTTGGAGCAAAGAAGGCTGAGGGGGGACCTGATTGAGGTGTACAAAATGATGAGGGGCATAGATAGGGTAGATAAAGAGGAACTTTTCCCCTTAGTAGGGGGGTCAATAACAAGGGGGCATAGATTCAAGGTAAGGGGCAGGAGGTTTGGAGGGGATTCGAGGAGGAACTTTTTCACCCAGAGGGTGGTTGGAATCTGGAACTCACTGCCTGAAAGGGTGGTAGAGGCAGGAACCCTCACAACATTCAAGAAGCATTTGGATGAGCACTTGAAATGCCATTGCATACAAGGCTATGGACCAAATGCTGGAAAATGGGATTAGACTGGACAGGGATTGATGGTCGGCGCGGACACGATGGGCCGAAGGGCCTCTTTCTGTGCTGTATAACTCTATGACTCTATGACTAATAGTTCAGATTATTTGCACCCAGCAGAGTAGCAGCATCAGCAGTTGCAAAAACTTTGAGTGACGGTGATAAGGGCTGGGTGCTGACAGTAGGGAGTTTTCAGGCTGGCTCACATGCTTCAAGAGTCAAGGACAGCCTGTTCCAAAAGCTGATCCAAAATAAATCCCAGAACAGAATAAAACCAGCCCTTAAACTTCACAAAAAACAACCTTTAGAGTACTGCCGTGTAATCATTTAATCTTGTTCAGGCTGTGGTTATAAATCACGCACCCTTTACTTTACAATTTGGAACAATTTGATAAGTTTCCAGCCTTGCGTTCCAGTGCAAGCTGGATTAGTTATTCATCAGCCTCCGAATGGGTGAGGCTTCCAACCAGCACACTGCCCACCACAGTTCCAGTGTCCTTTTTAACACTTTGAGAAAAATGCAGCTGAGAAGATGATTGAGCGATTTGGCGAAATGCAGAAGTTTGCATCAGTAGTATTTGGTCTAATTTGCAGAAATGGATCAGGAATGGTGCTGCTGGGTGCTGGTTTAATCCAGTGAAACTTTGTTTATCACTTGATAGATAAAATAATCTGGCAACATGATTCTCCCTTGTTGTGCCACCAAGTCACAGGATATCAATTCTTTTAGTTACCAAATGTGGTGAGCTCCTAATCTTGGGCAGGACATTCAGGTGAAGCTGCCAAAACTGAGAGTTGGAAGAGAGGTAGCGGATTAACCAGGTTCGCTAAACTGCTAGCCTTGAAGAGAAAGACAGTGTTGTAAATTGAAGATGTACCTCCTTGTTACCATTATCCTCCTCCTCTTCCTATTTCTCGTCCTCCTCTCTCTCCTCTCTTTCTCCAGTCTTTATTGGAATGGCTTCAGTTTTGCTTTTAGCAATTTTGAACAAATTTATAAAGTGATGCAGTTCTTTGTTGCTTTAATTACCTGGATGCAGTTTGGATTTCTTGGCTCTGTGACATTAAAATCTAACCTTTCTTTTGTTATTCCAGGCTGGGTTCTCTGCAGCTCCTGCCCGTGCAGTCTCTGCTGTCAAGAACATCAATCTGCCGGAGATCCCACGCACTATCAAAGTTTCAAACCTATCCCCATTTGTGTAAAAGGACATTTCGTATCAATGATACCTGGTCATCCACTACACTCACCTGTAAATACTGAGAACTTTCATCACATCAGCTTTTGATGGTCAGTTTATCGCTATAAAAATTATGAAGACTTGCAGCGTGCTGTCACTGGAGCCCTCAGTCTCTGACACTGTTTGTAGTGAGCACCTACACTGGTCACGTTACAGACAGGAACGCGCTAAGCATGTCGTCAGTGCCAATCCTTAATCTAGTGCCGTGACCCAGATAAGTTGCATGTCTACACCTATCCATTCGGCAGCTTCACCATCCCCAGAAACAGTCAACACCAATCCCTCACTGTGGTCCGCCTAGAAAATAGAGGAACAGTTTAACAATCCTCGCTGTGCTCCGACTGCACAAATGGACATTCTGTCGACTCCCAAGAAATGCTTACTGACCAAGAGGTGAGATTTTACTCTCCCTGTCCTCCATTTTGCAAGACAAAGGTTGCATTTTTCTTCCATTTGTGAACATAAAGTGGAAATTCCAGCAGCCAGTACACGGCTCAGTTCCAGGATGGATATGGACTGCATGCTTTAATAGGAATGCATCTGAAATTTGAAACATTGATAATTAAAGTACATTTCCTTTAACCACAGTTTTTGTGGCTGTATGCTCTTTAATTTTTGGAGGTGGGTATTTGCTGAGTGAGTATGGAGCTGGTGCTAAGGGAGTAAGGGGCTGAGAATGTCTCTCCATCTCCTGCTACTCACACCTTCCTAATTGGACAAGCTAAGTGATTTTATAATTGGCCCGTTTCCATTCAATCCCAGTGTGTCAGGAGAAATCAGTCTATGGTGGATTGTCATAAAGCAAAACCGGTGTCAAACTGATGGCTGAAACTAGACGAGTGCGTAAGAGAAAAGGGAATAGAAAGATAGAACTGAAACATTGAGATGAGGTAGATTGAATGGGAGGAGACTCTTGTGGAGTATAAAGACCAGTACAGACCAGCTGGGCCGAATGGCCTGTTTCTGCACTGTATATGCTGTGTAATTCTATGGTAATGGTTCTGCTGTTGTCCAGACCCATCTTTTCTTTCTTTACTTGTCCCATTACCATCTCCTTTTGCCTTGCACCATCATCCCTTTTGTCATTTAATCTCTCAACAACAACTTGTATTTATATAGCACCTTTAGTTGTAGTAAAATGTCCCAAGGCGCTTCACAAGAGTATTATAAGACAAAATATGTGACACCGAGCCACATAAGGAGCAATTAGGGCAGGTGACCAAAAGCACGGTCAAAGAGGTAGGTTTTAAGGAGCGTCTTAAAGGAGGATAGAGAGGCAGACAGGTTTAGGCAGGGAATTCCAGAGCTTAGGGCCCAGGCAACAGAAGGCACGGCCACCAAAGGTTGAGCGATTATAATCAGGGATGCTCAAGAGGTCAGAATTAGAGGAACACGGATATCTCGGGTGGGGGGTGGTGGTTGTGGGGCTGAAGGAGATTACAGAGATAGGGAGGGGCGAGGCCATGGAGGGATTTGAAAACAAGGATGAGAATTTTGAAATCGAGGCGTTGCTTAACTGGGAGCCAATATAGGTCAGAGAGCACAAGGGTGATGGGTGAATGGGACTTGGTGCGAGTTAGGACACGGGCAGCCGAGTTTTGGATGACCTCAAGTTTACGTGGGGTGGAACGTGGGAGGCCAGCCAGGAGTGTGTTGGAATAGTCAAGTCTAGAGGTAACAAAGGCATGGATGAGGGTTTCAGCAGCGGATGAGCTGAGGCAAGGGCGGAGACAGGCGATGTTACGGAGGTGGAAATCGGCAGTCTTAGTTATGCTGCGGATATGTGGTCGGAAGCTCATTTCAGGGTCAAATAGGACACCGAGGTTGCGAACAGTGTGGTTCAGCCTCAGACAGATGTTAGGGAGAGGGATGGAGTCAGTGGCTAGGGAACGGAGTTTGTGGCGGGGACCGAAAACAATGGCTTCAGTCTTCCCAATATTTAATTGGAGAAAATTTCTGCTCATCCAGAACTGGGTGTCGGACAAGCAGTCTGTCAATTTAGAGACCGTGGAGCGGTCGAGAGAAGAGGTAGTGAGGTAGAGCTGGGTATCGTCAGCGTCCATGTGGAAACTGACGCTGTGTTTTCGGATGATGTCGCCAAGGGGCAACATGTAGATGAGAAATAGGAGGGGGCCAAGGATAGATCCTTGGGGGACACCAGAGGTAACGATGCGGGAGTGGGAAGAGAAGCCGTTGCAGGTGATTCTCTGGCTACGATTAGATAGATAAGAATGGAACCGGGCGAGTGCAGCCCCACCCAGCTGGTCGATGGTGGAGAGGCGTTGGAGAAGGATGGAGTGGTCAACCGTGTCAAAGGCTGTAGACAAGTCAAGAAGGACGAGGAGGGAAAGTTTACCTTTGTCACAGTCACAAAGGATGTCATTTGTGACTTTGATGAGAGTCGTTTCGGTACTGTGGCAGGGGCGGAAATCTGACTGGAGGGATTCAAACATGGAATTGCAGGAAAGATGGGCACAAATTTGGGAGGCCTTCCACCCTATCACAGACCTTCCCTTTTGTTCTTTCCTCCCCTCCCCACTTTCTCTGCCCCTGCACTTGCTTAAAATGTGTTACATCTCTAACTTCTTCCAGTTCTGACGAAAGGTCATTGACCTGAAACGTTAACTCTGTTTCTCTCTCCACGGATACTGCCTGACCTGCTGAGTATTTCCAGCATTTTCTAATTTTATTATGTTTAGACACTGCGATGCAAGGATACGATGTAAAAGGTTATTGCCGCTCTATGAGATTGATTGTATAATCAGTTCTTAAATCTGCCGAGTCAGATCACATGCTGAAAGTAGAAGCTGAAGGTTGCTTTCCACCCCTCCCCCTTCCCCGGCCAAGCTAATCCTGGGATGTCTTCTAATCGAGGCTTTTCTTGACAGGATGGCAGTTCCTTAGCTCTTGGTGGTGTAACATTCATCCACCGCCCACCGTCCGCCGCCCCCCCCCCCCACCGTCCGCCGCTCCCCCCCACCATCCGCCACCCCCCCCCACCGTCCGCCGCACCCCCCCCCCCACCATCCGCCACCCCGCCCCCCCCACCATCCGCCACCCGCCCCCCCCCCCACCCACAAGCTTTGCTACTTCCTTCGGAACAAGATGGTTTTCTTGCATCAAAGACACTTGTGGAAATGTACCTTTTAAAACTGAATATAGTTACATGTGCCCCTTTTTGACAAACAAAATGGAGTCCCGGTTCTCCCAGAAGCCTCTGCAGAAATGTCCTCTATTCCTCCCTTAAACATGTTAACCTTGACTAAACACTGTAAACCGTTGCTTATCTGCGTTGTAAACAAAGACCATTTACATGAGTAAAGGGAACCTTACGCAAGCCACCTGGCCAGAGGCTTGGCCACCACATAACAGAAGAAACATACTGTATGAGTGTATCTACATTCCAAACAGTACTGATAGTCTTAATTAAATAGTCTAGTGTGGCGGAACCACCAGAGGATTACGGACAATTGTATATAATTCCTTTTACAGCAATGTAGTACAGCTGGGGGCTGCACCTTTAATGCATCTGTTAACTCTACTAGGGCTTCTTTCCTGTACTCCACGTGGTGACGTCATGCCGTCCGTCACGTGATCTCTCAACGGCGGGAAGAACGTGATGACGTCATGACATCAGAGCTCGGAACCTTCTAGCAGTAGAGCTCAGAATCTGCTAGCAGTTTAGCTCGGAACCTGCTAGCAGTTGAGCTCGGAACCTTCTAGCAGTTTCCAGAGAGGCTTTCAAGCAGACCAGACCTATTTGCATTGTATCCTACAGTTTCCTGTACAGCTTCGTTTGTTCATTAAATTTTATTGTTTTTGATTTTCTGAGTCGATCTCAATTCTTTGGCTAGGAACCTCAGTTCCTACATTGGTGACCCCGATTTCTTCGAACAATTTTCGTTGACACGAACGCCGTCACCCTCAAACTGCCACAATTTTGGGAGCAACAACCGGCCGCGTGGTTTTTCCAGGCGGAAGCCCAATTTGCAATCCGGGGAGTAGCAGCGGATTCGACCCGTTATTATTACGTGGTCTCTGCCCTCGACAGCGCCACGGCCTCGCGGGTCGCCAACCTCCTCGAGAGTCCACCGAACGATGGCAAGTACGAAGCTTTAAAAGCACGTTTACTGCAGATTTTCGGTCTGTCCAAGTCGGAGCGCGCTCGGAGACTTATCTCCATGCCCGGCCTCGGGGACTCAAAACCCTCAGAGCTCATGAGCCAAATGCTCATGCTTTTGGGCTCGGAATCGCAATGTTTTCTGTTCCGCGAGCTGTTTCTCTGTCAACTACCAGAGCCAGTACAGACGGCCTTGGCCAATTTCGCGATCACGGATTGTGCTGAACTCGCCGCGGAAGCGGATAAAATATTCACCGTCTCACAACGATCTTGTGCAGCCATGAGGCGCCCATCCCCGACAAGAGCGAATCCGACTCCTCCTCCTGCAGGCTGGTGTGCATACCACGCTCGTTTCGGCGCGAAGGCCAGAAATTGCCGTCCGCCCTGCAGTTTCTCACCAAAAAAAAAATCTCCCTCAAACCAGCGGTTTCTGAGAAGATCAATAAGGCCTAAGGGACGCGCCAGAGTTGCGATGGCCATCGGGTCCGCAGGGAAACTCCTATACATTACAGACTCCCTGTCTGGGCGACGTTTTCTCTGTGATACTGGCTCCCAGTGCAGTATCCTACCAGCGTCGAAGCTAGATCGTCAATCCGGCGGTCAAGGTCCCCCCCTCGAGGCAGCCAATGGTGCGGCCATTCGCACGTTCGGAAAGCGTAGGGTCCAGTTGAGTTTTGGCGGCCAACGTTTTGTTTGGGAGTTCATCACGGCGAAAGTCTCACAGGCCATCCTGGGGGCAGATTTCTTCTGTGCAAATGGGTTTCTCGTCGACGTCTGACACTACCGGCTAATCAGTGCCTCCACTTTTCACTCGGTCCCCTGCCACCGAAGCACCGCGATGTCTTGGTCAGTTGCCTGTGCAGTCCCATCTCCAAATGAGTTCTCTCGTCTTCTCAGTGAGTTCCCTGAGCTCACCAGGTTCACATTTTCTTCTTCAGTCGCGAGGCACGGTGTGGCGCACCACATTACCACGACAGGATCCCCCGTTTATGCGAGAGCTCGAAGGCTGGAACCCGGTAAACTTGCGGCCGCCAAGTCGGAGTTCCATACAATGAAACGCCTGGGTACTATTCGACGTTCGAATAGTCCTTGGTCCTCGCCATTACACATTGTTCCTAAGCCGGGCGGCGGATGGCGACCATGTGGCGACTACAGACGCCTGAATGAGGCGACCACACCGGATCGGTACCCAATTCCTCACATTCAGGATTTTTCGGCCCATCTGGCAGGGAATTCCATCTTTTCCAAAGTAGACCTCGTCCGAGACTATCATCAAGTGCCCGTGCATCCTCTGATGAACCAGCAATGGTCAGGCCTTGCTTCAGGGCTGCAGTGTGCAGGGCATGGCAGCCAAACAAGTCGACCCTCCCCCTTTAAGAGCTGACTGGCGCCAGCGTGTCTGCCTTCATTCAGAAACTCCCCGCACCTGCACTGCGCCCGCCCTCGGTGTTAGCGCCCTGGATCGCCGGCTTAGCGCCTAATGATAGTCGTGCATCACCTGCTTTAGCGCAGCAGCAACCTCTTGGGGCGATGCAACTGAATATCGGCGAAGGTGGCGCTAAGTTGCGCCGGGCACAAAATTTAGCGAACGCCCGGCTGTAGCGCCCCAAATGTGGCGATACTGAATTTCTAGGCCTTTGTCCCTTTGTCTGACTCGAAAGACACATGATGAAACCATAACCTGTTTACTTTACCGTATAAATATGTTGTTAATCTGTAATTCTGGAGAGAGTCTCTGCTTAGCCCTTGACTCGGCGGGACACTCTCCTTGCGGCAAGTAAAAATTTATTAAAAGGACATCTACCGGAGCTGATCGTTTCAGAGTCTCATTGAGAGTCGAGATCTCGACACACTGCTTGTCTAAATTTCCACTCTGAGTTAACACTCTCTTCCCTTTGGTCTATTGCGATGTCTCTTGTCCCATGACACTAACACGATATTCTGAGGTGTTCCTGTCCTGTTCAAAAGGCAATGATCCAACACCAATCATCCCAACATCCTGAGGATTGAATTACACCCTTTAAATTCCTCTAAATCTACTGTCAGTAAATGAGTTGCATTGAAGGATCGTGCAGATCGTAAAAGTGATTAAAAATAATTCCTTGACTGCAAAAACCATAAAAAGAATCATGTGACCGGTTGAGTGATTTAGTACAATGGGTGGCCGTGTATCCTGTATGAAGATCCTGGTTCATTTGGGTTGGTTTTGCTTTTGGTAAAAATGATTTTTTTTAAATCGGATTAATCAGGCATTTACCACTGACAAGCCTAGAATCGCAGAAACTGACAGCACAGAAGGAGGCCATTCGGCCCGTTGTGCCTTTGAAAGAGCAGTCATGCTTAGTCCCACATTGCCCGCTTTAAATCGGTAACCCTGTAAGTTTCTCGCCCTCCAGTACCCGTCCGACTCCCTTATTAAATTATTCATGGAATCAGCTTCCAGGTGAAGCATTTCAGATCCCCACAACTCTCAGTGAAAACATTTCTCCTCATCTCCCCTCTAGATCTTTTCCCAATGATTTTGAATCTACGACCTCTGGTTATTGACCCACTCGCCGGAGGGAATATATTTCTCTCTCTACTCTATCAAAACCCCTCATCATCTGGAAACCTCTATTAGGTCGCCTCTTAACCTTCTCTGTTCCAAGGAGAACAGTCCGAACTTTTCCAACCTCTCCTCATAACTGAAGTCCCTCCTCCCTGGTAACATCCTGGGACACCTCCTCTGTACTCTCTCCAGGGCCTTTACATCTTTCCTGAAGTGTGGGGCCCAGAATTGTCCACAATACTCCAGCTGAGGCCTAACCAGTGATTTATAAATCTAGCAGGATCTCTTTGCTTTTATATTCAATGCCTCTGTTTATAAACCCAAATAACCCATATGCTTTTTTAACCACCTTATCAACTTGCCCTGCCACCTTTAAGGATTTATGTATATGGACACCAAGGTCTCTCTGCTCATCGACACTTTTCAAAATTGTGCCATTTATAGTACAGTCTTTCGGGATTCCTTCCAAAGTGCATCACTTCACACTTCTCCGCATTGAACTCCATCTGCCATACCTCTGCCCATTTCAGCATCCTTTCTATGTCATCCTGAAGTCTACAACTATCCTCATCACTATCTACTACATTGCCAAGTTTTGTATCATCTTTAAACTTTATAATGCTGCTCCCAACACCCGAGTCTAGGTCCTTTATAAAAGTTGAAGAGTAATGGACCCAAAACTGACCCTTGAGGAACGCCACTGCAAACCACCTCTCAGTCTGATAAACATCCATCCACCACCACCCTCTGCTTCCTGTCACCGAGCCAATTCCGTATCCATGCGCCATTTTCCCCTTCATTCCACGGGTCTTCGGGTTCGAGTTAAATTCGGGGAACACCACTGCGAACCATCTCCCAGCCTGAAGCTTCCTCTCCAGTCCTGTTTTCATTGTGTTCGTCAAAGATTTGCTGCTAAAGTCAGCCAATCAGATACATCTTGTTAAAGTCAGCCAATCAGATACATCTTGTTGAAACAGATTGAAGGAGCCTGGCTCTGACTAACGGGGAAGAACTTTCAGTTCACTGAACATTCGTCTTTTACATTTCTCCCCAAAGGTTTTAACTCTATTGCGCTAAACCACATTGCGTTGCCAAGCTGCATCCTTGATTAAAATATTTGTCATCTATGGGTTGGGTTGACAAATGCCCGCACTGACATGATGGTTATTAATATCCTTTTCACTCCTGGATATTGATTATGAAATGTGCAACAGAAAGGAAGGCAATCCTTATTCAGTCAATGTAGGCATTTGTAGCCCCACATCTTCAGCTAATGAACGTGAAATGGAGCCTCCACTTGATCTCCAAAGTAGGGCAGGCTCAGGGTGTAGTTCAACAATTAAACTCATTTCTCTGAGGAAAGTATCTGCCAGTTTCACCTATAACAGCAGTTGCTGCAGTATTGTCTGGGAATCACTTGGATTTCTGATTTCTGATCTGCATCCTCCACGGTGCCCCTCACCTTTCTGTGTGTGTTCATTCAAATCCAGTTCATGGTTAAAAAAAGCTTCTGGTAAATGCACAGAGGCTGTGTAAAGAGTGTCCTCTGAAGTGGCTAACAAGCTACAAAAAATCATCACTTCGTCCCATCATGGGAGCATTATTACCATAAGGACTCCAAGGGGAATCGTAGAATAATTTTTTTATTCGTTTATGGGATGTGGGCGTCACTGGCAAGGCCAGCATTTATTGCCCATCCCTAGTTGCCCTTGAGAAGGTGGTGGTGAGCCACCTTCTTGAACCGCTGCAGTCCGTGTGGTGAAGGTACTCCCACAGTGCTGTTAGGGAGGGAGTTCCAGGATTTTGACCCAGTGACAATGAAGGATCGGCCGATATACTTCCAAGTCAGGATGGTGTATGATTTGGAGGGAAACTTGGAGGTGGTGGTGTTCCCACGCGCCTGCTGTCCTTGTCCTTCTAGGTGGAAGAGGTCGCGGGTTTGGGAGATGCTGCTGAAGAAGCCTTGGCGAGTTGCTGCAGTGCATCTTGTAGATGGTACACACTGCAGCCACGGTGCGCCGGTGGTGGAGGGAGTGAATGTTTAAGGTGGTGGATGGGGTGCCAATCAAGTGGGCTGCTTTGTCCTGGATGGTGTCGAGCTTCTTGGGTGTTGTTGGAGCTGCACTCATCCAGGCAAGTGGAGAGTATTCCATCACACTCCTTACTTGTTCCTTGTAGATGGTGGAAAGGCTTTTGGGAGTCATGAATACCTAGCCTCTGATCTGCTCTTGTTGCCACAGTATTTATGTGGCTGGTCCAGTTAAATTTCTGGTCAATGGTGACCCCCCAGGATGTTGATGGTGGGGGATTCGGCGATGGTAATGCAATTGAATGTCATGGAGAGGTGGTTAGACTATCTCCAACAAGCGAGAGTCATTGCCTGGCACTTCTGTGGCACGAATGTTACCTGACACTTATCAGCCCAAGCCTGAACATCATCCAGGTCTTGTTGCATGTGGGCATGGACTGCTTCATTATCTGTGGAGTTGTGAATGGCACTGAAAACTGTGCAGTCATCAGCGAACATCCCCATTTCTGACCTTATGTTGGAGGGAAGGTCATTGATGAAGCAGCTGAAGATGGTTGGGCCTAGGACACTGCCCTGAGGAGCTCCTGCACCGATGTCCTTGGGCTGTGATGATTGACCTTCAACCACCACAACCATCTTCCTTTGTGCTAGGTATGACTCCAGCCAGTGTAGTGTTTTCCCCCCGATTCCCATTGACTTCAGTTTTACTAGGGCTCCTTGATGCCACATTCGATCAAATGCTGCCTTGATGTCAAGGGCTGTCACTCTCACCTCACCTCTGGAATTCAGCTCCTTTGTCCATGTTTGGACCAAGGCTGTAATGAGGTCGGGAGCCGAGTGGCCTTGGCGGAACCCAAACTGGGCATCAGTGAGCAGGTTATTGGTGATTAAGAGCCGCTTGATAGCACTGTCGATGACACCTTCCATCACTTTGCTGATGATTGAGAGTAGACTGATGGGGCGGTAATTGGCCAGGTTGGATTTGTCCTGCTTTTTGTGGACAGGACATACCTGGGCAGTTTTCCACATTGTCGGATAGATGCCAGTGTTGTAGCTGTACTGGAACAGCTTGGCTAGAGGCGTGGCTAGTTCTGGAGCACAAGTCTTCAGCATGATAGCCGGGATGTTGTCGGGGCCCATAGCCTTTGCTGTATCCAGTGCGCTCAGCCGTTTCTTGATATCACGTGGAGGGAATCGAATTGGCTGAAGACTGGCTTCTGTGGTGGTGGGGACCTCGGGAGTAGGCCGATATGGATCAAGGGGTATGGGGAGAGAGCGGGAATATGGTATTGAGATAGAGGATCAGCCACGATCATATTGAATGGCAGAGCAGGCTCGAAGGGCCGAATGGCCGACTCCTGCTCCTATTTTTCTATGTTTCTATCATACACTCGGCACTTCTGGCTGAAGATGGTTGCAAACGCTTCAGCCTTGTCTTTTGCACTCACGTGCTGGGCTCCACCATCATTGAGGATGGGGATATTCATGGACCCTCCTCCTCCCGTTAGTTGTTTAATGGTCCTCCACCATTCACGACTGGATGTGGCAGGACTGCAGAGCTTTGATCTGATCCGTTGATTGTGGGATCGCTTAGCTCTGTCTATAGCATGCTGCTTCCACTTTTTAGCATGCATGTAGTCCTGTGTTGCAGCTTCCCCAGGTTGGCACCTCATTTTTAGGTACGCCTGGTGCTGCTCCTGGCATGCTCTTCTACATTCCTTATTGAACCAGGGTTGGTCCCCTGGCTTGGTGGTAAAGTAGAGTGAGGGATATGCTGGGCTATGAGGTTACAGATTGTGGTGGAATACAATTCTGCTGCTGTTGGTGGCCCACAGCGCCTCGTTGATGCCCAGTTTTGAGCTGCTAGATCTGTTCTGAATCTATCCTATTTAGCACGGTGGTAGTGCCACACAACACGATGGAGGGTGTCCTCAGTGGGAAGACGGGAATTCGTCTGCATAATGACCGTGCGGTGGTCACTGCTACCAATACTGTCATGGACAGATGCATCTGCGACAGGTAGATTGGTGAGGATGAGGTCAAGTAGGTTTTTCCCTCGTGTTGGTTCTCTCAGCACCTGTCGCAGGCCCAGACTGGCAGTTATGTCCTTCAGGACTCGGCCAGCTTGGTCAGTAGTGGTGCTACCGAGCCACTCTCGGTGATGGACATTGAAGTCCCCCACCCAGAGTACATTTTGTGCTCTTGCTACTCTCAGTGCTTCTTCCAAGTGGTGTTCAACATGGAGGAGTATTGATTCATCAGCTGAGGGACATTCGACTTTGGAGCAGGAGTAGGCCACTCGGCCCCTCGAGCCTGCTCCGCCATTCAATAAGATCATGGCTGGTCTGATTACTCCACGTTCCTGCCTACCCCCGATAACCTTTCACCCCCTTGCTTATCAAGAATCTATCTACTTCTTCCTTAAAAATATTCAAAGACTCTGCTTCCACCGCCCTCAGAGGAAGAGAGTTCCAAAGACTCACGACCCTGTGTGAGAAAAAAATTCTCCTCATCTTAAATGGGCGACCCCTTATTTTTAAACAGTGACCCCTAGTTCTCGATTCTCCCACAAGAGGAAACATCCTCTCCACATCCACCCTGTCCAGACCCCTCAGGATCTTATATGTTTCAATCAAGTCACCTCTTAGTCTTCTAAACTCCAGCTGATACAAGCCTAGCCTGTCCAACCTTTCCTCATAAGACAACCCGCCCATTCCAGGTATTAGTCTAGTAAACCTTCTCTGAACTGCTTCCAATGCATTTACATCCTTCCTTAAATAATGAGACCAATACTGTCCACAGTGCTCCAGATGTGGTCTCACCAATGTCCTGTATAACTGAAGCATAACCTCCCTACTTTTGTATTCAATTCCCTTCGCAATAAACGATAACATTCTATTAGCTTTCCTAATTACCTGCTGTACTTGCATAGTAACCTTTTGTGATTCATGCACTAGGACACCCAGATCCCTCTGCATCTCAGAGCTCTGCAATCTCTCACCATTTAGATAATATGCTTCTTTTTTATTCTTCCTGCCAAAATGGACAATTTCACATTTTACCACATTATACTCCATTTGCCAGATCTTTGCCCATTAACTTAACCTATCTATAACCCTTTGTAGCCTCCTTATGTCCTCCTCGCAACTTACTTTCCTACCTATCTTTGTATCACCAGCAAATTTAGCAACCATACCTTTGGTCCCTTCATCCAAGCCATTTATATAAATTGTAAAAAAGCAAGTGTAAAGTTGTTCATTGGCTGGGGAAGGAGAGATATTTTATGGAGGAGCTTATGAAATGCAATATTTAGGTTTGGGAAAGGGAGGGAAGTTATTTTAAGAAATTTTAACTAAGTTTTAAACTTTAATTTTTTTTTTTAAACGGGTTTTCAGAACGGTAGGTAGAAGGAGCAATTGTGGCTGTGTGAATGGAATGTGAGAATGAGTTATGTATGTATGTCCACATATATTCCTTTACGTATATGTATGTATGTTTTATATTCCTTTACTAATGTGTATGAATATATATTTTTAATTATGATTTTCCAATAAGTTACTTTCTCTGAAAGTCATAATTAAATAATACATTCATACACATAAGTAAAGGAATATATACATAACACGCAAAGGAATATATACAGACATACATACTTTCAGAAGCTCCACGATAAGAAATATCTTCCTCCGCAGCCTCTGGAGCAACTGTACCCATGCTTTTTTCATGTGTAAGTTGTAATGACTGGACCTCACTGAAAGCATTAATGAAAGCGGCGAATTATACTGCGCACGCGCTGCCTGTGCAGTCGCACGCGTTCTGCCTCTGAACCCCTTCGTTCAGAGGACAGGAAATGCTGGTTTTCCCCACATGCACTGTGCATGCTGAAAACCGGCATTTCATCCGGCCAGATGCGTAAGTACCCCGACCGTACTAGTGCATTTGGAAGGGAATTACTGGGCCAACATTTTACATGTCAATAAAATAAAAAATTTAACAATTGCACAACTTGCCCCCTCGCATCTGCGACTGAGGGTCCAAGGAGGTGCATTGCGCAAGAGGTCATCATCGTACGTATCCTCACACTGTTCCCTTTGGGGAACTGTATGAAGTGGTGGAAGGATTTATGGCCGTGATTAACGCTCATTCCGTGACCGTAACCATCTTTGAACCAGCCATTAGGGTGGTTAGTCCTATGGCGGGCGGGTTTTACGGGCTCCCACAACCCATCTGAGGGGGGGGGGGCAGCAACACCCACGGACGCAAGCATCCTGCTGGATGTCCACCCAGAATTTAAAGTTGGAGCTCCGACTCCACTTGCCGGGACTGTCTGGAGTGGGGTTCAAAACCCTACTCCTTCTGGCCCAGCGGCGGGGATGCTTACTGCTACGCAAAAGGCCCACTCCGCACAAAAGGTGACACCCATACGTTTCCTGCGCCTTTTCCCTCCCCGTGACTGGAGCCCTATGCTGCCATTTCACGTTGCTAATCGGATTGGGCCTTTGTCATAGCGGTAGGATCCCCGCCGCTGGGCCAGATCAGGGTAGGGTTTCGAACCCCGCTCCAGACAGTCCCGGCAAGTGGAGTCGGAGCGCCGGCTCTAAATTCTGGGTTGACATCCAGTGGGATATTTGCGTCCGTGGGTGTGGGTGGCTCCCCTCCTTGTATAGCTTGTGGGAGCCCGTAAAACCCTCCTGCCATAGGACTAACCGCCCTAATGGCTGGTTCAAAGATGGTTACGGTCACGGAATGAGCGTTAATCATGGCCATAAATCCTTCCACCACTTCATACAGTTCCCCAAAGGGAACAGTGTGAAGACACGTATGACGACGACATTGCTAAATAAATAAATGGAATTAAAAAAATTCTTTTAGGGCTTTTAAAAGTCTTTAAATTGCTTTAATTCTCTTTAAAACTACTTCAGATTACTCAAAATAATGTAAACATTTTAAAAAGTTTATAAAAGTTACCAAAATCTTCAAAAAACTTCCAAAAACCTATTTAAACTGCTGCTTTGCATGTAAAAATCCTTAGCAGCTTGACAGAAACATTGGGGGCGTGTCCAGTGAAACTGAGACCTCAAGGGGCGTGTCTCACTTACACTGCACGCTCCTGGCTTCGCGCTGGCTGCACTCCTGGGCGGCGTGACGTCATACGCTGCCCGGGAATGTGCTTTCTATTTCTGCAAGTTCAGGCGTCCCAGAAGCTGATCGGCACGAGCGCGGGGTAAGTGTAAATACGGGGCTTGCACGCGATGCAAGCCCCGTTCTGGAATTTCTGGCCCATTATTATTTTCTAAGTGCCCTGTTACCACTTCCTTAATAATGGATTCCAGCATTTTCCCGACAACTGATGCCAGACTAACTGGCCTGTAGTTCCCTGTTTTCTCTCTCCCTCCTTTCTTGAATAGCAGCCGTACAAAATTGGTTTTATTTAAGTTTAAGATTCTAGCTTAGGGCTTATGTATTTCACTCTCAAACTCAATGCAAAATTCTATCATATTTTGATCACTCTTCCCCAGAGGATCCTTCACTATGAGATTACTAATGAACCTGTTTCATTACACAATGCAAGATCTAAAATAGCCTGTTCGCTGTTTGATTCTACAATGTATTGTTCCAGGAAATTGTCTCGAATGCATTTCATGAACTTGTTCTCCAGACTACCTTTGCCGATTTGATTTGCCCAGACTATATGACGATTACAGTCCCCCAGATGGTAAGGGTTTGATCGAGCAACACACGCCCAGTCTGATGGCAATTGAGTCATTATAGAGGGAGTATTATTCAGCATCTGGAATTATGCACATCAGTATATATATTTATTTTTAAAATACACAATATCTTAATTTCATATTTAATTAGCTTTAAGAATGAATTTGCTATCAGCCTTTCCCAGAACCATGACATGGTGTCAGCCATGGCTCAGTTGGTAGCACTCGTGCCTCTGAGTCAGAAGGTTCTCAGTTCAAGTCTCACTGCAGAGACTTGAGCACAAAATCTTGGCTGACACTCCAATGCAGTACTGAGCGGGTGCCGCACTGGCGGAGGGGCAGTACCGAGGGAGCGCCGCACTGCCGGAGGGGCAGTATTGAGGGCGCGCTGCACTGTCGGAGGGGCAGTACTGAAGGCGCGCTGCACTGTCGGAGGGGCAGTACTGAGGGAGTGCTGCACTGTCGGAGGGGCAGTACTGAGGGAGGGCTGCACTGTCAGAGGGGCAGTACTGAGGGAGCGCTGCACTGTCGGAGGGGCAGTACCGAGGGAGTGCCGCACTGTTGGAGGGGCAGTACTGAGGGAGCGCCGCACTGTCGGAGGGGCAGTACCGAGGGAGCGCCGCACTGTCGGAGGGGCAGTACAGAGGGAACACTGCACTGTTGGAGGGGCAGTACTGAGGGAGCGCTGCACTGTCGGAGGGGCAGTACAGAGGGAACGCCGCACTGTCGGAGGGGCAGTACTGAGGGAGTGCCGAACTGTCGGAGGGGCAGTACCGAGGGAGCGCCGCACTGTTGGAGGGGCAGTACAGAGGGAACGCTGCACTGTCGGAGGGGCAGTACTGAGGGAGCGCTGCACTGTCGGAGGGGCAGTACAGAGGGAACGCTGCACTGTCGGAGGGGCAGTACTGCGGGAGCGCTGCACTGTCAGAGGGCTAGTATTGGTAGTATGTTGCGTTGTCAGAGGGGCAATACTAAAGGAGTGCATATGAGACATTAAACTGAGGTCCTGTCTGCCCCCTCAGATGGACGTAAAAGCTCCCATGCCACTGTGTTGAAGAAGAGCCGGGGAGATCTCCTGGCCAATATTTATCCCTCAACCAGCATCACTAAACAGGTGATCTGGTAATTTATCTCATTGCTGTTTGAGAGATCTTTTTGTGCACAAATTGGCTGCTGCGTTTCCCACATTACAACAGTGCCTACAATTCAAAAGTACTTCATTGGCTGTAAAGCGCTGTGGGACATCCCGAGGTTATGAAAGGCGCTATAGAAATGCAATTCTTTCTTGTTTTTACTATTGTCTGAAATTTGGACAATTATTTCTGTGATTTCAGTGAAGTCCATTTTACATTAACATCTGAGTGAGCAAATGTGAAGAGTTCCACACAGATGTTTGATTGCCACCAGTGAGCAGCAAGCTGTGTGTGACAATGATTAACTGCCATCTGATCATAGTCCATACCTAAGACATATTCAGGGTCAAAGTGTCGGATAATTTTGAAATGTAAGCTGTTTTAAATGCTAAACAAAATACATTTCAGCTAATTGTCACCAATTTATGAACGTGTAATTGCAGTTAAAGGTATACAATTTTTATATTGGATGTGCACTCTGATTCTGCATTAGCAATGTTTCCAAGCAGACTTCACCACAGACCGTTTCTAAATGAACTGAATTGTAGATGAGTTTAAACGATTAACAATAACGTGGCTGCTCAATTTCACCGATTTATACTCTGTGATACTATTGTTCTCACTGTAGAGGTTGACGAACATAGAAACAGCAGTAGGCCATTTAGCCCCTTGAGCCTGTTCCACCATTCAATGAGATCATGGCTGATCTGTGACCTAACTTCATATAGTATGAAAGAAATTAGTATTAGTAAAATAATAGTACTGGAGAAATGAATGGGACTGAAAGGTGATAAATCCCCTGGATCTGATGGGCTCCATCCTAGGGGTTTGAAAGAGTTGGCTATAGAGATAGTGGATGCATTGGTTGTCATCTTCCAAAATTCCATAGATTCTGGAACGGTTCCCGCGGATTGGAAGGTAGCAAATGTAACCCCACTATTTAAGAAAAGAGGGAGAGGGAAAATGGGGAACTACAGATCAGTTAGCCTGACATCAGTAATAGAACATAGAAACATACAAAAAATTGGAGCAGGAGTAGGCCATTCGGCCCTTCGAGCCTGCTCCGCCATTCAATGAGATCATGGCTGATCCTCTATCTCAATACCATATTCCCGCTCTCTCCCTATTCCCCTTGACGCCTTTTGCGTCTAGAAATCTATCTATCTCCTTCTTAAATATATTCAGTGACTTGGCCACCACAGCCTTCTGTGGTAGAGAATTCCACAGGTTCACCACCCTCTGAGTGAAGAAATTTCTCCTCATCTCAGTCCTAAATGTCCTACTGTAGGAACGGAGGTTCCTAACTAAATAATTCAGCTCAACTCGATGGATTAAAAGACTGGAATTTAATAACAACGAAGTTTGCTGGATGTTACAAGGAGGAAATCAAAACACGTTCGTTCAAGATGCCAGGTAGTCGAAGACTGCTGGAAAGTTCTCAAAGCTGACGTCATGACGTCCCCACATTCTTCGCGCCACTGGCGGTCACGTGATCAGCGTCATGACGTCACCACGCAGGATAAAGGCAAACACACACTGTAAAGGTAACAATCAGTTTAAAGGTGCAGTCCCCAGCTACACTATAATACAATTAAGGGGATTATACTAAAGTACACTGAGTCTCTTGTGGCTCCTCCACAGGCGCCCCCCCAGAATCCCCGTTAATGGCCAGTGTCAAACGAACAGGGGGCTTGATGGTTCTCTCTGAGCGTCGATGACCCTCAGGTGGCAGAAGTGGAACGTTGGGAGAAAGCATGGAGCCTGGCTGTGGTTGTTGCGGTGTGTCAGGTGTGGCGAACGCAGTGTCTGACTGCGAAAACGACGATGAGGCATCTGTAGGCGGTTCAACGGCTGACTGTTGTAATGATGAATCGGCGTGCAATGGCGGTCGTCCTCGGCGAGGTGGTTGGGCAGGCACTATTGTTTCAGTGCAATCGCCTTCAGACGGTCGATGGAGGCGGTGTCCGGTCTGCCACCTACGTTGACGGTGAAATATTTCTCACCGGCAGATATGACATGAAATGGGCCAGCGTATGGTGGTTTAAGTGGGTCTCTGTGCGCGTCGTGCCTGATGAAGACATAATCAGCGGACATGAGGTCCGCAGGAACGTGAGGCCTCTGTAAGCCATGATGCGAGGTCGGAATGGGCAGGAAGTGCTTGGCTGCCTCGCGATGCTGGATAAGCTGCTGAGTTGCAGACCACGGTTCTGTATGCGGAGGCAGGAAGTCACCAGGGACCCTCAAGGTTTGCCCGTAAACTAACTCAGCTGATGAAGACTGAAGGTCTTCCTTGGGAGCCGTCCGTAGCCCTAGCATCACCCAAGGCAATCTGTCTACCCAGTTGGATCCGCGCAGGCTGGCACGAAGGGATGCCTTAAGCGACCGATGGAACCTTTCGCACAGGCCATTCGCCTGCGGATGGTAGGCGGTGGTACGGTGTAGCGTGGTACCTAAGCCGTGTGCAACGGCGTTCCATAATTCGGAAGTGAATTGTGGACCTCGGTCCGATGATATGTCGGATGGGACGCCGAAGTGAGCCACCCACGACGACAGGAATGCCCTGGCAATATCAGCTGTAGTGGTAGCGACCAACGGAATCGCCTCTGGCCACCTGGTGGTGCGGTCCACTATTGTGAGGAGATGCGTGAAACCCCGTGAACCGGGGAGAGGACCCACTAGATCCACGTGCACATGGTCAAACCATCGCTCTGGCACTGGAAACTCAGCCAAAGGGGCTTTAACATGCCGGTTGACTTTCGCTTTTTGACAATCAATACAATTGTTTGTCCAATCTCGGACATCTAAGTGCATGCCCTTCCACACGAACTTGCGGGACATGAGACATTGTGAAGCTCGCATCCCTGGGTGCGACAACCCGTGTATCGCCCGAAAGACTTTCTTGCGCCACTCGGCCGGCACTATGGGATGAGGCACTCCCATGGACGTGTCGCACAAAAGGGTGGTTCCTGCTGAGTGGAACTGAACGTCAGCGACTTGCCAACTGGAAGGCGTTGTCTGGTACGCTTGAACTTCGGGGTCAGCCAACTGCTCTTCTGCTAAGCCAGCGAAATCAACGCCCAGGTTAACTGCCAGGACAGGAGCGCGGGAGAGGCAATTGGCCACGAGATTGTCCTTGCCCGAGACGTGTCGTAGATCGGTGGTGAAATCTGAAATGAAGGTGAGGTGGCGCTGTTGCTGCACTGACCAAGGTTCAGACGTTTTGGCCATGGCAAACGTGAGTGGTTTGTGGTCCACAAACGCGGTGAACAGGTGTCCTTCTAGCAGAAAGCGAAAATGTCGAACAGCCAAAAACAGGGCGAGCAACTCCCTATCGAACGTGCTGTACTTGCGTTCGTTCTTGCGTAGTTGGCAGCTGAAAAAGGCCGGCGGCTGCCAAGTCCCATCTACCCACTGCTCCTGCACCGCTCCAATGGCGTAGTCCGAAGCATCCGTCGTGAGAGCGATGGTTGCACCTGGAATAGGGTGTGCCAGCATGGTTGCATCTGCCAGTGCTGCTTTGGTATCTAGGAAGGCCTGGACCATCTGGGGAGTCCAGTTGATGAGGTCTTTGACAGATTTCCCTTTCAGTGCTTCATACAGCGGTTGCATCAACTGCGCTGCCTTGGGGACAAAACAATGGTAAAAATTAACCATCCCCAGGAATTCCTGCAAGGACTTAACAGCGAGGGGACGTGGAAAAGCTGTAACAGCCTCGACCTTGGTGGCTAGTGGAACAGCGCCGTCCGATGTTATCCTGTGCCCCAGGAAATCGATGCTGGTGAGACTGAATTGGCATTTGGCCGGGTTGACAATGAAGCCATGCTGGCTTAACCGAGTGAAGAGCTGGCATAGATGTAACAAGTGTTCCTTGGGGTTCTTGCTAGCGATGAGTATATCGTCCAGATATACGAAAAGGAAAGGCAAATCCCATAAAACAGAGTCCATGAGCCGCTGGAAAGCCTGCGCTGCATTTTTTAACCCAAAAGGCATTCTGAGAAATTCGAAAAGGCCAAAAGGTGTGATGACCGCCGTCTTGGGAACATCTTGGGGGTGCACTGGAACCTGGTGATACCCGCGGATGAGATCCACCTTTGAAAATATTGAGTTTCCAGCCAAATGTGCTGAGAAATCCTGGATATGAGGTATGGGATACCTGTCAGGAATCGTGGCATCGTTTAGTCGTCTGCAGTCACCGCAAGGCCGCCACCCTCCACCTGGTTTGGGGACGATATGCAGTGGAGAGGACCAAGGACTGTCGGAGCGTCGGACGATCCCAAGGCGCTCCATTGTTTGGAATTTGGCTTTAGCCGTCACGAGTTTGCTGGGTTCTAACCTGCGCGCCCGGGCGTAAACCGGTGATCCATTTGTGGTGATATGGTGTGCCACACCATGTTTCGTGACTGCTGCCGAGAAGGTAGGCCGGGTGAGCTCTGGAAACTCGCTGAGTAGGCGTGTAAACCCGTCTTGAACTGGTACCGCACAGGCGACCGAACAGGACACGGCGGTGCTGCGGTGGCAGGGCACCGCGTGGTAAGTGGACGTGTGAATAAGGCGGCAGGTTATGACGTCGACTAGAAAACCATTTGCACAAAAGAAGTCAGCTCCTAGTATGGCCAGTGACACTGTGGCAGTGATAAATTGCCAGAGGAACTGCTGACCGCAGAAAGTAACGGTAACCGTCCGTTTCCCAAAAGTACGAATTGCCGCGCCATTGGCTGCCTCGAGTGCAGGGCCGCGACCGCCGGATTGTAGATCCAGCCTGGAAGCTGGCAAAATGCTGCACTGGGACCCAGTGTCGCAGAGGAATTGCCTCCCCGTTGTGGAATCTGTAACATAAAGTAATTTCCCCGTTGAACCGACCGCCATGGTAAATTGAACGCGCTTTTCAGGGCTTGTCGTCCTTTTCGAAGGGCGATGGCTTGCTGAAGGATTTTTTTGGGGGGAGAAACTGCAGGGAGGCTTGCAGCATCGAGCTTTGGCGTCAAAACGGGTGTGGTACGTGCACCAGCCTGCTGGAGGAGGGCTGGGCTTCGCACGCGCAGGAGAAGGGCGCCTCGTGGCTGCACAGCACTGCTGTGAGACTGCAAAAATTTTGTCTGCCTCTGCCGCGAGCTTAACACAGTCGGTGATCTCAGAGCTGGCCAAGGCTGTCTGCACCGCGTCAGGTAGCTGGCAGAGGAAAAGTTCTCGGAATAAAAAACATTGGTCTTCCAAACCAAGTAGGGTGAGCATTTGGCTCATTAATTCCGAAGGCTTTGAGTCCCCGATGCCTGGCATGGCAATGAGCCTGCGTGCGCACTCTGATTTGCTAAGGCCAAATATTTGCAGTAAACGAGCTTTGAGAGCCTCATACTTGCCCTCGTCTGGTGGACTGCTCAGTAGGCTGACGACTCTCGAGGCCGTGGCGCTGTCGAGAGCGGAGACCACGTAAAAATAACGGGTCGAATCCGCTACGATCTCCCGCAGGTGAAACTGTGCTTCCATCTGTAGGAACCAAGCTTCTGGTTGCTGCTCCCAGAACTGAGGCAATTTGAGGGCGACGGCATTTGTGCTCATGTTGAATTCTCTTCGAAGTTTGTTCGACGAGATCGGGGTCACCAATGTAGGAACGGAGGTTCCTAACTAAATAATTCAGCTCAACTCGATGGATTAAAAGACTGGAATTTAATAACAACGAAGTTTGCTGGATGTTACAAGGAGGAAATCAAAACACGTTCGTTCAAGATGCCAGGTAGTCGAAGACTGCTGGAAAGTTCTCAAAGCTGACGTCATGACGTCCCCACGTTCTTCGCGCCACTGGCGGTCACGTGATCGGCGTCATGACGTCACCATGCAGGATAAAGGCAAACACACACTGTAAAGGTAACAATCAGTTTAAAGGTGCAGTCCCCGGCTGCACTATAATACAATTAAGGGGATTATACTAAAGTACACTGAGTCTCTTGTGGCTCCTCCACACTACCCTGTATCCTGAGACTGTGACCCCTCATTCTAGAGCCCCCAACTAGGGGAAACATCCTCCCTGCATCCAGTCTGTCTAGCCCTGTCAGAATTTTATACGTTTCAATGAGATCCCTTCTTATTCTTCTAAACTCTAGTGAATACAGGCCTAATCGACCCAATCTCTCCTCATACGACAGTCCTGCCATTCCAGGAATCAGTCTGGTGAACCTTCACTGCACTCCCTCTATGGCAAGTATATCCTTTCTTAGGTAAAGAGACCAAAACTGCACACTGTTGTGTATGTACCTTTAAGAGAGAACTGCTTTTATACTGTAGTACCGGCAGTGACCACACCTGTATATAAAGCCATAGCAGGCTTCTGTACTTTCAGTTCCAGCATACCCTCTGTTCAGTAAACACCTGTTATTACCGTTCTCCTGCAGTCCGTGTGTTATTGATACGCAGACACTACACACATAGTACTCCAGGTGTGGTCTCACCAAGGCCCTGTATAACTGTAGTAAGACATCCTTGCTCCTGTACTCAAATCCTCTTGCAATGAAGGCCAACATACCATTTGCCTTCCTAACTGCTTGCTGTACCTGCATGTTTGTTTTCAGTGACTGGTGTACAAGGACACCCAGGTCCCTTTGTACATCAACTTTTCCCAATCTAGCACCATTTAAATAATACTCTGCCTTTCTGTTTTTCCTACCGAAGTGGATAACTTCACATTTATCCACGTTATACTGCATCTGCCATGTATTTGCCCACTCACTCAACTTGTCTAAATCGCCTTGAAGCCTCTTTGCATCCTCCTCACAACTCACAATCCCACCTAGTTTCGTGTCGTCAGCAAATTTGGAAATATTACATTTGGTTCCCTCATCCAAATCATTGATATATATTGTGAATAGCTGGGGCCCAAGCACTGATCCCTGCAGTACCTCACTAGTCACCACCTGCCACCCCGAAAAAGATCCATTTATTCCTACTCTCTGTTTCCTGTCTGTTAACCAATTTTCAGTCCATACCAGTATATTACCCCCAATCCCATGTGCTTTAATTTTGCACACTAACCTCTTATGTGGGACTTTATCAAAGGCCTTCTGAAAATCCAAATACACCACATCCACTGGTTCTCGCTTATCTATTCTACCAGTTACATCCTCAAAAAACTCCAGTAGGTTTGTCAAACATGACTTCCTTTTCATAAATCAATGTTGACTTTGTCTAATCCCGTTGATATTTTCTAAGTGTCCTGTTATCACATCCTTTATAATAGACTCTAGCATTTTCCCTACTACTGATGTTAGGCTAACCGGTCTGTAGTTCCCTGTTTTCTCTCTCCCTCCTTTTTTAAATAGTGGGGTTACATTTGCCACCCTCCAATTTGCAGGAACTGTTCCATAATCTATAGAATTTTGGAAGATGACAACCAATGCAGCCACTATTTCCATGGCTACCTCTTTTAGTACTCTGGGATGCAGATTATCAGGCCCTGGGGATTTATCAGCTTTCAGTCCCATTCATTTCTCCAGCACTAGTAGTAGGGAAAATTCTAGAATCTATTATTAACGATGTGGTAACAGGGCACTTAGAAAATAATAATAGGATTGGGCAGAGTCAACACGGATTTATGAAAGGGAAATTGTGTTGACGAATCTGTTAGAGTTTTTGAGGTTGTAACTAGCAGAATAGATAAGGGGGAACCAGTGGATGTGGTGTATTTGGATTTTCAGAAGGCATTCGATAAGGTGCCGCACAAGAGGTTATTAAACAAAATTAGGGCTCATGGGATTGGGGGTAATATACTAGCATGGATTGAGGATTGGTTAATGGACAGAAAACCGAGAGTAGGAATAAACGGGTCATTTTCAGATTGTAATTAGTGAGGTACCGCAAGGATCAGTGCTTGGGCCTCAGCTATTCACAATCTACAGCAATGATTTGGATGAGGGGACCAAATGTAATATATCCAAGTTTGCTGATGATACAAAGCTGGGTGGGAATGTAAGTTGTGAGGAGGATGCAAGGAGGCTTCAAGGGGGTATAGACAGGCTAAGTGAGTGGGCAAGAACAAGGCAAATGGAATATAATGTGGCGAAATGTGCAGTTATCCACTTTGGTAGGAAAAATAGAAAAGCAGAGTATTTTTTAAATGGTGAGAGATTGGGAAATGTTGGTGTTCAGAGGGACCTGAGTGTCCTTGTACATGAATCACTGAAAGTTAACATGCAGGTACAGCAAGCAATTTGGCCTTTATTATAAGAGGATTTGAGTATAAGAGTAAAGACATCTTACTGCAATTATCTCTCTCTCTCTCTCTCTTAGGCAGTCCCTCGGAACCGAGGATGACTTGCTTCCACGCTAAAAATGAGTTCTCAGGTGGCTGATGTGTCCAATGTGGGACCTACAGTCTCTGTCACAGGTGGGGCAGACAGTGGTTGAAGGGGCAGGTGGGTGGGGTGCTTGGGTTGACGTGCGCGCCTTCCGCCGTTTGCGCTTGGCTTCCGCTTGCTCCCGGCGAAGAGACTCGAGGTGTTCGGCGTCTTCCCGGATGCTTCTCCTCCACTTTGAGCAGTCTTGGGCCAGGGATTTCCAGATGTCGGAAGGGATGTTGCACTTTTTCAATGAGGCTTTGAGGGTGTCCTTGAAGTGTTTCCTCTGCCCACCTGGGGCTCACCTGCCGTGTCATAGCTCCAAGTAGAGCGTTTGTTTTGGGAGTCTCGTATCGGGCATGCAGACGATGTGGCCTGTCAATCGGAGCTGATCGAGCGTGGTCAAAGCTTCGATGCTGGGGATGTTGGCCTGAGCGAGAACACTGACGTTGGTGCACCTATCCTGCCAATGGATTTGCAGGATCTTGCGGCAGCAGCGTTGGTGATACCTCTCCAGTGCTTTGAGGTGCCTGCTGTACATGGTCCAGGCGTCTGAAGCATACAGGAGGGCTGGAATCACTACTACTCTGTAGACCATGAGCTTGGTGCCAGGTTTGAGATTGTGGTCTTCAAACACTCTCTTCCTCAGGCAACCAAAGGCTGCACTGGCACACTGAAGGCGGTGTTGGACTTCGTCATCGGCGTCTGCCCTTGTTGACAGTAGGCTCCCGAGGTATGGAAAGTAGTCCACGTTGTCCAAGGCCTCGTCGTGGATTTTGATAATCGGGGGGCAGTACTGTGTGGCGGGGGCAGGTTGGTAGAGGACCTTTGTCTTACGGATGTTTAGTGTAAGGCCCATGCTCTCGTACGCTTCAGTGAAGGTGTTGACGATGGTTTGGAGTTTGACCTCCGAGTGTGCGCGGACGCAAATGTCATCTGCATACTGTAATTCAATGACAGAGAATGGGACGACCTTGGATCTGGACAGGAGGCGATGGAGGTTTAACAGTTTCCCGTTTGTTCTGTAGATTAGAACCACTCCAGCGGGGAGCTTACTGAGGGTGAGATGGAACATTGCAGCCAGGAAGATCGAGAAGAATGTTGGTGCGATGACACAGCCTTGCTTGACCCCGCTCCGTATGTGAATTGGGTCTGTGGTGGATCCATTGATCAGGATCACGGCTTGCATGTCGTCGTGAAGGAGGTGGAGGATGTTGACAAACTTTTGGGGGCAGACGAATTTGAGGACACTCCATAATCCCTCACAGTTGGCAGTGTCGAAGACCTTTGTGAGGTCAAAGAAGGCCATGTACAGCGGTTGGTGCTGTTCCCTGCATTTCTCTTGTATTTGACGTGTGGTGAAGATCATGTCCATTGTGCCCCTTAGTGGGCAGAATCCGCATTGCGACTCTGGGAGGAGCTCTTCAGCCACTGGGAGAAGATGATTGAGGAGGATTCTTGCAATGACTTTCTCTGTGGCAGACAGCAGGGAAACTCCTCTATAATTACTGCAATCGGACTTGTCAACTTTCTTGAAGATGGTCACGATTACGGCATCTCTGAGATCCCCTGGCATGCTCTCCTCCTTCCAAATAAGAGAAATGAGTTCATGTATTCACGCCAATAGTGCTTCTCCGCCATGTTTTACCGCCTCGGCAGGGATTCCATCTGCTCCTGAGGCCTTGTTGTTCTTCAGTTGTCGGATGGCCTTTTCAACCTCATGCCGGGCTGGGGTTGTGCTGAGGTGGTGGCTGGTAGCATGCTGCGGGATGGAGTTGAGGACACTCGCGTTGAAGACAGAATCTCGGTTAAGGAGATCTTTGAAGTGCTCCAGCCAACGGGCACTGACTGCCTCTCTGCCCTTGATGAATACCTCTCCATTCTTGGCCCGCAGTGGGGTAGGACCTTGGGTGCTTGGGCCGTAGATGGTCTTGACTGCACTAAAGAATCCATGCACATCGTGGTTGTCGGCTAGCTGCTGGATCTCCTGCGCTTTCTCCACCCACCATCTGTTCTTTAGGTTGCGAGTTTTTTGTTGGACCTCGGCCTTCAGGCGTCTGTAGAGCTGCTTTCTTGCTCTCGAGTTCTGTTGCTGTTTCCAGATCAGGAATGCCTTGCGTTTGCGGCTTATTAGCTCCTGGATCTCCTGGTCATTCTCGTTGAACCAGTCTTGGTGTTTCCTGGTCGAGTGACCGAGTGTCTCTTCACAGGTGCTGATTATGGAGGCCTTGAGTGCAGACCAGGCACTGTGGACACTCTGTGTCTTTGAATCACTGGGAGTCATCAGGTTGGTTGTGAGGTGCAGGCTGAATAGGGCTTTCTTAGCGGGGTCTTTGAGTGCTCCAGCATTGATTTTCCTGCGGCATTGCTTCTGTTGCCGCCGCTGTTTCGGGGCTACATTGATGGAGATGACGGAGCGGATTAGGCGGTGGTCTGTCCAGCAGTCATCAGCTCCTGTCATGGCTCGGGTGATGCGGATGTCCTTGCGGTCCCTCGCTCGGACGATGATGTAGTCCAGCAGATGCCAGTGCTTGGAGCGGGGGTGTTGCCATGAAGCCTTGTACTTGTCTCTCTGATGGAACAAGGTGTTGGTTATGACAAGGCCATGTTCTAACCATTTCGACAGGAGGAGGGTACCGTTGGATTTGGCTTTCCCTACCCCCTCTCTGCCGATCACACCTCCCCAGAGGTCTGTGTCCTTTCCAACTTTGGCGTTAAAGTCGCCAAGGAGGATCAGCTCGTCGCCCGTTGGAACTCGGGACAGGGCTTGTTCGAGGCTGGAGTAAAATTCCTCTTTGGTCTCGTCTGTGGCTTCCAGTGTTGGGGCGTATGCACTGATGACCGTAGCGCACTGGTTTCGGGCTAGGGTGAGTCGAAGAGTCATGAGGCGCTCATTTATACCACTAGGGGAGTCTCTGAGATGCCCGACCAGTTCATTATTTATGGCGAAGCCTACCCATGGAGGCGGCGTTCTTCTTCGGGTTTGCCTTTCCAGAAGAAGGTGTAACCACCGCCTTGCTCCTTGAGCTGGCCTTCCCCTGCCCGCCGGGTCTCAATTAGGGCGGCGATGTCAATGTCAAAGCGTCTGAGCTCCCGGGCAACGATAGCAGTACGGCGTTCTGGTCTGTCACTGTTGGGGTTGTCCATGAGGGTCCTGACATTCCAGGTCCCGAACTTCATTTTAAAGGGTGGAAGATGCCTGTGCGTGAATTCTTTTAACATGGGGTGGCCGTTGCACACCAGCTACCTCACGGGCTTGACAGAGCAAGGTCTTGGCCCAATGGCAAGGGGATCCAAGACGATTGGAGACCAGGCTCTGTTACATCGGCCTAGCACACACACACAAACATACTGCTACTGTCCTCCTCCCTCCTTCCCGCAGGTCCTCTCTGCCTGGGTTTAATAGGATGCAGTGTGGTCCTCCCGACCCCGCTGCTGGCCCGTGCTGCACCTTCCCTGGGCCCCGACCCCGCTGCTGGTCCATGCTGCGCCACTCCTGGGTCTCGACCACGCTGCTGGGCTCGTCCTCGCTCCCGGGTCCCGACCTCGTTCCTGGGCCTCATCCTCGCTCCTGGGCTTTGTCCTCGATCCTGGGTCCCGACCTCGTTCCTGGGCCTCGTCCTCGCTCCTGGGCCTCGTCCTCGCTCCTGGGCCTCGTCCTCGCTCCTGGGCCTCGTCCTCGCTCCTGGGCCTCGTCCTCGCTCCTGGGTCCCGTCCTCGCTCCTGGGCCTCGTCCTCGCTCCTGGGCCTCGTCCTCGCTCCTGGGCCTCGTCCTCGCTCCTGGGTCTCGTCCTCGCTCCTGGGTCCCGTCCTCGCTCCTGGGTCTCGTCCTCGCTCCTGGGCCTTGTCCTCGCTCCTGGGCCTTGTCTTCACTAGCTAGTGCAGACTAGCTAAAAGAGGATGCTGGGCCGAATACATCAACATTTTTGTTCAAGGGTGCAATAGGTGACAAAGATTCTCAAAGGTTATCCTGGATTAAGTGAACCTCTTAGCTATAGTTCCTCAGGCTCCACCACTTAGCTGATGTCACATTTTCAGATGTAGAATTTTTTGCATATTCTTCCCTGTGTCACAAACAAGCCTCTGTTTACTCGCCGCTTCTCCCACCCTTTAAGGCCTCATATAGGGATTATATAGGGGTCATGGTGAGACCACACCTGGAGTATTGTGTACGGTTTTGGTCTCCTTACCTGAGGAAGGATGTACTTGCCATAGAGGGAGTGCAACGAAGGTTCACCAGTCTGGTTCCTGGAATGGGGGGATTTTCCTATGAGTAGATTAGGCCTATATTCTCTAGAGTTTAGAAGAATGAGCGGTGATCTCATTGAAACATACAAAATTCTTACAGGGCTTGACAGGGTAGCAGCTGGGAGGATGTTTCCCCTGGCTGGGGAGTCTAGAACCTGTGGTCACAGTCTCCAAATAAGGGGTCGGCCATTTAAGACTGAGATGAGGAGAAATTCCTTCACTCAGTGGGTGGTGAATCTTTGGAATTCTCTACCCCAGAGGGCTGTGAAGGCTCAGTCGTTGAGTATATTCAAGACAGAGATCGATAGATTTTTGCATATTAAGGGAATCAAGGGATATGGGGATCGTGTAGGAGAGTGGAGATGAGGTAGAAGATCAGCCATGATTTTATTGAATGGCGGAGAAGGCTCAAAGGGCCAAATGATCTACTGCTGCTCCTATTTCTTATGTTCTTATACCGCCTTTGCCCCATATCCCTTAATACCTATGGTTAACAAAAATCTATCAATCTGAGATTTAAAATTAACAATTGATCTAGCATCAATTGCCATTTGTGGAAGAGAGTTCCTAACTTCTACCACCCTTTACGTGTAGAAGTGTTTCCTAATTTCACTCCTGAAAGGTCTGGCTCTAATTTTTAGACTCTGCCCCTAGTCCTAGAATCCCCAACCAGCGGAAATAGTTTCTCTCTCTCTACCCTATCTGTTCCCCTTAATATCTTGAAAACTTCAATCAAATCACCTCTTAATCTTCTAAATTCTAGGGAATACAACCCTAATTTGTGTAATCTCTCCTCGTAATTTAACCCTTGGAATCCAAGTATCATTCTGGTAAACCTACATTGCACTCCCTCCAAGGCCAATATATCCTTCCTAAGTCCCAGAACTGCTCCCAGTGCTCCAGGTGTGGTCTAACCAGGGTTTTGTATAGTTGTAGCATAACTTCTACCCCCTTGTATTCTAATCCTCTCGATATAAAGGCCAGCATCCCATTAGCCTTTTTGATTATTTTCTGTACCTGTTCACGACACTTTAATGTACCTGGACCCCCAGGTCTCTTTGGACCTCCACTGTTTATAGCTTTTCACCATTTAGAAAGTACTTTGATCTATCCTTTTTAGGCCCAAAGCACAATTTTCCAATCTAAAGGAATGGTTCACAAATCGAGAGAACTTTGGAAGATTATAGTTAGGGCATCTCCAATGTGCTCACCTACTTCCTTTAAAACCCTGGGATGAAAACCATCTGGTCCTAGGGATTTGTCATTCTTTAGTGCCATTATTTTCTCCATTATTGTTATTTTGCTTACATTAATTTTGGTGAGTCCCCGTCCCTGATTCAATATTAGTTTCCTTGGGATGTTCAGCATGCTACCCTCATCCTCTACTGTAAATACTGACGCAAAGTAATTAGTCAACATTTTCTTATCACCACTTTCAGTTTTTAAGGAGCCAACATTGCTCCTGACCACCCTCTTTTTCCTAATATAATTGTCAATGTTTTTGTGTTGATTTTGATCCTTTGCAAGTTTCTTTTCATACTCCCTTTTTGTAGCTCTTACTATCAGTTTTGTGACCCTTTGTATCTTTCCCATTTGCCAGGATCTGTGTTAGTTTTGGGGATTGTTGTATGCTTTTTCTTTTAGTTTTAGGCTGTCCCTTACTTCTTTAGTTGTTCATGGCTTCTTTTTGGAAAGTTGACCTCTTGCCCCTCAGACGTATAAACTGGTTCTGTATCACCTTAAATTCTTTTTTGAACATCTCCCACTGATCTTCTGTTGTTTTACCCATTAGCAGATTTGCCCAGTTTACTGTGGACAGTCTCTGCCTCATTGAAGTCAGACTAGAATCTTAGTAGGTGTTTCGCGTTTCTCCCTTTCAAACATTATGTTGAACTCGATCATATTATGATCGCTATTAGATAAATGTTCACGTACCGTTAGGCTGCTAACTAAATTTGACTTATTACTAGGACATATTGTTGCAGAAAACTATCCTGAACACACTCAAGAAAACCACTACCTTTCTGTCAGGAGCGTCTGCTTATCCCAATCTATATGGAAGTTAAAACCCCCCATTAAAACCACTATAGGTGATGATGATATTCTCAATATAATGGACACCATGTGCTGGGTTAGAAGGCCTGAACTTACCGGCAGATTTCAGGATCAATTTTGGGAGATGTTTCCTTTTTCTCACCGGTTTCTGCCAATCATCTGCAGAAATCATGGCTGGAGATCCAAAGATCTGCCATGGAAAGACCAGGCGATTCTATCTGACTGTTATCCTGGTCTTCAACAATCTGCTTTGAATTTTCACTTAGCGATTATTCTAAAATATAGTCACATCATTCCTGTCACCACCTCGATCCATCACTTCAACAAACTGCACTCCCAGGAATTCAGGGTTTGTGAATCAGGCCCCTCCGCCCTCCATTTCCACTGATACAGAAAAAACTTTCTACTCACTCCACACAGCCTTTGGCAGCAAAAAGGCTTGTCTGGCCAAGTGCAGTGGCGTCGTGCCTGGGAGCTGCTCCAGGCACCAGGGTGAACTTTTATTTAAAGACACCTGTCCCCGGAGTTCTGTACGAGGTGGAAATTGGACAAAACCAGGCAATTTTCCGGAGTCTGCATCCAATTGCAAGAGTCGCCTGATCCTCAATATTCACGAATATCCTAATGATTATTTTTGAAAGTACTGATCAATAAAACATTAATTATAGAAAGGATAATATCAGACTCGCAATAACTAAGCTTTCACATTGAAGGTTAAATCGATGACACTTGCTAATTACCCCTTGAAAGGCAACTAACAAAATTAGGGTTAAACCCAGTAAAACCTGAAAAAGTCAACACCAGCAACTCATGCACTGGAGCCCGAAACCATCTCTGGCTCCGACCCGTCTCTCTGTCCCAGTGTAGACCCTCAGTGAGTCACTGCCCCGTCTCTCTGTCCCAGTGTAGACCCTCAGTGAGTCACTGCCCCGTCTCTCTGTCCCAGTGTAGACCCTCAGTGAGTCACTGCCCCGTCTCTCTGTCCCAGTGTAGACCCTCAGTGAGTCACTGCCCTGTCTCTCTGTCCCAGCGTAGACCCTCAGTGAGTCACTGCCCCGTCTCTCTGTCCCAGTGTAGACCCTCAGTGAGTCACTGCCCTGTCTCGTGGATAGCACGTTTAGCGAGTTGTTCACGCCTCAGGGTAGGGCAGCACGGGGGTGACCATCAGGCGGAGCAACAAAGGCAGGCAGGTAGTGCAGGGAACCCCTGCGGACATCCCCCTTTCAAACAAGTATACCAAGTTGGATACTGTTGAGGGGGATGACTCACCAGGGGAAGGCAGCAGCAGCCAACTTCCTGGCACTGGGGGTGCTCCTGCTGCCCAGGAAGGGGGGAAAAAGAGTGAGAGAGCAATAGTGGTAGGGGATTCTATAGTAAGGGGAACAGACAGGCGTTTCTGTGGCCGTAGACGTGAATCCAGGATGGTTTGTTGCCTCCCTGGTGCCAGGGTCAAGGATGCCACTGAGCGGCTGCAGGGCATTCTGGAGGGGGAGGGTGAACAGCCAGTGGTCGTGGTTCATATTGGTACCAACGACATAGGTAAAAAGAGGGATGAGGTCCTGCAGCAAGAATTTAGGGAGCTAGGTGAAGGATTAAAGAGCAGGACCTCAAGGGTTGTAATCTCTGGATTACTCCCAGTGCCACGTGCTAGTGAGTATAGGAATAGGAAGATAGAACAGATGAATGCGTGGCTAAAGGGATGGTGCAGGGGGGAGGGCTTTAGTTTCCTGGATCACTGGGTCTGCTTCTGGGAAAGGTGGGACTTGTACAAGTCGGACGGTTTACACCTGAACCAGAGGGGAACCAATATCCTTGCGGGGAGGTTTGCTAGCACTGCTGGGGGGGGTTTAAACTAACTTGGCAGGGGGATGGGGTACAGAGTGGAGCTATAGTAGGGGGTGATTTACAGCCAAATGCAGAGGGAAAAACAAGTCAGCTGGGAAGGCAGAGCAAATATGTGAAGGCAAAAGAGAATATGGCAGGGCTGGAAGGCATTTATTTTAATGCAAGGAGTCTTGCAAATAAGGTGGATGAACTGAAGTTGTTGTTGAACACATGGGAGTACGATATTGTTGCTATCACGGAGACATGGTTGAGGGAGGGTCAGGACTGGCAGCTCAATATTCCGGGGTATAGAATCTTCAGGAGAGACAGAGGGGGGTGTAAAAGGGGAGGGGGTGTTGCAATATTAATTAAGGAGTCAATTACTGCTGTAAGGAGGGATGATATATTAGCGGGTTCCTCTAATGAGGCCATATGGGTAGAACTTAAAAACAAAAAGGGGGCAAGCACTTTGCTGGGGGTGTACTATAGGCCCCCAAACAGTCAGGGGGAGATAGAGGAACAGATATGTAGGCAAATCTCAGAAAAGTGCGAAAATAATAGGGTAATAATAGTGGGGGATTTCAACTTCCCCAATATAAATTGGGATAGTCAGAGTGTGAAAGGCTTAGAGGGTGCAGAATTCTTAAAGTGCATCCAGGAGAGCTTTTTGAGCCAACATGTAGAAAGTCCAACAAGAGAGGGGGCGGTACTGGACCTAATTCTGGGGAATGTAGCCGGGCAAGTGGTGGAAGTGTCAGTAGGACAGCATTTTGGCGACAGTGACCATAATTTGGTGAGATTTAAGGTGGTCATGGAAAAAGACAAAGACGGCCCAGAAATAAGGGTTCTAAATTGGGGGAAGGCCGATTTTAATATGATAAGGCAGGATCTGGCCAAAGTGGACTGGGAGCAGCTACTTATAGGAAAATCCACATCAAAACAGTGGGAGACTTTCAGAAGGGAAATAGAGAGAGTACAACGCCAACATGTTCCTGTAAAGGTCAAGGGTGGGACCAACAAGCAAAGGGAACCTTGGATGACAAGGGATATACAAAAATGCATTAGAAATAAAAGGGGGGCTTTTGGCAGTTACAAAAGACTAAAGACGGAAGAAGCCCTAGAGGAGTATAAAAAGTGCAGGGGCATACTTAAAAAAGAAATTAGGAGGGCGAGGAGGGGCCATGAAATAACACTGGCGAGCAAAATAAAGGAAAATCCTAAGATGTTTTATAAGTATATTAAGGGTAATAGGATAACCAGGGAAAGGGTAGGGCCCATTAGGGACCAAAGTGGCAATCTGTGTGTAGAGCCAGATGATGTAGGCGGGGTTTTAAATGAATTTTTTGCATCTGTGTTCACTATGGAGAAGGACGATGCAGACATAGAAATCGGGCAAGGGGACTGTGACATACTTGAACATATTAGCATCGAGAGGGAGGAGGTGCTAGCGGTTTTAGCAGGCCAAAAAGTGGATAAATCCCCAGGCCCGGACGAGATGTATCCCAGGCTGCTGTGGGAGACAAAGGAGGAGATTGCAGGGGCTCTGACACAAATTGTCAGAACCTCTCTGGCCACAGGGGATGTACCAGAGGACTGGAGAACAGCTAACGTAGTACCATTATTCAAGAAGGGTAGCAGGGATAAACCAGGGAATTACAGGCCAGTGAGCCTAACATCTGTGGTAGGGAAATTATTGGAAAAAATTCTGAGGGACAAAATTAGTCTCCACTTGGAGAGGCAAGGATTAATCGGGGATAGTCAGCATGGCTTTGTCAAGGGTAAATCATGTCTGACAAATCTGATTGAATTTTTCGAGGGGGTGACTAGGGGGGTGGATGAGGGAAATGCTGTGGATGTGGCTTACATGGACTTCAGTAAAGCTTTTGACAAAGTCCCGCATAGGAGACTGGTCAAGAAGGTAAGAGCCCATGGGATCCAGGGTGCCTTGGCGCGTTGGATCCTAAACTGGCTGAGTGGCAGGAGGCAGAGGGTGATGGTCGAAGGTTGCTTTTGTGACTGGAAGCCTGTGTCCAGTGGGGTACCTCAGGGATCGGTGCTGGGTCCCTTGTTGTTTGTGATCTACATAAATGATTTGGATGAGAATGTAAAAGGTATGATCAGTAAGTTCGCAGATGACACAAAAATTGGTGGGGTGGTAAAATGTGAGGAGGAAAGCCTCAGGCTACAGGACGATATAAACGGGTTGGTCAGATGGGCGGAAAAGTGGCAAATGGAATTTAACCCTGAAAAGTGCGAGGTGATGCATTTTGGACGGACAAATAAGGCAAGGGAATACACAATGAGTGGTAGGACCCTAGGAAGTACAGAGGGTCAGAGGGACCTTGGTGTACATGTACATAGATCCCTGAAGGCAGCGGAACAGGTAGATAAGGTGGTTAAAAAGGCATATGGGATACTTGCCTTCATTAGCCGAGGCATAGAATATAAGAGCAGGGAGGTTATGATGGAACTGTACAAAACGCTGGTGAGGCCACAGCTGGAGTACTGTGTGCAGTTCTGGTCGCTTCACTATAGGAAGGATGTGATTGCTTTGGAGAGGGTGCAGAGAAGATTCACCAGGATGTTACCTGGGATGGAGTGCCTCAGCTATGAAGAGAGGCTGGACAGGCTGGGGTTGTTTTCCTTGGAGCAAAGAAGGCTGAGGGGGGACCTGATTGAGGTGTACAAAATGATGAGGGGCATAGATAGGGTAGATAAAGAGGAACTTTTCCCCTTAGTAGGGGGGTCAATAACAAGGGGGCATAGATTCAGGGTAAGGGGCAGGAGATTTAGAGGGGATTTGAGGAGGAACTTTTTCACCCAGAGGGTGGTTGGAATCTGGAACTCAATGCCTGAAAGGGTGGTAGAGGCAGGAACCCTCACAACATTCAAGAAGCATTTGGATGAGCACTTGAAATGCCATTGCATACAAGGCTATGGACCAAATGCTGGAAAATGGGATTAGACTGGACAGGGATGGATGGGCGGCGCAGACACGATGGGCCGAAGGGCCTCTTTCTGTGCTGTAAAACTCTATGACTCTATGACTCTCTGTCCCAGTGTAGACCCTCAGTGAGTCACTGCCCCGTCTCTCTGTCCCAGTGTAGACCCTCAGTGAGTCACTGCCCCGTCTCTCTGTCCCAGTGTAGACCCTCAGTGAGTCACTGCCCTGTCTCTCTGTCCCAGTGTAGACCCTCAGTGAGTCACTGCCCCGTCTCTCTGTCCCAGTGTAGACCCTCAGTGAGTCACTGCCCCGTCTCTCTGTCCCAGTGTAGACCCTCAGTGAGTCACTGCCCTGTCTCTCTGTCCCAGTGTAGACCCTCAGTGAGTCACTGCCCCGTCTCTGTCCCAGTGTAGACCCTCAGTGAGTCACTGCCCCATCTCTCTGTGAGTCACACACAGGCTGCAGGAGGTGGCAGTGAATGTGAATGAACTCCATTTAACATTAGACTTTCTGGGACAGTTCCAAGTGTTTGTAATTTATTTGAAACATCTTGTTCCTACAAAATTGTTTGCTCGTTAGGCCTGAAGTTTCCAGATTGCCAACTGTTATAAATCTCATCATTCATCAAGAAACTACTCATGAAATAATGCTGGACGGCCAGCTGGTGGCGCCGTCCAAGGAGTATAAATACTCAGGCGTCGGCCCCAGCTTGCCAGGGACATTTTGGAAGACAAGGAACTAGTGAAGTACAACTAGACCTCCATGTTCTGAAACAAGTTGATTAAAGCCTTGCTTTATATTCAAACCAAGTGCGTAGTGAGTGTTATTATGTCACCAACGTTTTACTTTATTTTGACTTAAATGAAGGTGAATTTCCTCCCAGTAAATTGCGCAATGATTACTCAATGGACAAAGATTTGTGTTGTCCCGTGGGCTGCATAGTCACCAACACAAGGCTTCCCTGGGCCAGCTCATTTACATATCCAATGGAGCTGTGATTGCTGTTAATCCCGTGTAAAACTGGTACAAAGTGCTGGAAAATGGACTGTCGCCTTTAAACAAACACACACCCGGGACACAGACACTCCCCACCCCCCGGGACACAGACACTCCCCACCCCCCCGGGACACAGACACTCCCCACCCCCGGGACATAGACATTCCCCACCCCCCGGGACACAGACCCTCCCCACCCCCCGGGACACAGACACTCCCCACCCCCGGGAGATAGACATTCCCCACCCCCCGGGACACAGACACTCCCCACCCCCCGAGACACAGACACTCCCCACCCCCCCGGGACACAGACACTCCCCACCCCCTGGGACACAGACACTCCCCACCCCCCGGGACACAGACACTCCCCACCCCCCTGGGACACAGACACTCCCCACCCCCCCTGGGACACAGACACTCCCCACCCCCCGGGACACAGACACTCCCCACCCCCCCGGGACACAGACACTCCCCACCCCCGGGACACAGACATTCCCCACCCCCCTGGGACACAGACCCTCCCCACCCCCCCGGGACACAGACACTCCCCACCCCCGGGACATAGACATTCCCCACCCCCCGGGACACAGACCCTCCCCACCCCCCGGGACACAGACACTCCCCACCCCCCGGGACATAGACGTTCCCCACCCCCCGGGACACAGACCCTCCCCACCCCCCGGGACACAGACACTCCCCACCCCCCGGGACACAGACACTCCCCACCCCCGGGACATAGACGTTCCCCACCCCCCGGGACACAGACCCTCCCCACCCCCCGGGACACAGACACTCCCCACCCCCCGGGACACAGACACTCCCCACCCCCCCGGGACACAGACAGTCCCCACCCCCGGGACACAGACACTCCCCACCCCCCCGGGGCACAGACACTCCCCACCCCCGGGACACAGACACTCCCCACCCCCCGGGACACAGACACTCCCCACCCCCCCGGGGCACAGACACTCCCCACCCCCCCGGGACACAGACAATCCCCACCCCCGGGACACAGACAGTCCCCACCCCCTGGGACACAGACACTCCCCACCCCCCCGGGACACAGATACTCCCCACCCCCCCGGGACACAGACACTCCCCACCCCCGGGACATAGACATTCCCCACCCCCCGGGACACAGACCCTCCCCACCCCCCGGGACACAGACACTCCCCACCCCCGGGAGATAGACATTCCCCACCCCCGGGACACAGACAGTCCCCACCCCCCGGGACACAGACACTCCCCACCCCCCCTGGGACACAGACACTCCCCACCCCCCCGGGACACAGACACTCCCCCCCCCGGGACACAGACACTCCCCACCCCCCGGGACACAGACACTCCCCACCCCCCGGGACACAGACACTCCCCACCCCCCGGGACACAGACACTCCCCACCCCCCGGGACACAGACACTCCCCACCCCCCCTGGGACACAGACACTCCCCACACCCGGGACATAGACATTCCCCACCCCCCGGGACACAGACCCTCCCCACCCCCCCGGGACACAGACACTCCCCACCCCCCGGGACACAGACCCTCCCCACCCCCCGGGACACAGACACTCCCCACCCCCCGGGACATAGACGTTCCCCACCCCCCGGGACACAGACCCTCCCCACCCCCCGGGACACAGACACTCCCCACCCCCGGGACACAGACACTCCCCACCCCCGGGACATAGACGTTCCCCACCCCCCGGGACACAGACCCTCCCCACCCCCCGGGACACAGACACTCCCCACCCCCCGGGACACAGACACTCCCCACCCCCCCGGGACACAGACAGTCCCCACCCCCGGGACACAGACACTCCCCACCCCCTGGGACACAGACACTCCCCACCCCCCCGGGGCACAGACAGTCCCCACCCCCGGGACACAGACACTCCCCACCCCCGGGACACAGACACTCCCCACCCCCCGGGACACAGACACTCCCCACCCCCCTGGGACACAGACAATCCCCACCCCCCCTGGGACACAGACACTCCCCACCCCCTGGGACACAGACACTCCCCACCCCCCGGGACACAGACACTCCCCACCCCCCGGGACACAGACACTCCCCACCCCCCCGGGACAAAGACAGTCCCCACCCCCTGGGACACAGACACTCCCCACCCCCCCGGGACACAGACACTCCCCACCCCCCCCGGGACACAGACACTCCCCACCCCCCCGGGACACAAACACTCCCCACCCCCGGGACACAGACACTCCCCACCCCCCCGGGACACAGACACTCCCCACCCCCCGGGACACAGACACTCCCCACCCCCCCGGGACACAGACACTCCCCACCCCCTGGGACACAGACACTCCCCACCCCCCGGGACACAGACACTCCCCACCCCCCCAGGACACAGACACTCCCCACCCCCTGGGACACAGACACTCCCCACCCCCCGGGACACAGACACTCCCCACCCCCCCGAGACACAGACACTCCCCCCCCCCGGGACACAGACACTCCCCACCCCCTGGGACACAGACACTCCCCACCCCCTGGGACACAGACACTCCCCACCCCCCCCGAGACACAGACACTCTCCCCCCCCGCCCCGGGACACAGACATTCCCCACCCCCCGGGACACAGACACTCCCCACCCCCCGGGACACAGACACTCCCCCCCCCGGGACACAGACACTCCCCACCCCCCGGGACACAGACACTCCCCACCCCCTTGGGACTTTCTGGTCCAGCTGGCTTCAGACAAACACCGTTTAAAGAAATGATCCATTATAATAAACATTTAGAAAAAGTTATTTAAACATCATAATTACTAAACTGAAATAAAATATTGACAAATATCAGCTCTAAGACTAATATATCGTGGCAGTGATTGTCGTTACCCTAAATACAGATCACTGACAAGTTTTACAATGGATTTCTCAGTGGATGACTCACACTGTCACAAAATCAAACTTCATCTTTTTTTGCGGAATGATTGCTCACTGTGGCATGGCCCAAGGGAACTCGTGGCGTTGGAGCAAAGTTTAGCTGATGAGAACAAGAGACTTGCATTTCTGTAGCGCCTTTCAAAATCTGACCACATCCCAAAACGCTTCACAGCCAATGAGGTACTTTTTTAAAATGGAGTGTAGTCACTGTTGTAATGTAGGAAACACGGCAGCGAATTTGCGCACAGCAAGATCCCACAAACAGCAATGGGATAATGACCAGATCATCTGTTCTGTGATGTTGGTTGAGGGATAAATATTGGCCCAAGATACCTGGGAGAACTTGCCTGCTCTTCGAATAGTGGCCGTGGGATCTTTAATGTTCACCTGAGAGAGCAGACGGGGCCTCGGTTAACATCTCATCCGAACGTGCCTTTGCTCCACCACGGATAGTCCAAATCTGATTAACTCTCCAGCCCTACAGAGGCAGGCGTCAGTCACTGTTGCACATTTTCTCTCACTGCCCTTTGACAGATCGTCACAGCCCCGCTGATGCCTGGAAGGATCCAGACCCGTAAACTGTAAGGGTTGTGGTGACCTTCACTTCTGCTGTGAGGCCTCTGCTGCTGCTCCGAGACTTCAGGTCACGTCACAGTCGGTCTCCTTTGTAAATTATGGATGTCCCAGAGTCAGATCCTCAGACATCCCCTGCAATATCAGTCCAGGCCTGGTATGCTTTCCGGGCTGGATACCTGCGAATGAGGTGCAGTTTCCTCCTGTAGGGCTGCACTCTTTATACTGTCTCTGGTTCTCTCCCTCCTCCTCATAGAATCATAGAACCATAGAATCATAGAGAGTGCAGCACAGAAGGAGGCCATTCGGCCCATCGAGTCTGCACCGGCTCCTTCGAAGAGCAATTCAGTTAGTCCCACTCCCACGCTCTTTCCCCGTATCCCTGCAATTTTTGCTCCTTCAAGTATTTATCCAATAGCCTTTTGAAGGCTACTGTTGAATCTATCTCCACAGCCCTATCAGGCAGTGCATTCCAAATCCTAACCACTCGTTGCATAAACAAATTCTCCTCATGTTGCCTCTGGTTCTTTTGCCAATCACCTTAAATCTGTGCCCTCTGGTTATCGACCCTTCAGCCAGTGGAAACAGTTTTCTTTATTTACTCTATGTAAGGCCCTTTATCAAATCTCCTCTTAGCCTTCTCTGCTCTAAGGAGAACAATGCCAGCTTCTCCAGTCTATCCACATAACTGTAATCCCTCATCCCTGGAACCATTCCAGTAAATCTCTGCTGTACCTTCTCCAAAGCCTTCATGTCCTTCCTAAAGTGTGGTGCCCTGAATTGGACACAATATGCCAGCTGGGGCCGAACTAGAGTTTTATACAGGTTTAGCATAACTTCCCAGCTTTTGTACTCTGTCTATTAATAAAGCCCAGGATGCCGTATGCTTTATTAACTGCTTTGTTAACCTGTCCTGCCACCTTCAAAGATTTGTGCACAAGCACCCCCAAGAGAAAGGATTAATTAGCAATCTTGTTGTGCGAGGCCCCTTGGGGAGGAGCGATCATAATATGATAGAATTCTTCATTAAGATGGAGAGTGAAGTAGTTGATTCAGAGACTTGGGTACTTAATTTAAATAAAGGAAACTACGATGGTATGAGGCGCGAGTTGGCTAGGATGGATTGGGGAATGTTACTTAAAGGGTTGACGGTGAATAGGCAATGGCAAACATTTAAAGATCACATGGATGAACTATAGAATTTGTTCATCCCTGTTTGGCATAAAAATAAAACAAAAAAGGTGACTCAACATTGGCTAACAAGGGAAATTAGGGATAGCATAAGATCCAAGGAGAGGACATATAAATTGGCCAGAAAAAGCAGCAATCCTGAGGATTGGGAACAGTTTAGGATTCAGCAAAGCAGGACAAAGGGATTAATTAAGAGACTGAAAATAATGTATGAGAGTAAGCTTGCAGGGAACATAAAAACTGACTGTAAAAGCTTCTATAGATATGTGAAGAGAAAAAGATTGGTAAAGTCAAGCGTAGGTCCCTTGCAGTCAGAATCAGGGGAATTTATAATGGGGAACAAAGACATGGCTGACCAATTAAATACATACTTTGGTTCTGTTTTCACAAAGGAACACAAATAAACTCCCAGAGATGTCGGGGAACATAGGATCTAATGAGAGGGAGGAACTGAGTGAAATCAGTATTTGTAGGGAAATGATGTTAGGGAAATTGACGGGATTGAAGGCCAATAAATCCCCAGGGCCTGATAATCTACATCCTAGGGTACTTAAGGAAGTGGCCCTAGAAATAGTAGAGGCATTGCTGGTCATCTTCCAAAATTCTATGGACTCTGGAACAGTTCCCATGGATTGGAGGGTAGCTAATGTAACCCCACTATTTAAAAAGGTGGTAGAGAAAGAACAGGGAATTATAGACCGTTAAGCCTGACATCGATTGTGGGGAAAATACTAGAGTCCATTATAAAAGATGTAATAGCAGAGCACTTGGAAAACAGTGACAGGATCAGACAAAGTCAACATGGATTTACAAAAGGTAAATCATGCTTGACTAATCTACTGGAATTTTTTGAGGATGTAACTGGTAAAATAGATAAGGGAGAACCAGTGGATGTGGTGTATTTGGACTTTCAGAAGGCTTTCGATAAGGTCCCGCATAAGAGACGAGCGTGCAAAGTTAAAGCACATGGGATTGGGGGTAAGATACTGACTTGGATAGAGAACTGGTTGGCAGACAGGAAGCAAAGAGTTGGAATAAATGGGTCTTTTTCCGAGTGGAAGGCAGTGACTAGTGGGGTACCGCATGGATCGGTCCTTGGACCCCAGCTATTCACAATATATATTAATGATCTAGACGAGGGAACTAGATGTAATATCTCCAAGTTTGCAGATGACACAAAGCTGGGTGGGCGTGTGTGCTGTGAGGAAGATGCAGAGAAACTCCAGTACGATTTGGACAGGTTAGGCGATTGGGCAGATGCATGGCAGATGCAATATAATGTGGATAAATGCGAGGTTACCCACTTTGGTGGCAAAAACAGGAAGGCAGATTATTATCTGAATGGCAATAGATTGGGAAAAGGGGAAGTGCAACAAGACCTGGGTGTCCTTCTGCACCAGTCGCTGAAGGTAAGCATACAGGTGCAGCAGGCGGTTAAGAAGGCAAATGGTATGCTGGCCTTCATAGTGAGAGGATTCGAGTACAGGAGCAAGGATGTCTTGCTGCAGTTGTACAGGGCCTTGGTGAGACCACACCTTGAGTATTGTGTGCAGTTTTGGTCACCTTATCTGAGGAAGGATGTTCTTACCATGGAGAGAGTGCAGTGAAGATTCACCAGACTGATACCTGGGATGGCAGGAATGATGTATGAAGAGAGATTGGTTGATTAGGTTTATATTTGCTAGAGTTTAGAAGAATGAGAGGGGATCTCATTGAAACTTATAAAATTCTAACAGGACTAGACAGACTAGATGCAGGAAAGATGTTCCCGATGGCTGGGGAGTCCAGAACCAGGGGTCACATTCTAAGGATAAGGGGTAAGCCATTTAGGACCGAGATGAGGAGGAATTTATTCACCCAGATAGTGGTGAACCTGTGGAATTCTCTACCACAGAAGACAGTTGAGGCCAATTCATTAAATATATTGAAGAAGGAGTTAGATATATTTCTTAAGGCTAAGGGGATCAAGGGATATGGAGAGAAAGCGGGGACAGGGTACTGAGTTTGGATGATCAGCCATGATCGCATTGAATGGCAGAGCAGGCTCGAGGGGCCGAATGGCCTACTCCTGCTCCTATCTTCTATGTTCTATGTTTCTAAGGTGTCTCTGTTCTTGCATCCCTTTAAAATTGTACCATTTAGTGTGTATGGTCTCTCCTCATTCTTCCTACCAAAATGTATCACCTCACACTTTTTTGCGTTGAATTTCCTCCCCCTCCAACATGCGGAAGAGCAACAATCGTTCTTGATTTATTCACCAGCAGCCTGTAGAATTCGTGCCTGGTCAGCTGATCTGTGCTTGCCTCAGGTCACTAGTGACTGTGTGTCTGAAAATCTGGCCAGAATGTTAAGAGGCCCCTCCCCCGAACAAGGCTACTATTGAATCTGTATCCACTGCCCTATCAGGCAATGCATTCCAAATCCTAACCACTCGTTACGTAAAAAAATTCTCATGTCACCTCTGGTTCTTTTGCCAATCACCTTAAATCTGTGCCCTCTGGTTATCGACCCTTCAGCCACTGGAAACAGATTCTCTTTATTTGGAGGATACTCATGTTTGAGAACTGGTGAGGGGACCAGTTTTGTGGGTGGAGATTCATTCAGACGGTTTGATGGACAGATGTAAAAGATCGAGGAGACTCAGGCGTATTGGGTTTTTGCACATAACTCACTTACACCCAGAACTCCGCGATCTCTTAAACTCAGATTACAATCCCTCTGGACAAGAATGTGGAGGAAACTCTGGAGCCAAGAGCTTAATGGAGAGAAAAACAAGGAAAGTAACAAAAGAGATTATTCAATCACGTGATGGTTTCTTCTCCTTAATTATAAAGATAAAATGATCCTTTTATTTTGCCTAATCACTGATACAATTTCGAGAGGCATGTTTTGGTTAAATCAGACAGGAGGTGTGTCAATCAGCCCAATTTGCATTACATCCCCATGAGTTGTCTTAGCTTGCATGTAATTCAGGGAATCTGCAGGGAATCTGCATGTAATTCAGGGAATCTGCAGGGAATCTGCATGTAATTCAGGGAATCTGCATGTAATTCAGGAATCTGCAGGGAATCTGCATGTAATTCAGGGAATCTGCATGTAATTCAGGGAATCTGCATGTTCTCCCAGTATTAGCCCACTGGTTATGTCTGGTTATGACTGGTTATGTCTGATGGCAGCTACATGAGAAATTCAGGTTTACATCTAACTGATTGAGCTGGGCGAGGAATCCATGTTATACCTCTTTGACCCCAGTGCTAATTTCTCCTTATATGGCTCGGTGTCAAATTTTGTCTGATAATTGCTCCTGTGAAGCACCTTGCAACGTTTTACTTAGTTAAAGGCAGTATATAAATACACGTTGTTCTACTAAGCTAAATCCATCCCTGGGACAGTCACTGGGAACAAGGAGCACAGGGAGGAGGCCAGTCAACCCCTCAAGCCTCTTCCACCATTCAGTTGGATCATGGGTGATCTGTATCTTAACTCCATCTATCCGCTTGGTTCCATGTCCTATAACACACAGTTCCCCCAGACATTGAACAGTAGGAACGTTACTTCTTTTTGTTATAATTGCAAAATACTGTTAGTTATAATTGCTAATCACATCCTCTCCTTGCAGAATGGAAAACCACGCCATTCCAATCCTACAGCGTGTTTCAGGGAAGGGCCGGGTTAACCCTGGGATTGAGCAATCCGAGCCTGGTTGGTGCAAGGATCTGTGGTGGGCGATCAGCGCATCTCACTGAACACATTTGGCCTAGAAATTCACTCGCCTTAGCGCCGCTTTTGAGGCGCTAGAGGGACTAGCGCCAGAGTTATGGCCAGTTTAAAAATTCCCTGGGGCCCTAAATCGGCGTTGCACCGGTAGCGCTGCGCCGGCACCGATGACGTCATCGGTGTGCGCAGCGTCCCGGTTGCCGTGGTAACCCGCCCGAACTCCGAAATTGAGTTGCGGCCGCCTCGCCCATGGCAGCCGCAAGCAACGTTCTGGCAGAGGTGCCTTACTCCAGTTTGCGCCGGCGCATTAAAGGCCCCGCGGCGGCCGGCCACTTTCCCGCCGGCCGCCTGCCCGCAGCTCCCTCCCCGGACTTCCCCCCCCCCCCCCCCGGAACAGATGCAAGCCCGGCACTTGTCCGAGGTGCCGGGCTCATTTTTAAGCTGATTTGCGCGGGCCGCGGCCGGGTGCAGGCAGCTCCTCCTTAACGGGAGGAGGAGGCCTGCACGTCCCCAGCCTGCCGCACCGCATCGGGTGCCGCAGCGCCGGAATTGCGGCGCGAAACGGCAGTTAGCGCCAATGTACCGCTGCAAAGACCCTTCAGTAGCGCCGGCAGCCGTTTGGGCGCGGCGCCACTGAATTTTTGGCGCGCGCAGGGGACTTAGCGCCGGCACTAACTTCCGGCGCTAAAGCCCTGGCTAAGCCAAAACCCAATTTCTAGGCCAAAATATTCACAATTCAAAGAAAAGCTGGCGGAAGAACCAATGTGGGAGCAAAGGGTCAAATTGTATTTATAATGTAAGGATTTGTGGATTAAAGAATTAGAAGTTGGAAGGTCACATTCCATTGAGGCGATGAGCGGTAATGGAAAAGGCGGGAAATCTGAGAGTGGGGATGATTCGCACAAAATCCTAAAAAGGATTGGGATCAATTGTTAGCCCAGAAATTGACTTAAACTGTTCAAAAACTATAGCCCAACACATTTTCTTTTTGTATTAGTGTTTAATTCACTGCCACCTCTCTCCCAGGAATACCCACCTTGAGGAAGTTCTGCTCTTCTCCCCGGCGGGATTTCCGTTTGTCTCTTTCTTAAAAATCTCTTCCATTTCCTGTTTTTTTGCAGTTCTGACGAAAGGTCATCGACCTGAAACATTAACTCTGTTTCTCTCTTCGCAGATGCTGCCTGACCTGCTGAGTATCTCCAGCATCTTCTGTTTTTATTACAGACTGGAGCCTCGATCTGTGTCTAAAGTTTGTTTGTTCTTGTTCGCAATCCTCGCCTTTGACCCGCTGCTCGCTAATAGTTTGATTTAAACTGAATTAGATTAATTAGTGAGAATCGCACAATAATCTTTATTAAACCATATAAATAACACCGACCTTTCCAAACATCCCAAACACTTCCTGCCCCCAGTCTGAGCTTTCCAATTATTTAAATAATCAGCTAAAATTCCAGGTATTAAAATCAGCCGCAATGAGCTCGGCTCGGGAGTTGGTGCGGTTCCCAGGGGCGGTGCAGCTGGAAACATCTGCATTGTATCAGACTTTATTTTTACAAAGTAATCCGAGGAGCTCCCGAGTTTTCTAAACTCTGGTTTTAAGGTCAAGCTGCTCTTTAGTTGTTGTGATTCCGATTTGTGAATGTCTTTGACACACTGGCCAGGCTCTGCAGCCGGGGCACCAAATTCAATAAATTCACATTTCACCAGGGAGGAAATTGTTTTCCGTTAAACGCAAACTGGTTCCAGATGTTTCAAAGCAACAACCCTGAGTTAATCAAATAGGAGCTCAGTGACCATCGCCCGAGTTAATATTTCAATCATTAACCCGTCTGCAATAAAAGGAACATTTTCGCCGTAAAAGACCATCGCAGGTGAGTCCGTTCGTTCCGTCCTCACCTGGATCTTCCACACCTGGATCTTCCACCATGAAGTTCCAAATCAACAAAACCCAGGTGGTGGTCGGAGTCCTGCTGGCCGCCAGCGCTATCGCCACCATCATCGCCCTGGCAGTGGTCTACGCTCAGGAGAAGAACAAGAGCGGGACAGGATCGCCCGAGAGTCCGGGGACAGGGTCGCCCGAGAGTCCGGGGACAGGGTCGCCCGAGAGTCCGGGGACAGGATCGCCCGAGAGTCCGGGGACAGGATCGCCGCCCGCCACCACACCGCCTCCATCTAACCCTTGGAACAAGTTCCGACTCCCCCAGTCTCTGGTCCCCGATCACTATGACCTGACCCTCTGGCCCCATCTGGACCAGCACCCCACCAAGGGCTATTATTTCACGGGGGAATCCACCGTCTTCTTCCACTGTGTCCAGGACACCGACCTGATCCTGATCCACAGCAACAAGCTGCACTTCACCAAGTTGGGGAAACACATCGCCCAACTGGCGGTCCATGATCGCTCGAATCCCCCCGAAATAGCAAAGACATGGCTGCAAGGGGACACCCAGTATCTGGTGATCAAACTGTCCTCCAGTCTGTCCACAAGTAAGAATTATTCGCTGCATACGGAGTTTGAAGGAGAGCTGGCGGACGACCTCGCCGGCTTTTACAGGAGCCAATACATCGCTGAAAATGGAAAACCCAGGTCAGCCTGCTTACAGAAAATAATTTACAAATACTGAGCTAACTATAAGGAAACATTACTTTCAAGGATTGTTAAAATACTGTTGTAAAAGAGATGGTTCAGGGAAGGGAGGCGATCTGGGAGGAGTGATTGGGGAAAGTGTGGGGGCAGAACATGGGGATTCCCATCACTTTGGGGGACGATCAGGAGCGGCACCCCTTTGATGGGCCGGCCCTGGGATCACACCTGTATTAGAAGCAAACCCCCAGTAATATTCACAACCGCCCTGGCCCCGACCCCTCTCCCCATCTCCTTGGTCTGGTTTGGACTCCAGTTCCGTGTGAAGGTGAACCGGGAGCCTCAGTCAGAGCTGATCTGTACTTGGACTTCACACGTCAAAACCGGGCGGCACAGACCGACCTGAACCCAACCGAACCGAGAGATCGCACAGAGGGCAGAAGGCTCAGTGGTTGGGACATTTCTCACAGAGCACAGCGTCCGAAACTCAACCAGCCCTGAGCTTGGACTCAATATAGGAGAGTTTCCCCACAATGATGGAAGTTACAGCACAGAAGGAGGCCATTCGGCCCCCGGTGTTGGAGCTCTCTCCTGTAACCCCATTCCCCCCTCCCCCATCCTTTTATGTTCCTTCTTTTCAAATATTCATCCCATTCACTTTTAAATGATGTTCTAATCTCTGCCTCAATAGCCACTGTGAGCAGCAGTGCCCAGGAGAAGTCATGCCCCATTCTGGGAGACGCCCGGGCAATTCCTGAGAGTTGGCAACCCGGCTCTACAGGGATCTTCTGTAAATGCTTACACGCTCTCACAAGCTGGAGCCAATGTAGGTCAGCAAGCACAGGGGCAATGGGCGAACGGGACTTGGTGCGAGTTAGGACACGGGCAGCCGAGTTTTGGATGACCTCAAGGTTACATAGGGTGGAATGTGGGAGGCCGGCCAGGAGTGCGTTGGAATAGTCGAGTCTAGAGGTAACAAAGGCATGGATGAGGGTTTCAGTGGTGGAGGGGGGGAGGGGGTGGGGAGTGTTGGGGTGTGGGGGGTTGGGGTGGGGGGGGGTTAGGGTGTGGGGGGGTTGGTGTGTGTGGGGTTGTGGTGTGGGGGGGTTGGGGTGTGGGGGGTTTGGGGTGTGGGGGATTGGGGTGTGGGGGGTGTGTGGGGGGGTTGGGGTGGGGGCAGTTGGGGTGTGGGGGGGTTGGGGGGTTTGGGGTGTGGGTGGTTGGGGTGTGGGGGGGTTTGGGGTGGGGGAGGGTTGGGGTGTGTGGAGGTTGTGGGGGGGTTGGGGTTTGGGGTGGGGGGGTTGGGGTTTGGGGTGGGGTGGTTGGGGTTTGGGGTGGGGGGGTTGGGGTTTGGGGTGGGGGGTTGGGGTTTGGGGTGGGGGGGTTGGGGTTTGGGGTGGGGGGGTTGGGGTTTGGGGGGGCTGGGGGGGTTGGGGTGTGGGGGAGGGTGTGGGGTGGGGGTTGGGGTGTGGGGGGTTGGGGTGGGGGGGTTGGGTGGGGGTAAGTCACTTTGCAGCAGTGCAGAAAGGCACGGATTGTCTCAGGTTATTGCAGGTTGTCCGGGAATAACCCTGGGAATCGTAATTCATCCTCGACAATCCCAGAATTGATTCCTCTCCATCCCTGCTCGCTCTGGTCACTGAGTGCTTCCCCGAGGAGTGAGTCATTCAGCACTTCACCAAGGGAGGCTCCGGGAATCCGTTAGTGGTCAATAGGTCTTCAAACAGACTCCCAGACAGTGACTGACTGACATTTCAACAAAATAACAGAAAGTGGGGGAGAAAATAATTTTTCAAAGTGGAAGATAAATATGAAAGTGCAGTCTGGTCATTCTGACTTCTCCTGTGATCACCGAGCTCTGATCTTCCTCTTATTAAAGAGTTATCGCAACAACTCAGATGCAGCCGACTGATGCCAGGAAAGCGTTCCCGTGCTTTGATGAGCCAGCGATGAAAGCCACATTCAACATTACCCTGTATCACAAAGCGGAACACAAAGCAATCTCCAACATGCCAGCAATCAGTAAGTCTCACAAGTTTCATTAGCTAATTAGCGGTTTTAATAAAGTAACTAGGGTAAAACGGGGGCGAGGGGGCTGGGGGGAAAGGGGGGCAGGTTGGGGGGCTGGGCGGGGGCGGGGCAGGGCGGGGGGGCTGGGCGGGGCAGGGCGGGGGGGTCAGGGCGGTGGGGGCTGGGGGGCCAGGGTGGGGGGGGGTGAGGGGGAGGCTGGGGGGCCAGGGCGGGGGGGGGGCAGGGCGGTGGGGGCAGGGCAGTGGGGCGGAGGCTGGGGGGCCAGGGCGGTGGGGCAGAGGCTGGAGGGCCAGGGCGGGGGGGGGGGGTGCCGCAGGGCAGTGGGGGCTGGGGGGCCAGGGCGGGGGGTGAGGCAGGGCAGTGGGGGCTGGGCGGCCAGGGCGGTGGGGGCTGGGGGGCCAGGGCGGTGGGGTGGAGGCTGGGGGGTGCTGGGGGGCCAGTGCGGGGGGGGGCTGGGCGGTGGGGGCTGGGGGGCAGAGGCAGGGGCAAGGTGGGGGCCCCCTCAGAATCTTATATGCTTCAATGAGATCACCTCTCATTCTTCTAAACTCCAGAGAGTATCGGTTCAATCTCTCCTCATAGGCCAACCCTCTCATCCCAGGGATCAATCTAGTGAACCTTCGTTGCACCGCCTCGAAGGCAAGTATATCCTTCCTCAGATAAGAGACCAAAACCGTGCCCAGTACTCCAGGTGTGGTCTCACCAAGACCCTGTACAATTGTAGCAAGGCTTCCTTACTCTTGTACTCCAACCCCCTTGCAATAAAGCCCAACATGCCATTTGCCTTCCTAATTGCTTGCTGTACCTGCATGCTAACTTTCTGTATTTCCTGTATGAGGACACCTAAATCTGTCTGAACACCCACATTTAATACGATAGTAAATTTACCAACATTTAATAGTTTCTCACCGTAAGATGAAGTTATGTGCACATCACTTCCTGTGAACTGTGAACTCTGTGCATACATCACTTCCTGTGCATACGTCACTTCCTGTGTTTGGACTAGTATAAATACTGAACTGCTCAGTATGGTAAAAGGGCTTCTCCTAGAGGCATGGTGAAGACCGCTCTTGTATATAGTATAATTATAAGTTGCTTAAAGCTTACTTTAAAGTTCCTTGATGTGTGAGACTCCTTTTTACATCACTCACCATTTAAAAATATTCTTTTTTTCTGTTCTTCTTACCAAAGTGAATGACCTCACATTTCCCCACATTATACTCCATCTGCCACCTTATTGACCACTCACTTAACCTGTCTATATCCCTTTTTAGGCTTTTTGTGTCCTCCTTGCAGCTTACTTTCCCACCTAGTTTTGTGTCATCAGCAAACTTGGATACATTGCATTCAGTCCTTCATCTAAGCCATTAATCTAGATTGTAAATAGCTGAGGCCCAAGCACTGATCCTTGCGGTACCCCACTAGGTAGAGCCTGCCAACCAGAAAATGACCCATTTAACCCTACTCTCTGTTTTCTGTCCGTTAACCAATCCTCTATCCATGCTAATATTTTACCCCAACCCCATGAGCCCTTATCTTGCGTAGTAACCTTATTGAATGCCTTTGGAAATCCAAATATACTACATCCACTGGTTCCCTTTTATCTACCATGGTAGTTACATCCTCAAAAAACTCTAATAAATTTGTTAACCACGATTTCCCTTTCATAAAAAGTGTGAAAAGTGATACATTTTGGTAGGAAGAATGAGAAGAGACAATACAAGTTAAATAGTACAATTTTAAAGAGGGCACAAGAACAGAGCGACCTGGGGGTGCTTGTGCACAAATCTTTGAAGGTGGCAGGACAGGTCAATAAAGCAGTTAATGAAGCATACGGCATCCTGGGCTTTAGAAATCGAGGTATAGGTGGGAATTTTAACCACCAAAAATGGGTGGGTTGAGGGCGGTTGGAATGTAAAATATTAAAAATTGAAACCCGCCTCCAACCCGCCCACTTCCTGTTTTAATGGAGGCGGGGCAGGGGACGGGCGACCAATCGGCTCCCAGGAAGCGAGTTTGTCATTTAAATATTGTAATGAAGCTGCGGGCCTCAGATTTAATCTCCATTTTAAATTTCACCCTGGCTGCTCGGGTTTTCCGATGGGAAACCCGGCAGCTAAAAGGAGGCGAGGACTGCTGGATCCAGCTGGTAGGTTCCTTTCAAGTGTCTTTCCACTTACCTGCGTTTAAATTCAGCAGGGCCTGAGGAAAACTGTTCTTCCGGGTTCCTGTTCTACAAACAGCTCCCCCCCAGTCCACTCACTCTCTGTCTCTCCGTAAATATCGGGGCCACAGAGTACAAACACCAGCAAGTTACGCTAAACCTTTATACAATATTAGTTTAACCCCCAGCTGCAGGATTGTGTCCAATTCTGGGCACCACACTTTAGGAAGCATGTTAAGGCCTTAGAGAGGGTGCGGAAGAGATTTACTAGAATGGTTCCAGGGATGAGGGACTTCAGGTATGTGGATAGGCTGGAGAAGCCGGGGTAGTTCTCCTTGGAGCAGGGAAGGCTAAGAGATGATTTGATAGAGGTGTTCAAAATCATTTAAGGGTTTAGATTGAGTAAATAAAGAGAAACTGTTTCCAATGGCTGAAGGGTCGATAACCAGAGGGCACAGATTTCAGGTGATTGGCAAAAGAACCAGAGGCGACACGAGGAAAAACCTTTTTGCGCAACGAGTGGTTAGGATTTGGACTGCACTGCCTGATGGGGCGGTGGATACAGGTTCAATAGTAGCTTTCAAAAGGGAATTGGATAAATACTTGACTGAAAGAAAAAATTGCAGGGAAATGGGGAAAGAGCGGGGGGGAAGCGGGATTAACTGGATCACTCTTCGAAAGAGCCGGCGCAGAATCGATGGGCCAAATGGCCTCCTTCTGTGCTGTATGAGCATAAAATTCATTAAAAATACAAATGATAGATCAAATCAAATCAGATCAAATAAAAAAAAATACATTGTATTAAATGATTTGTTGGAAATTAAATATACTGTTTGTTTGAAAAAAGGCGTACAGAACTGTTAGATCCTTGTGTTAATGGAGACACGGAATGCAGGAGTTGATTTACCAAGTGTTTATTGAACAAAGTCTGGAGGTGAACTAACTACACAAGATGCTATACAGGCTTATATACCCGAGTGGTCACTACTGGTACTACAGTACACAGGGGCTTCAAAAACATAGTTCCTCTTAAAGGTACATACACTACAATTCCTCCCCTTTTAGATAAATAGTACATAACATTTTTACAAGAACAATAATCTACACATTTGCTGAAGTTAATCAATTATACATTCAGTCTCTCTGGAGGCTTCCTGACTCGGTCCGGATAACGCCTCGGTGGTGTAGTAGGTTTCGGTGGTGTAGTAGGTTCTTTTGGCAAGGTCGATTCGGCTTCAATGCCAGTGTCGGGTTCATCTGGTTCCAGTATCACCGGATCGGAGGTAGATACTATGGGTATCTCTGCTTCATCACTAGGCGTATAGAGTTGTGGTGTAGGTTGTCCTTTTTCGGATGACTCTATGATCTGGTCAGCATGGCGCCTTATTATGCTTTCTCCCATGTCCACGGTATACATCAGCGGTCCTAGTCGTGTGCAAATAGTTCCAGGCTGCCATTTCTCGGTACGGTAGTCCCGGGCCAAATCTGGTTGACCTATCTGGAAGGTTCTAGTTGGCCTTTCATTCATGCTTTGAAATTGACGGTTCTCTACGTCCCTTCTGATGTTTGGCTTGACCAAATCCAGCCGGCATCTTAGTCTTCTATTGAAAAACATCATGGCGGGGGTTTGGTTTGTAACCACATGTGTTGCATTCCTGTACGCAAACAAGAAGTTATCTACCTTATGTTGTAGACTTATGTCTTCATTACCCATGGCCTTTATGGCCTTCTTGAAGGTCTGGACAAACCTTTCAGCTAATCCATTGGTGGCGGGATGGTATGGGGCGGACGTGTAGTGCTTAACCCCATTGTTTTTTAAGAACTTCCTGAATTCTTCGGATACAAATTGCGGTCCATTATCAGAGCAGATCTGTTCAGGCAGCCCATTCCTGGCGAATATGGTCCTTAATACTGTGATGGTTTTTTCCGTGGTGGTGGAGGACATCTTTATTACCTCCGGCCACTTGGAGTGTGCATCCACCGCGATTAAGAACATTGGGCCAGAAATTCGTGAACGGGGCTTGCCGCGCGTGCAAGGTCCCGATTTGCACTTACCCGACGCGCCTGCCGATCACCTCCAGGGACGCCTGGAATTCGTGTTTCAAAAAGAAGAATCCCAGGCAGCGTATGACGTCACGCCGCCCAGGAGTGCAGCCAGCGCGAAGCCAGGAGCGTGCAGTGTAACTGAGACACGCCCCTTGAGGTCTCAGTTTAACAGGACACGCCCCCAATGTTTCTGCCAAGCTGCTAAGCATTTTTACATGCAAAGCAGCAGTTTAAATAGGTTTTTGGAAGTTTTTTGAAGATTTTGGTAACTTTTATAAACTTTTAAAAATGTATACATTATTTTGAAGAATCTGAAGTCGTTTTAAACAGAATTAAAGCAATTTAAAGACTTTTAAAAGCCCTAAAAGAATTTTTTAAATTCCATTTATTTATTTAGCAATGTCGTCGTCATACGTGTCTTCACACTGTTCCCTTTGGGGAACTGTATGAAGTGGTGGAAGGATTTATGGCCATGATTAACGCTCATTCCATGACCGTAACCATCTTTGAACCAGCCATTAGGGCGGTTAGTCCTATGGCGGGAGGGTTTTACGGGCTCCCACAAGCTATACAAGGAGGGGGGGCCACCCACACCCACGGACGCAAATATCCCACTGGATGTCAACCCAGAATTTAGAGCCGGAGCTCCGACTCCACTTGCCGGGACTGTCTGGAGCGGGGTTCGAAACCCTACCCTGATCTGGCCCAGCGGCAGGGATCCTACCGCTATGCCAAAGGCCCAATCCGATTAGCAACGTGAAATGGCTGGAATGAGCACAATTCACGGCATTAAAAGAACTCACAATTGAACTGATGATGACCTCAGCAATCTCCTCAAGGAGGTGGAGGCGCAGCGCCTGCTCATCATTGGTAATGAGAAGTGAAAGGCGCCGCAAAAAGGGCAGATGATAGCTTGGTCTTTCAAGTGGCAGCATAGGGCTCCAGTCACGGGGAGGGAAAAGGCACAGGAAACGTATGGGTGTCACGTTTTGTGTGGAGTGGGCCTTTTGCGTAGCAGTAAGCATCCCCGCCGCTGGGCCAGAAGGAGTAGGGTTTCGAACCCCACTCCAGACAGTCCCGGCAAGTGGAGTCGGAGCTCCAACTATAAATTCTGGGTGGACATCCAGCGGGATACTTGCGTCCGTGGGTGTGGGTGGCCCCCCCCTCAGATGGGTTGTGGGAGTCCGTAAAACCCTCACGCCATAGGACTAACCACCCTAATGGCTGGTTCAAAGATGGTTACGGTCACGGAATGAGCGTTAATCACGGCCATAAATCCTTCCACCACTTCATACAGTTCCCGAAAGGGAACAGCGTGAGGATATGTACGACGATGACCTCTTGCGCAATGCACCTCTTTGGACCCTCAGTCGCAGATGCGAGGGGGCAAATCGTGCAATTGTTAAATTTTTCATTTTATTGACATGTAAAATGTTGGCCCAGTAATTCCCTTCCAAATGCGCGAGTACGGTCGGTGGTACTTACGCGTCTGGCCGGAGGAAATGCCGGTTTTCAGCATGCACAGCGCATGCGGGGAAAACCGGCATTTCCTGTCCTCTGAATGAAGGGGTTCAGAGGCAGAACGCGTGCGCAGTAAAATTCGCCGCTTTCATTCATGCTTTCAGTGAGGTCAAGTCCTTACAACTTACACATGAAAGAAGCATGGGTACAGTTGCTCCAGAGGCTGCGGAGGAAGATATTTCTTATCGTGGAGCTTCTGAAAGCATGTATGTCTGTATATATTCCTTTGCGTGTTATGTATATATTCCTTTACTTATGTGTATGAATGTATTATTTAATTATGACTTTCAGAGAAAGTAACTTATTGGAAAATCATAATTAAAAACATACATTCATACACATAAGTAAAGGAATATAAAACATACATACATATACGTAAAGGAATATATGCGGACATACATACATAATTACTTATTACTGATGAAAAGTTTCTTTCTTAAAAGTGCTGGAAATGTTACATTACTCATTTTAGAACACTCATTTTCACATTCAATTCACAGCCACAATTGCTCCTTCTACCTACCGTTCTGAAAACCCGTTTAAAAAAAAAAAAAAAATTTTAACTTTAAAACTTACTTAAAATTTCTTAAAATAACTTCCCTCCCTTTCCCAAACAAAAATATTGCCTTTCAGAAGCTCCACGATAAAATATATCTTCCTCCGCAGCCTTGGAACAACTTTACACCTGCTTTTTTCAAGTGTAACTTGTAAGGACTTACCCTCACTGAATCCATGAATGAAATCTACGAAGTTCACTGCGCAAGTGCTGCCTGTGCAGTCGCACGCGCTGTGCCTATGAACCCCTTCGTTCCGAGGACTGGAAATGCCGGCGTTCCCCGCATGCGCTGTGCATGCTGAACGCTGGCATTTCCAACGGCCAGATGCGTGAGTACCCCGACCGTACTCACGCATTTGGTCATGAATTTCTGGCCCATTGAGTCCATAAATGGACCAGCAAAGTCGATATGTACCCTTTGCCATGGAGATGAGGGCCACTCCCATGGATGTAGAGTGGCTTGTGGTGGGGCGTTTTGGACCTTCTGGCATCCTAGACAGCTCTTGGTCATTTCTTCGATGCCTCCATCGATACCTGGCCACTACACAAACGCTCTGGCTAAGTTCTTCATTTTCACTCCACCCAGATGCCCCTCGTGAAGCTCCTTTAGCGCTTTATCCTGGAGTTTGGGTGGAATCACCACTCTGGATCCACACATCAAGGTTCCTCGGCACACTGACAGCTGTTCTCTTCTTTGCGAGAATGCTGGCAACAATGGTTCGCCATGTGCTGGCCATCCCTTCACCGTTAAATCGTAGACTCGTGAGAGAGTCGGGTCATTTCTCGTTTCCTTTTCAATGGTAGAATTTGTCACCGGTAGACATTCCACTATGGTCGAGTGGAACATCTCCATTGGGTCCACTGTAGGCGCCTCTTCTACCGTTGGCAACGGTAGGCGCGATAACCCGTCAGCATTCCCATGCTGTTTTGTTCCTTTGTATTCTATGTCATATTGGTGTGCCCCTAGGAAAAGGGACCACCTCTGTAGCCTTTGCGCTGTCATAATGGGAACGCCCTTTTTAGGGTTGAATATGGAGACGAGGGGTTGATGGTCAGTCAACAAGGTAAATTTTTGTCCGTGTAGGTAATGGTTGAATTTCTTCACCCCCCACACCAGGCTGATTGCCTCCCTGTCGATCTGGGCATAGTTACGCTCAGCTGAGTTCAATGAGCGTGACACAAAAGCTATCGGCCGCTCCGAGCCATCAGGGAATCTATGCGATAATACCGCTCCCACGCCGTAAGGGGATGCATCGCACGCCAGTCTGATTAGCAGTGATGGGTTGGAATGAGCCAACACTTCCCTGGATGTGATCAAGCCTTTGCATTTATGGAAGGCACGTTTACAGTCTTCGCTCCATTTCCAAATTACTCCCGTTTGTAGCAGTGCGTTAAGAGGGTGCAGAACCGTTGACAAGTTCGGTAAAAATTTATGATAGTAATTTATTAATCCCAGGAACGACCTTAATTGTGAGACATTTTCAGGCGCGGGGGCTTTTACGACCGCTTCAATTTTTTCCGGTGACTTATGCAACCCTTCTTCGTTAATGACATGGCCACAATATGATATTTGTTTCTGGAAAAATTCGCACTTGGGGCGATTTGCTCGTAGGCCCCGTTCTCTCAGCCTCGTGAGCACCTGCTCCAAGTTGGCAAGGTGCTCGTTGTCCTTTTCTCCTGTTACAAGGATGTCGTCTAGGTAGCATTGAGTCCCCGGAATCCCTTGCAGGACTTGCTCCATAGCTCTTTGCCAGATAGACAGAGCTGATGCCACTCCGAAAACCAGTCGATTGTACTGGTACAGGCCTTTGTGTGTGTTTATCGTGAGATACTTTTTAGAGGCCTCCTCAACCTCCATCTGTAGATATGCCTGTGCTAAGTCAATTTTGGTGAAACGTTTCCCTCCGGATAGTGAGGTGAAAATATCTTCTATCCTCGGAAGAGGATACTGTACCGTGTGAAGAACCAGGTTTACAGTCACCTTGAAGTCCCCACAGATGCGAATTTTTCTCTGTTCTTCAGATTTATCATTATTCAACGTTTTCTTCATGACCGGAACGATGGGTGTTGCCCACTCACTCCAATCTACCTTGGATAATACGCCTGCTTTTTCCAAATTCTCCAGCTCTGCCTCGACGGCTGGATGAATTGCGTATGGCACCGGCCTTGCCTTAAAAAACTTGGGAATTGCCGCATCTTCCACTTTTATTGAGGCGGTGGCGCCTTTCAGGGTTCCTAGTTAGAGTCATAGAGTCATAGAGTTTTACAGCACAGAAAGAGGCCCTTCGGCCCATCGTGTCTGCGCCGCCCTTCCATCCCTGTCCAGTCTAATCCCATTTTCCGGCATTTGGTCCATAGCCTTGTATGCAATGGCATTTCAAGTGCTCATCCAAATGCTTCTTGAATGTTGTGAGGGTTCCTGCCTCTACCACCCTTTCAGGCAGTGCGTTCCACATTCCAACCACCCTCTGGGTGAAAAAGTTCCTCCTCAAATCCCCTCTAAATCTCCTGCCCCTTACCCTGAATCTATGCCCCCTTGTTATTGACCCCCCTACTGAGGGGAAAAGTTCCTCTTTATCTACCCTATCTATGCCCTTCATCATTTTGTACACCTCAATCAGGTCCCCCCTCAGCCTTCTTTGCTCCAAGGAAAACAACCCCAGCCTGTCCAGCCTCTCTTCATAGCTGAGGCGCTCCATCCCAGGTAACATCCTGGTGAATCTTCTCTGCACCCTCTCCAAAGCAATCACATCCTTCCTATAGTGAGGCGACCAGAACTGCACACAGTACTCCAGCTGTGGCCTCACCAGCGTTTTGTACAGCTCCATCATAACCTCCCTGCTCTTATATTCTATGCCTCGGCTAATGAAGGCAAGTATCCCATATGCCTTTTTAACCACCTTATCTACCTGTTCCGCTGCCTTCAGGGATCTATGTACATGTACACCAAGGTCCCTCTGACCCTCTGTACTTCCTAGCGTCCTACCACTCATTGTGTATTCCCTTGCCTTATTTGTCCGTCCAAAATGCATCACCTCGCACTTTTCAGGGTTAAATTCCATTTGCCACTTTTCCGCCCATCTGACCAACCCGTTTATATCGTCCTGTAGCCTGAGGCTTTCCTCCTCACAATTTACCACCCCACCAATTTTCGTGTCATCTGCGAACTTACTGATCATACCTTTTACATTCTCATCCAAATCATTTATGTAGATCACAAACAACAAGGGACCCAGCACCGATCCCTGAGGTACCCCACTGGACACAGGCTTCCAGTCACAAAAGCAACCTTCGACCATCACCCTCTGCCTCCTGCCACTCAGCCAGTTTAGGATCCAACGCGCCAAGGCACCCTGGATCCCATGGGCTCTTACCTTCTTGACCAGTCTCCTATGCGGGACCTTGTCAAAAGCTTTACTGAAGTCCATGTAAACCACATCCACAGCATTTCCCTCATCCACCCCCCTAGTCACCCCCTCGAAAAATTCAATCAGATTTGTCAGACATGATTTACCCTTGACAAAGCCATGCTGACTATCCCCGATTAATCCTTGCCTCTCCAAGTGGAGACTAATTTTGTCCCTCAGAATTTTTTCCAATAATTTCCCTACCACAGATGTTAGACTCACTGGCCTGTAATTCCCTGGTTTATCCCTGCTACCCTTCTTGAATAATGGTACTACGTTAGCTGTTCTCCAGTCCTCTGGTACATCCCCTGTGGCCAGAGAGGTTCTGAAAATTTGTGTCAGAGCCCCTGCAATCTCCTCCTTTGCCTCCCACAGCAGCCTGGGATACATCTCGTCTGGGCCTGGGGATTTATCCACTTTTTGGCCTGCTAAAACCGCTAGCACCTCCTCCCTCTCGATGCTAATATGTTCAAATATGTCACAGTCCCCTTGCCCGATTTCTATGTCTGCATCGTCTTTCTCCATAGTGAACACAGATGCAAAAAATTCATTTAATACCCCGCCTACATCATCTGGCTCTACACACAGATTGCCACTTTGGTCCCTAATGGGCCCTACCCTTTCCCTGGTTATCCTCTTGCCCTTAATATACTTATAAAACATCTTAGGATTTTCCTTTATTTTGCTCGCCAGTGTTATTTCATGGCCCCTCCTTGCCCTCCTAATTTCTTTTTTAAGTATGCCCCTGCACTTTTTATACTCCTCTAGGGCTTCTTCCGTCTTTAGTCTTTTGTAACTGCCAAAAGCCCCCCTTTTATTTCTGATGCATTTTTGTATATCCCTTGTCATCCAAGGTTCCCTTTGCTTGTTAGTCCCACCCTTGACCTTTACAGGAACATGTTGGCGTTGTACTCTCTCTATTTCCCTTCTGAAAATCTCCCACTGTTTTGATGCGGATTTTCCTATAAGTAGCTGCTCCCAGTCCACTTTGGCCAGATCCTGCCTTATCATATTAAAATCGGCCTTCCCCCAATTTAGAACCCTAATTTCCGGGCCGTCTTTGTCTTTTTCCATGACCACCTTAAATCTCACCGAATTATGGTCACTGTCGCCAAAATGCTCTCCTACTGACACTTCCACCACTTGCCCGGCTACATTCCCCAGAATTAGGTCCAGTACCGCCCCCTCTCTTGTAGGACTTTCTACATGCTGGCTCAAAAAGCTCTCCTGGATGCACTTTAAGAATTCTGCACCCTCTAAGCCTTTCACACTCTGACTATCCCAATTTATATTGGGGAAGTTGAAATCCCCCACTATTATTACCCTATTATTTTCGCACTTCTCTGCGATTTGCCTACATATCTGTTCCTCTATCTCCCCCTGACTGTTTGGGGGCCTATAGTACACTCCCAGCAAAGTGCTTGCCCCCCTTTTGTTTTTAAGTTCTACCCATATGGCCTCATTAGAGGAACCCGCTAATATATCATCCCTCCTTACAGCAGTAATTGACTCCTTAATATTGCAACACCCCCTCCTCTTATACACCCCCCTCTGTCTCGCCTGAAGATTCTATACCCCGGAATATTCAGCTGCCAGTCCTGACCCTCCCTCAACCATGTCTCCGTGATAGCACAAATATCGTACTCCCATGTATTCAACAACAACTTCAGTTCATCCACCTTTTTTACAAGACTCCTTGCATTAAAATAAATGCCCTCCAGCCCTGCCATATTCCCTTTTGCCTTCAAATATTTGCTCTGCCTTCCCAGCTGACTTGTTTTTTCCTGTGTATTTGTCTGTAAATCACCCCCTACTATAGCTCCACTCTGTACCCCATCCCCCTGCCAAGTTAGTTTAAACCCCCCGCAGCAGTGCTAGCAAACCTCCCCGCAAGGATGTTGGTTCCCCTCTGGTTCAGGTGTAAACCGTCCGACTTGTACAAGTCCCACCTTTCCCAGAAGCAGACCCAGTGATCCAGGAAACTAAAGCCCTCCCTCCTGCACCATCCCTTTAGCCACGCATTCATCTGTTCTATCTTCCTATTCCTATACCCACTAGCACGTGGCACCGGGAGTAATCCAGAGATTACAACCTTTGAGGTCCTGCTCTTTAATCCTTCACCTAGCTCCCTAAATTCTTGCTGCAGGACCTCATCCCTCTTTTTACCTATGTCGTTGGTACCAATGTGGACCACGACCTCTGACTGTTCACCCTCCCCCTCCAGAATGCCCTGCAGCCGCTCAGTGATATCCTTGACCCTGGCACCAGGGAGGCAACAAACCATCCTGGATTCACGTCTACGGCCACAGAAACGCCTATCTGTTCCCCTTACTATAGAATCCCCTACCACTATTGCTCTCCCACTCTTTTCCCCCCCTTCCTGGGCAGCAGGAGCACCCCCAGTGCCAGGAAGTTGGCTGCTGCTGCCTTCCCCTGGTGAGTCATCCCCCTCAACAGTATCCAAAGCGGTATACTTGTTTGAGAGGGGAATGGTCACAGGGGTCTCCTGCACTACCTGCCTGCTTCTATTGCTCCGCCTGGTGGTCACCCATTTCCTGTCTTCCTGTGTAGCCCTTCCCTGCGGTATGACCAACTCACTAAACGTGCTATCCACGACCCTCTCAGAATCGTGAATGCTCAACAACACATCCACCCGCAGCTCCAGCGCCTCAATGCGGTCTGCTAGTAGCTGCAGATGGATGCATCTCTGGCACACGTGGTCATCAGGGGCACCAGGGTCCCTGAATTCCCACATAGAGCAAGAGGAGCATATCACGGGGCTGGGCTCACCTGGCATGACCTTCCCCTTACTTAATTTAAATTAATTTACTATCCCCAATGTGTTCCTGTTGAAACACTTCTTTGGCGTTAGCCAAGATTTCTTTTAATCGTCCAGGTATGACGTCATCATCATTTTTTTTCTTACTGGTCACCGTCAGTGCCTGAATGGAGTGCCAGTCTAAACGTATCTTTCTGATCCATTCACATCCCAACAACGGTGGACCACCATCTTGCAGAACGTATAAATACAACATCTGTATTTCCTTGCCGTTGTATACAACAGGCCCCCTTATTTTCCCTATGGGGTATACTTTTTGCCCCGTATATGTCTTCAAGATAATGGATGTGTCTTTCAAAGGTATATGTGGAAATAGCCGCTCGTAATCCCATCGACTTATGACGGTCAGAGCTGATCCTGTATCTCGCTCCATTTTGACTGGGGACCCCGCTATCGTGAGGGTTACCCAAATGGTCTGGTAATCTTCTTTGGCAATGACATTATGTAATTTGAGACAGCTTAGTCTCTTGTTTCCGGAGTCGCTATCGCTCTTCTGGTCTTCGGAGCTACTGTCCGTCATCATTTGTACCTTTCTGTACTTTTCCTTGTTGACCTTTTTACTGTCAGCGGATTTTTTTCCAGATCTGCATACATGTGCAATGTGTCCCATCTTTCCGCATTGCCTGCATGCTTTGTCCTTGAACCAGCAGTCCTTCTGGTCATGGGTGGATCTGCTGCAACGATAACATCTCTCGAAACCCCGTGTCATTTCATGGGTGCCGAAGTCCTGTGGCTTTTGCTGTATCTCTGCAGCTCCTCTTGCTGTTGCTTCGTATGATACAGCCACACTGAAAGCCTTGTCCAGTGTCAAATCTTTCTCAGAAAGTAGTCTTTTCTGTGTTCCTTCACTTAGGAGACCGCAGACGAATTTGTCTCGTAGAGAATCTACCAGTCCTGCCCCGAATTGGCAGTGCTTTGACAGCTTTCGTAATTCGTTCTTGTGCTGATTCCTCCTGAAGAATTTGAATCGTTCCGCTATCAGCAGCGGTGTTGGGTTTAAGTGCTCCTGTAAGGTATCAACAATCTCCTTAAAATTCTTGTCCATTGGTTTGGCTGGAGTGATCAAGTTTCGTAACAGCCCGTATGTCCTTGCGCCCATCAGATTTAGAAGTACCGATGCCTTTTTATCATCCGCTACTTCATTCGCCTTGCAATATACCTCCACTCTTTCCACATATGTGGTCCAATCCTCTATATCACTATCGAAAGCAGTAATATTGCCAGTCTTCGGCATCCTGAAAATCAAAAATGGCGCTTCCCGCGCTTTTCCTTCTTCCCCGCCGAGTCAAGATGGCGCCTCCCGCGCTTTCCCGCTGCTGCCGCTGCTGCCAACGTTGTTCTCCGCGGTTCCCGTTGCGACCTGCAGCTTTTCGCGGTATTTCTATTTTTTATTTATTTTTTATATATATTTTAAATAGTTTCTCCGTTACTTGGAGAACTGTTCCCGTTGTGGAGCAGACCCTCTGGGACTTTCCCCTCCCTCTGCTCGGTCCGAACGCCGACCTGCTTTACAGCACCGGCCGCCTCCTGAGTGTTCCACCCTCTGTCTCCCTTTGCTTCTGCTTTCCGACTCGCTGCCCGGCCCCGCTGCAGAGCCACCCGATCGAGCCCCAGCCCGCCGCGGCCCAGGAAGGATCAGTGCACTACCTGCCACCAGCCCGTTTAGCTCGTGAAACCACAGTTTTTTTTCTTGCTTCGACCTTCGTCTGAGGAATCGATCTCCTTGAGGTGCTGCCGAATTGCAGGTAAGTTCGTTTCTAACTCGTCGCCACTGTTAGATCCGTGTGTTAATGGAGACACGGAATGCAGGAGTTGATTTAACAAGTGTTTATTGAACAAAGTCTGGAGGTGAATTAACTACACAAGATGCTATACAGACTTATATACCCGAGTGGTCACTACCGGTACTACAGTACACAGGGGCTTCAAAAACATAGTTCCTCTTAAAGGTACATACACTACAAGAACAATATGAGCAGATAATAAGTTGGCTAGCATTCCTCGCTCAATCTACCCCACCAAAATGAGAGCCGTCTCCATCCTAGTGCTCTCCGTGGGATCTTGCTGTGTGTAAAACAGCTGCTGCCGGTACCCGACTAGCAGTAGTGGTAATTCAAAATAATTCATTATGTGTCAAGCACTTTTGAGATGTTCTTGTGATGCGATAAATACAAGTTTTCCCTTTATTGCAGGTAGTAACACCACAATTGTCAATGGTAACACCTGGAATGTTACTGCCTTTGAAAGAACACCCAAGATGTCCACTTACCTACTCGCTTTCATTGTTTCCGACTTCACGTATCTGTGGGAAGAGAGAAATGAGACTTTGGTAAGAGATCAGAACTTAGTTACCTTTAAATCTAATTGTTTTTCCTTCCTTTGGGGCCTCCTGTGCCGTGGATTGTTCCATCGTGTTGGTGAACTGACCAGTTGGAGCCGATAATTCTTTGTCTCCAGCTGCTATGATATAGTTGAGAGAAATTCTGGGTGACTTGCCCAGTGAGATGTCTCTGCGTCATGTCACTATCTGGGCATCGCATCATGGGTACAATAAGGTGGCATTTTACAATGAGATGGTCATCGGCATTCCCCTACTGGGAATTAATTCAATGGATGCTTCGCAAATCATGCTGTACACAAGCCTGAATCCCCGATATTGGAATATTACCCTCGCCATAGGCGTTAATCCTGTGATGGGATACATCAATCCATATAGCACAAACTCAAACACATACATTGGAAAATGAAGCATGTTAAACTCCGGGGCGGCGGCAGCTCGATTTTAACATCCGGGTTGTAACATCCGGGTTGTAACATCCTGTCGACCAGCTGCCCACCTGAAACGGGCATCCAGGGCCATTCACACTTCATCTAGAGCCATCCTTTGTTCCTTGAATATCTCTTAATGTCTCTCAATGTCTCTTAGTCTCTCCTGCTTTCTATCCTATCTCTGACCTTCCCTTTTGTTCTTTCATCCCCTCCCCCTTTTCCCAGCTCCCACTTGCTTTAAAATCTATCCCTCTTCCTGCTTTTTTTCCAGTTCTGACGAAGGGTCTTCGACCTGAAACGTTGGGCCAGAAATTCAGGTCGGAGGCTTCCCGTGGGTGCAAGCCCCCGACCTGCACTTACCTAGCGTGCCGGCCGCTGTGTTGTGGGTCCACGTGGGATTCCGATCCTGGGCCTCCTCCAACTGCCGGCGCGCAGTGCTTGTGTATCCCAGGGGCGCAGTTTGTTCGAAGCGTCCCCTCGGATCACGTGGGCCATGGAGAGCCAATCGTAGCAGGGAATCTCTATTCATAGATTTGACAGGAAGACCTGTCAAATCTATGAATTACAGATCGGCCCCAAAACATAACTAAAACTTCAAATAAATTTTTAAGAATCCCATTTTTAAAATAACTAAAAATTACATAAAATAACTATTTTAAACAATAATTTAAATTTTTGAAAAAGTTAATTACAGTTTTTAACAGGGCTAAAAATAAACTTACCTTTCTTTAAAGTATTTAAAAATAATAAACCTGTGGGAAAAATGTTTTAATTTTACTTAATTCACCACTTACCTTGTTAAAAGCAGGCCTTGCGACTGCTTTTTGAAAGTGTAGCTGCTGGAGACTTACCCTCCCGGAGAAACCTGTAAAAAACCCGGAAGTTCCAGGCGTACGCGCTGCCTCTCCAGCGCACGCGTTCGACCTGTGAACCCCTTCCTTGAAGGGAACGGAAGTTCCGGTTTCCCGCGCATGCGCAGTGCATGCACGAAACCGGCACTTTCATTGGCCCTACGCGAGAGTACCCAGCGTGTACTCACCCGCGGGGACCCGAATTTCTAGCCCTGTAGCTCCATTTCTCTCTCCACGGATGCTGCCCTGGCCTGCTGAGTTTTTCCAGCGTTTTCTGTTGTTAATCCAGAGGCAGCTCGCGGGTGGGGTGGGGGGGATTTTACAGGTCGGAAGGGGGTGATCTCAGGGCAGCACTGAGCCAAGCCCCAATCCTGCTCCTCCTGGCCCCACAAAATCTGATGGGGTTTCTGCTCGGGTCTGTCAGCTCCCATTGGTTGAGGGTTCAGGGTTCGTGCATCGAGTCAGCCCTTTATTGGCCGCTGGCTGGCAGGGCCCTGATTCCATATATTTATGAAGCAACTACTGACTTGGACAGAACCCTCACCCCTGGGGTAATATCTACGTGGTAAGTGAACTTTAGGTAACTCCGGTGTGCTGGCGGAGGGAGTGAAAATCCCCTTGACTGTGCTAAATTGCACACCCTGATAAATCGCACATCAATTCAGTTAGGGCAATAAATTGTACAGGCTCGCTGCGATTTTTCTTTTTAACAGGTGTTTCTTCCGGTACATTGTGTAGTGTTTACTGTACAGAAACAGCAGTTTCTTCTCAATGATAAATATACTTGCTCTTATACAAAGAACCGAATATTTGACATGTACAGAAACAGTCATGTTCATTCTGTACTGAGGTAGTAAAGTGTATCGTAAACAGAAATGACTGCTTGCAATATTGGCATACACTCGCACAACACACTCGCATAGTCTTCCGCTGTCTACTACTTTGATGGAGATGTTAACCTTCTGATTTTAAATGAGTTAATGGGGTGAATTTTAACTCCCAAAATCGGGTGGTTTGGGGTCTGGTCAGATGTTAATTTTTAAAATCTCAAACCCGACCCCAACCTGCCCACTTCTGGGTTTAAGGAGGCGAGACAAGGGGCCGGCAGCCAACCCGTTCCCTGGAGACAGGTTGGCAATTTAAATGTTTTAATGAGGCTGGGAGCATCAGATTTAACCTGTTTTACAGGTTTAACCCCGGCCGGCTGGATTTCCCAGGCCTCGTGAAACCCGACAGCTGAAGGGAGGTGAGGACAGCTTTGGGGAGAAATGAAATGCTTCCTCTGAGCCCCCAAGCTCCCCCATCAGACCCCCCACAGAGACCTCCAGGGTTGAGGATCAGACCCCCACCACCACGCTCCCAGTAGCAGGCTCCATACTTGCTCCTGCAGCCTGCTCCGGAGTCCTCCCCGCCCGACTGCAAGCCAAGCATGTCAATCAACCTGACCTCTGGGCGGGAACCTGTCAAGGAGAAAGGTCGCATGCTGTGGAGTTAAAACTACTCAGCATGCAGGGAGACATGTCCGAACCTCCGCCTACGCAACCCACCCCTGTCAATATTGGGGCCTATGCTTCTGCTAAAATAGCAGACTGGAAAATATTCTATTCTTCCATTAACGTCTTGACAGTACTGTAGGCTACTGCTCCTTTAATACACAGTGGTGCTCCTTCTCTTAATAAGTAACAATCATTCATCTCTATAGAGTCAGTGACATTCCTAATGTAACGCTATAACACAGATGGTCATGTTCCTTTGTTGGAAAGAAGTAAAACAATATAACTTTCACACCGAGATTGCAATATTGGTTTGTACAGGGTTCGAATGTTCTCTCTGTCAGGAGCTGCTGTAGTTTGCTTGATGCAAAGACCAAAATTGTTCTTCTGGCCATCGATTCCTTCCATATAGGAGACCGTGTATATAAAACAATGTTTGAATTGACAAAAGATTTCTAAACAATTTAATATTTTTTAAGATCCGCATTTGGGCACGAAAACAAGCAATAGCGGAAGGACAGGGCAATTACGCACTAAACGTTACTGGGAAAATTCTAAACTTTTTTGAAACTTATTACAATGTTTCCTACCCACTTCCAAAATCAGGTATGTTTTTTCTAAGCACGTTGAGTATTCAGTGTTTTATTTAAATACAAATGTTTTATGTTTTTGCTGCATTCCATGATCACAACAATGCAGAATTTCCTTTAATATTGTTTATAATCTGAGGTAGGAGAACAGAGTTGTTTTAAAATTCTGATATGTATCCATTTCTCCAAACCTGTATTGACTGTTTTAGCAGCGATTATTCTTTAAGCCTGTGGTTATACTCGGTTTCTGATTTGAGAGAGGAACGTGCAGAATCCTTTCACAGCCACTAACTCAGTGTTATACTGCCTGAAATAAAAACAGAAAATGCTGGAAACACTCAGCAGGTCAGGCAGCATCTGGGGAGAGAGAAACAGAGCTAACATTTCAGGTCGATGGCCTTTCATCAGAAGGTGCTGGTAATGGTTCTGCTGTTGTCATTTGCAGTTCCTCCAAAACCATCTTTTGTTTGAAGTAAATCTGGCCTCACCATGGCCAGATTTACTTCACTTGATGCTGTACACCCTGGCTGCCACATGATGCACCAGGTTGGCACCACCCCACACCAATACCATAAAGCATCCCTACAATGTCCAAGCCATTCCTTCCCCATTCACCACCATTTCCGGGGGTACCGTTATGTCTCACCATTCACTACAACTCACTAAGCCGCTTCCAAAGGTGCACACAAAACCGTCCAAGACCGGAAAGTGTTGAAAATAAAGGTTTCAATGTTTGATAGCACATTAACAGAAACTTTACATGAACATTGGATAAAGCACCCAAGTGCCTACCCTTGTGTGTTGTTAGTTGGTATGATTGCACTAGGATGAGGGTGGCTAGTGAGATGGGGATGTGCTAATGTAGATAGAGAGAGACGGATGGTTGGAGGTTCCAGGTAAGTTGGTGTCAGTAAGGATGTGCAGGAGAAGGGCAGTGATGGGGATGTGGTGAGAGGCACAGCAGGTGAGTGTGGTTTTGTACTAACGTTTCATGATCTAATGAGATCATTGAAAGGTTTGCTCCACTGCACCCAGGTCCTCCTGATGACATAGAAACATAGAAGATAGGAGCAGGAGTAGGCCATTCGGCCCCTCGAGCCTGTTCCGCCATTTAATGAGATCATGGCTGATCATCCAAATTCAGTACCCAGTCCCTGCTTTCTCCCCATATCCCTTGATCCCTTTAGCCTTAAGAAATATATCTAACTCCTTCTTGAATATATTTAATAAATTGGCCTCAACTGCCTTCTGTGGTAGAGAATTCCACAGGTTCACCACTCTCTGGGTGAAGAAATTCCTCCTCCTCTCAGTCCTAAATGGCTTACCCCTTATCCTTAGACTGTGACCCCTGGTTCTGGACTCCCCCGCCATCGGGAACATTCTTCCTGCATCTAGTCTGTCCAGTCCTGTTAGAATTTTATAAGTTTCAATGAGATCCCCTCTCATTCTTCTAAACTCTAGCGAATATAAGCCTAATCAACCCAATCTCTCTTCATACGTCATTCCTGCCATCCCAGGTATCAGTCTGGTGAATCTTCGCTGCACTCCCTCCATGGCAAGAACATCCTTCCTCAGATAAGGCGACCAAAACTGCACACAGTACTCCAGGTGTGGTCCCTGTTTGTGACCTGTTGTGCAACCAGACTGTGTTGATTTCATGGGGAGGTCTCTTCTGCCCAAAGGAAGGGAAGAGAACATCCCTGCGTGCTGTGACTCCCTCCATAAGCATATGGAGGGAGCAATGGGAGAACCTGGTGCAGCCCTGCACATCTGTGCAGTCATTGTCAGTGTTTGTAGCACTTCAATGCTGTAGAACACTGAGTGGGACTAGCTGAAGGGCTCTTGCAGAGAGCCGGCACAGGCCCGACGGGCCGAGTGGCCTCATTCCGTGCTGTAACCATTCTATGATTCTAGCACAAATGGCAAAATAAAGTTGGCCATGGTCCCTTTAAGGAAACCAGCTGATGACGTGTCATGAAATGACGTCACCAGACCTGCTTCCTCTAATTGGACCGGGAAACACGCTGGGCGGGGCTTAACAAGCCCTAGCAACGGAAGGTCATTTCACAGAGCGGGAAGGAGCCAGCAGCGGGGTCGGGACTCGCCACGGTCCCGTCGAGGTGAGCAAAATCCCAGCCAGAGTTAATGTTTCATGTTCTGATGAAAGGACATCGACCTGAAATGTTAACTCTGCTTCTTTCTCCACAGAGTTAAGGCTTTGCTTGGCTGGAACTGCACTCCCACATCTGGGTGTGTCAGTAAGCTGCACTTGCCGCAAGTAAACTTTAAATGTTTTGGGAGTGTCTGGAGTCTCAGAATAAACTCCATGTCAGTTTATAAAATGCCCAGGAATCCATGAGATTTGTATGTCAGCTCTCAAGAGAATAAAATAAATATTAAAAGTGAATGTAACTGATGAAATGTCTGTACTAGCAACGTGTGCACAGATTACATGGGGTGGGGCGGGGCGGGAGACAGAGCGGGGATGGAAACACTGAATTCTTACACTGACCTTGTTTCTGATCATACTCTTCAGGCTTTCCCCCAGATCCTGCAGACCCTCTGACCCAGGAGGTTGTGCAGGGTTCTGCAGACCTCTCTCCTCTGTGCGGGTGGAAGCCAGGAACACCCCCTCAGGTCTGAGTCTACTCCGCTCATTGGGGACTCCCGTGATCGCCGTGTAGGGCAAGGTGGCATTATGGGTCTCCAGCTGTTTTCTATTTTTGCTGCACCTGTGATATGACAATTTCCTGTCCTAAGAATGATTAAAGGGACTGTAGTGAAATTATAATTGTACATAATCCGCTATCTGTAGAGAAATTATTAAGGAGCATCAGAGAATTGATGTATGTGGTGTCAGTAACGGGACACTAATTAACACAACATAGGCTGTGTGTCTCATGTGGTATTAGTGTCTCATGTTTCTCAAAATACCAACAGACCAGATTGCACTTCCCGACTTTAATGCTGGCGCAATGGAGAACTGGGGTCTTGTCACCTACCGTGAGACGGCACTCCTATATGACCCCAAACTGTCATCTAATGGAAACAAGGAGAGAGTCGTAAAGGTCATAGCCCATGAACTGGCCCATCAGGTACAAATACAGCATGTTGTTCCATGAGTGTATTAATCAAGTGTTAGCTTGGTTCATTTTTAAAATTCTCACCTCTGAGTTAGAAGGTTGTGGGTTCAAGCCCCACAACAGACTTGAGCACGGTTCATTGCAGTACTGAGAGAGCGCTGCACTGTCGGAGGGGCAGTACCGAGAGAGCGCTGCACTGTCGGAGGGGCAGTACTGAGAGAGCGCTGCACTGTCGGAGGGGCAGTACTGAGAGAGCGCTGCACTGTCGGAGGGGCAGTACTGAGAGAGCGCTGCACTGTCGAGGGGCAGTACTGAGAGAGCGCTGCACTGTCGGAGGGGCAGTACTGAGAGAGCGCTGCACTGTCGAGGGGCAGTACTGAGAGAGCGCTGCACTGTCGGAGGGGTAGTACTGAGAGAGCGCTGCACTGTCGGCGCAGTACTGAGAGAGCGCTGCACTGTCGAGGCGCAGTACTGAGAGAGTGCTGCACTGTCGAGGGGCAGTACTGAGAGAGCGCTGCACTGTCGGAGGGGCAGTACTGAGGAAGCGCCGCACTGTCGGAGGGGCAGTACTGAGAGAGCGCTGCACTGTCGGAGGAGCAGTACTGAGGGAGTGCTGCACTGTCGGAGGAGCAGTACTGAGGGAGTGCTGCATTGTCGGAGGAGTAGTACTGAGAGAGCGCCGCACTGTCGGAGGTGCAGTATTTCAGTTGAACCAAGGCCCCGTCTTCCCTCAGGTGGATGTAAAATATCCCACAGCATTATTCGAAGAAGAGCAGGAGCATTCTCCCCAGTGTCATTGATAAGATCAATACATTAATGAGGTAGAGAGGGAGTCTGTCTTCGATCGATAATGACAGTGATGATTTTGAAGCTGGCCCAGTAGAGCAGTGAGGTGGAGCTCGGCCGGGCCTATAACTGGCCCAGTAGAGCAGTGAGGTGGAGCTCGGCCGGGCCTATAACTGGCCCAGTAAAGCAGTGAGGTGGAGCTCGGCCGGGCCTATAACTGGCCCAGTAGAGCAGTGAGGTGGAGCTCGGCCGGGCCTATAACTGGCCCAGTAGAGCAGTGAGGTGGAGCTCGGCCGGGCCTATAACTGGCCCAGTAGAGCAGTGAGGTGGAGCTCGGCCGGGCCTATAACTGGCCCAGTAAAGCAGTGAGGTGGAGCTCGGCCGGGCCTATAACTGGCCCAGTAGAGCAGTGAGGTGGAGCTCGGCCGGGCCTATAACTGGCCCAGTAGAGCAGTGAGGTGGAGCTCGGCCGGGCCTATAACTGGCCCAGTAAAGCAGTGAGGTGGAGCTCGGCCGGGCCTATAACTGGTCCAGTAGAGCAGTGAGGTGGAGCTCGGCCGGGCCTATAACTGGCCCAGTAGAGCAGTGAGGTGGAGCTCGGCCGGGCCTATAACTGGCCCAGTAGAGCAGTGAGGTGGAGCTCGGCCGGGCCTATAACTGGCCCAGTAGAGCAGTGAGGTGGAGCTCGGCCGGGCCTATAACTGGCCCAGTATAGCAGTGAGGTGGAGCTCGGCCGGGCCTATAACTGGCCCAGTAAAGCAGTGAGGTGGAGCTCGGCCGGGCCTATAACTGGCCCAGTATAGCAGTGAGGTGGAGCTCGGCCGGGCCTATAACTGGCCCAGTATAGCAGTGAGGTGGAGCTCGGCCGGGCCTATAACTGGCCCAGTAGAGCAGTAAGGTGGAGCTCGGCCGGGCCTATAACTGGTCCAGTAGAGCAGTGAGGTGGAGCTCGGCCGGGCCTATAACTGGCCCAGTAAAGCAGTGAGGTGGAGCTCGGCCGGGCCAATAACTGGCCCAGTAGAGCAGTGAGGTGGAGCTCGGCCGGGCCTATAACTGGCCCAGTAGAGCAGTGAGGTGGAGCTCAGCCGGGCCTATAACTGGCGGCTGACCCATTGGAGGATGGCCCGTGATTCCCAATCCCACTTTAGGAAACTGTGAAATTGAACAATATTATCTGGTCATTTTGAAATGTCACCAGAATAAATAGAATCCCACTGGTTCACCAGTGTTGAGGTAGTTTCCGAACGAATTACAACAATTTACAACATTGCACAAGGCTCCTCGGCTCAAGCTGTCCATGTTGGAGCTTATTCTCCAAACAAACTGTACAACAAAAACAATTTGAATTTAAGAAGCGCCTAGAACATAGAAACACTTCGCAAGGTGCTTCACAGAGGCGTAACCAGACAAAAATGAAGGTGAGCCAATGAAGGAGATATTAAGCGGCCAGACCAAAAACATAGGTTTTAAGGAGGAAATTAAACTGATACACACACTCCTGAAATAACTCTCTGGTACAGACTGAGACTCTGCTGAAGTCTTACAGCTGAAATACAGGAGAATTGTTTGTAATGTTAAACTGTTCCTGTGTTTCAGTGGTTTGGAAACCTGGTGACAATACGATGGTGGAATGACCTGTGGCTGAATGAAGGATTTGCCTCTTATGTAGAATACCTGGGTGCTGATTATGCTGAGCATACCTGGAATCTGGTAAGATGATCAGGGTCAGAATTATTAAAGAAAGACCTGAAATTATAAGTTGTTCACAAGTAAAAAGGTAAAGTAACATTAATGAGGGTGGTACAGCATTGTTCTGATTGAGCTGCTTTATTGCAGTCCTGAGACTGATTAAACACAGTTCTGAAATCACACCCTGTAATCAGGTGACTTATAAATTATTTCCTTCTTCTATTTAACTATCGATGTGACGAACACTAATTATTTGCTAATGTTGTGCTCAATAGTTGAAGTTCAAGATTGATGAGTAGAAGTTGTTGCCATATAGTTATCTTATAAATGATTTACACTCTCATATCAAATTCCTTTCTCTGTTCCTTTATCGGGGTGTTAACTTGTACTTTAATTATTATCCCTAATGCTGTTCCGAAATGCCCGTCATACAGTATTGTATTCCTGTCTTCACTCTCAGTGGCGGAGTCTTTGTTAAAATGGAAGAGATTTGTTCAATACAAGGGCATTAGCATTTGTATATAATAGTATCAAGAATAATTCCTACCCTTTAAATCAAATCAAATCAAATCAAATCAACTTTTATTGTCATTGTTAGTGCACAAGTGCAGTACAACGAAATGTAGGCTTGCGGCTCCTGAGAGTGTACATTTGGATTAGGACACTTAAACATTTCAACATACATTTGTACATATATATTAGCATAAATATGACCATAATAAAGTGCATCGGCAGATGTGCAGGCTTTAGTGTTTATTTGTGGAGTTCAGTAGGATGACAGCCCTGGGAAAGAAGCTGTTCCTAAATCTGGTCGTACGGGTGCGAATGCATCTGTAGCATCTCCCAGATGGTAGGAGGGCGAACAGACTGTGGCTGGGGTGGGTAGGGTCTTTGATGATGGACCGTGCCCTCCGTAGGCAGCGTTTCTGATATATATGTTCTCTGGTCGGTAGCCGGGTGCCGGTAATGCGTTGGGCAGTTTTGACTACCCGCTGCAGGGCTTTCCGGTCATGGGAGCTACAGCTGCCGTACCATACTGTGATACAGTTTGTCAGGATGCTCTCTATAGTGCAGTGGTAGAAGTTAGAGAGGATCAGGGGTGACAGATTACATCCCTTCAGCCTCCTCAAGAAATATAGGCGCTGCTGGGCCTTCTTCACCAGAGAGGAGGTGTTGAGGGACCAGGAGAGGTCTTCCGTGATGTGGACTCCGAGGAACTTAAAGCTGGCCACCCTTTCCACCTCCGCCCCATTGATGTGGATGGGGGTGTGACTTCCGCCTTTGGACTTCCTGAAGTCCATGATTATTTCCTTTGTTTTCTTGGTGTTAAGGGCCAGGTTGTTGTCGGCGCACCACTTCACGAGATGCTGGACCTCCTCCCTGTAGGCTGACTCATCGTTGTTGGTGATCAGGCCTAGGTTTAATCTTGAAACCAATGATTACATATTTTAAGAAGGACTGAATTAGTTTGAGGGGGAACTGTGTGATTATGCGGCTTATAGTCTGCCTTCAGTGCTGGAATATGGCCTTGGATCTAGCTGCGCTGATGAGGTGACTGGCCCAGATTTTGCTGTGAGTCTAACAGTGCTCATCGTTGTTTATGCACAAATTGGACAGAAACTTCGGCGAACAGATGTGTTGATAAATGTGAAAATCCGGACATTGCTGTCCGAGATGCAGCGCTCCGCCGTAAACCGTGCAGAAACGGGATCTCACTGTCTAGCACCCTGTTGAAATAAATTGAACAGTGTGAAGTTCCTGTACTGGCGTTGTAGATACGGACTAAACTCGCCACAGGAAGTTAGAGCTTGTCCTTTCCAATCTAATAGAAACATAGATGATAGGAGCAGGAGTAGGCCATTCGGCCCCTCGAGCCTACTCCGCCATTTAATGAGATCATGGCTGATCATCCAAATTCAGTACCCTGTCCCTGCTTTCTCCCCATATCCCTTGATCCCTTTAGCCTTAAGAAATATATCTAACTCCTTCTTGAATATATTTAATGAATTGGCCTCTACTGCCTTCTGTGGTAGAGAATTCCACAGGTTCCCCACTCTCTGGGTGAAGAAATTCCCCCTCATCTCAGTCCTAAATGGCTTACCCCTTATCCTCAGACTATGACCCCTGGTTCTGGACTCCCCCGCCATCGGGAACATCCTTCCTGCAGCTAGTCTGTCTAGACAGAAGAACTTAAGAATTAGGAGCAGGAGTAGGCCATATGGCCTCTCGAGCCTGCTCCGCCATTCAATAAGATCATGGCTGATCATCGACCTCAACTCCACTTTCCCACCCGATCTCCATATCCCTTGATTCCCCTAGAATCCAAAAATCTGTCTATCTCAGCCTTGAATATACTCAAAGACTCAGCATCCACAGCCCATTTTGGTAGAGAATTCCAAAGATTCACAACCCTCTGAAGAAATTCCTCCACATCTCCGCCTTAAATGGCCGACGCCTTATTCTGAGACTATGCCCCCAGTCAGGGGAAACAACCTCCCAGCATCTACCCTTGCAAGTTTCAATGAAATCACCTCTCATTCGTCTAAACTCCAGAGAGTATAGGCCCAATCTACTCGATCTCTCCTCATAAGACAACCCTCTCATCCCAGGGATCAGTATAGTGAACCTTTGCTGCACCGCCTCTAAGGCAAGTACATCCTTTCTCAGATAAGGAGACCAAAACAGTGCCCAGTGCTCCAGGTGTGGTCTCACCAAGGCCCTGTATAATTGGAGCAAGACTTCCTTACTCTTATACTCCAACCCCCTTGCAATAAACACCAACAGCCACTTGCCTTCCTAATTACTTGCTGTACCTGCACGCTAACTTTCTGTGTTTCCTGTACGAGGACCTAAATCAACATTTAATACTTTCTCACCATTTAAAAAATGTGCTGAATTTCTATTCTTCCTACTGAAGAAAATAATCTCACATTTCTCCACATTACACTCCATCTGTCACCTTATTGCCCATTCACTTAACCTACCTATATCCCTTTGCAGGCTCTTTTTGTCTTCCTCACAGCTTACATTCCCACCTAGCTTTGTATCTTCAGCAAACTTGGATACATTGAACTCAGTCCCTTCATCTAAGTCATTAATATAAATTGTAAATAGCTGAGGCCCAAGCACCCATTTAACGATGTGGTAAGTCTTAATTACTGCCAAACAACCTCTCTGGCCCTGAAAATTAACTTTTACAAGTGTGGCGTCTCATGCTTTTAATTACTGTTGAAGATTTAGAGAAACAAATTAAAATAATTTTTTTTAACTTTTTATTTCTGTCCCTTTTTCTTCTCTCTCTGTTAATCTTGTCTTTCTTTCCCTCATTTTATTTCGCTTTCTGAACCTGATTTGACATTGAATAAAATATTCTAACTGATGCATCCTGGTTCAGACTCTGTGCACCACATTAACGATTCTTCAAACTGATTGGTTAGAGAGATACACAGTTGCTTGCTCTGTTTGCACAGGTCCCAGATGCCCTGTAGAGGGTGCTGCACTGTTTGGCTGTCCTGCTGACAGCAACTTGCTGTGCAAAACCCCACAGAAAATCTATGAGCAAGAGCAAGTGTAATGAATGGCAGGCTCCGTTCCTTCGCAGCTCACTGCAAAATCTAGCCCATGGTTTCTGGGCCCTGAGTTTGAGAAGACTCAATTGAGTTCTCAGTGAGTGTGAATCTGTGGCTTAAGGCAGCTCCTGTTTTATCAATGTGGTTCTGAGAAACCAAAATCCAATATTCTCCGTGCTGCAGTTCTGAAGCTGGAGTCATGGGGCAAGGTTGGAAGTGACTGAGTTGTCCAAATGTTTCATATAGTTGTATCAAATTCTTCCTTGTCTTATTTTAAAGGTGAAATTAACTATTTAAAATAAAATAACACCAGAGAGGGACTTAATACTAACAAGGTGCGACCTCACAATATCATTGTTCACAGTGATCTCCAGCCTGTAGTACTGAGCAAGTTTTGTTCCGGGACTATCCCTTGCAATATTGGAACCAGGAGTGCTTGTTGTGGCCATTTATATGGAGGACACGCCATGTCCCAACACTGACCTCTGTCACCATCATCAGCATGAATACGCATTCAAAATGTGAATCATAGAAATTTATGGTACAGAAGGAGACCATTCGATCCATCGTGTCTGTGCCGGCCGACAAAGAGCTATCCAGCCTAACCCCACTTTCCAGTTCTTGGTCCGTAGCCCTGTAGGTTACGGCACTTCAAGTGCATATCCAAGTACTTTTTAAATGCGATGAGGGTTTCTGCCTCTACCACCCTTTCAGGCAGTGAGTTCCAGACCCCCACCACCCTCTGGGTGAAATAAGTTCTCCTCAACTCCCCTCTAATCCTTCTACCGATTACTTTAAATCTCTGCCCCTTGGTTGTTGACTTCTCTGCTTGGCGAAACAGCTCGTTCCTATCCACTCTATCTAAGCCCCTCATAATTTTATACACCTCAATCAAACTTCCCCTCAGCCTCCTTGTTCCAAAGAAAACAACTCCAGCCTCTCCAATCTTTCCTCATAGCTAAAATTCTCCAGTCCTAACAACACCCTTGGAAATCTCCTCTGTACCCTCTCTAGTGCAATCACATCTTTCCTGTAATGTGGGGACCAGAACTGTACACAGTACTCTAGCTGTGGCCTAACTGGTGTTAAAGCATAACTTCCCTGCTCTTATATTCTATGCCTCAGCTAATAAAATAAAGTATCCTGTATGCCTTCTTAACCACCTTATCTACCTGTCCTGTTACCTTCAGGGATCTGTGGACATGCAGTCCAAGGTCCATCTGTTCCTCTACACTTCTGTCCTACCATTTACTGCGTATTCCCTTGCCTTGATAGCCCTCCTCAAATGCATTACCTCACACTTCTCCGGATTGAATTCCATTTGCCACTTTGCTGCCCACCTGACCAGTTTGTTGATATCTTCCTGCAGTCTACAGCTTTCTTCCTCACTATCAACCACATAGACAATTTTTGTGAAATATTTTAAAGGAAGAGATCCTTTATATTTTTCTCACTTCAAATATCCTGAGTCGAGTACAATTTACTAATCATTTAAATTTACCATCTGATACAAGTTTGTTTGATAAATAATTATTTAAGTTCCTCTAAATTGCTTCCATCACAGGAATCCTCTTCACACTGTACCAAGATGAGAGACAAGTCTACTTGCTCATTAATTCGTATACAATCATTGTCCCTTTTTACAGAAAGATCTAACTGTCCTAGACGATGTTTACAGAGTGTTTGCTGTCGATGCTTTAGCCTCATCTCATCCTCTCTCCTCCAAAGAAAATGAGATTAACACACCTGCGGAAATCAATGAGCTTTTTGATGCTATTTCGTACAGTAAGGCAAGTGCTCAGTTTAATCTTTCTTGCAGCATGTTGTACGCTGTGTGTTGTGGAGTATTTTAAACCAGCACTCGACACGAGGTTTTAGATCGATAGTCAAGTTGTCTTTATTGCACCGGTGGGGAGACAGTCTGCTCTGTCTTAGCCAGACTTTTTCCAAATTGGTGCAGCAAACACTACATTTTTATATATTACAACACACATGGCCATCTCATGCACAATTCATTCCGGCCACCTGATTGGATCCTGGCCCACATGCACCCACACGGATTGGTTACGAATCTTAATATAAACATATATAAGCTGCCTCCTCAATCAATCACTCAAACTGCTGATTAAAAGATACCTTGGGATGCAACCTAGGCAACAAAGTTCTGACGGGCAGTTGAAACTCCAGAGATACTCCATTAAACTGCCTTTTAGTCTTCAAAGGTCCGTATGGATGTGGCCTTTCATGTTAGCCCCTGTCTTTTTATACTATTCAGTGAAACTGCCAGCGATGTCATTTTAACTCTTTCCCCACTGCATTGTGTAACTGGATCATTGTCATTCTAACAAACTTCTCTTTGGTTTCCTTGCAGGGAGCATCTGTTCTTCGAATGCTTTCTAACTTTCTCACGGAGCAAGTATTTGTGAAAGGGCTCAATGTAAGTCTGAATGTTGCATTTTATTTGATGGTGTCAATTAATTTGAAATATTTCAGTTGCTGAAATTTCCTGAATTTCTTGACTACTTTTTCTTGCCTTATAGACCTATCTCCAACAATTTTCTTATGGCAACACAGTGTATTCTGATCTCTTTGATCATCTGGAGACGGTATGTATCTTAAAACAAATAATTAAAAACAAGAAGGGATTTAATAATAATATTTATGACTGAAAATACAGATGCTGTAAACTTCCATTTAAAAAAAAGCACAAAACTGCTTGGAATAGTGGCTAGTGACAGACCTGGGGGTGCCAGGATCAACTGCGGGTAAATTCAGAATCTGCTTTTTCAGTCTTCAGCAATTCTCTTCAAACAAGTTGGCCAAAATTGGCAATTTCAGATCAGGTGTGATAAACTTTCATTCTCTTGCTTACTTAGTTCACTAAGCTGTTCTCAGGAAGTCTTTTGAACAAAGCACGCCAATTCCTTTAATGTCAAACACAGAACATAATTGAATTCTGGTTCTCGGCTTCTGACGGTGGCAGTGCAGCGATATCATTATCCAACTATTGCCTCCTTTTATTGTTTACTCACTTCCCAGCATCTAAATGCAACCAGATCTCGACAGATCTCCATCTAAAGGTGATGGATCTTTGTGGATCTCCAATTTGTTATGTTAACTGTTAATTCTAAGCTATAAATCCAGGATAGATTGTGATCAGTTATATGATAATGAACACGGATGGACACATTGGAGGTAATTTTAACCCACAAAAATGGGAGGGTTTGGGTCAAGTAAAAAGTTAAAATGTTAAAAATTCCGAATCCGTCTTGAACCAGCCCACTTTCGGTTTTGACGGAGGTGTGACCGGGGGGGCGGGGGGGAGGGGTGGGTATGACCAATCCGCTCCCAGGAGATGAGATGGGGTTGGGGGGAGAGTGACCAATCTGTCAGTCAGTAAAATCTTCTAAGGAGGTTGCGTGCCTCCATTTTAACATTTATTGTTAACTGATGTTGGCTGGGTTTCCCGGCCATTGGCAAACCCAGCAGGTAAAAGGAGGCGAGAAGAGCTGAATCCATGAGGTAAGTGCCTTTGCAGCCCAACAAGCTAACTTGTAAACACCGCGTTCCCCACCCACCACGATCTGTCTGACCCCCCACCCCACCGATCTCCGGGCAACACTCTCCCCCCCCCCCCCCCTACACAAACACCATCTCCCCCCCAAACACCATCTCCCCCCCAAACACCATCTCCCCCCCCAAACACCATCTCCCCCCCAAACACCATCTCCCCCCCCAAACACGCCATCTCCCCCCCCAAACACCATCTCCCCCCCCAAACACCATCTCCCCCCCCAAACACCATCTCCCCCCCCAAACACCATCTCCCCCCCCAAACACCATCTCCCCACCAAACACCATCTCCCCCCAAACACCATCTCCCCCCCAAACACCATCTCCCCCCCCAAACACCATCTCCCCCCCCAAACACCATCTCCCCCCCCAAACACCATCTCCCCCCCAAACACCATCTCCCCCCCCAAACACCATCTCCCCCCCAAACACCATCTCCCCCCCAAACACCATCTCCCCCCCAAACACCATCTCCCCCCCAAACACCATCTCCCCCCCCAAACACCATCTCCCCCCAAACACCATCTCCCCCCCCAAAAACGCCATCTCCCCCCACAAAAAACGCCATCTCCCCCCCAAACACGCCATCTCCCCCCCCAAACACCATCTCCCCCCAAACACCATCTCCCCCCAAACACCATCTCCCCCCAAACACCATCTCCCCCCAAACACCATCTCCCCCCCAAACACCATTCCCCCCCAAACACCATTCCCCCTCTCTCTCTCCCCCCCCACTCTCCCCCCCACTCTCCCCCCCACTCTCCCCCCCCACTCTCCCCCCCCACTCACTCTCCCCCCCCACTCACTCTCCCCCCCCCACTCACTCTCCCACTCACTCTCCCCCCCCACTCTCCCCCCCCCACTCTCCGCCCCCCACTCTCCCCCTGTTCCTCTGACGCGCCCTTTTGCCACAGGCTTTCCCGCCCGACAGGGAGTCCACCCGTCAATCTGCCCGTCGGGTGGGAAGCCTGGAGAAAAAATTGAGAAGATGTGATGCCGTTGAAAGCTGCAGGAATTTGGGGAAACCTGCCCATAACTCACCCCGCTCCGAACACGCGGCCCCGTAAATATCGGGCCGTTTATTCTGGGTCTTGTAACTGAGCACCGACTTTCTCTCTCAGGCTGTCGTTACCTCTGGCTCTATCACGTTACCGCATTCCGTTAACATCATTATGAATCGATGGACGCTACAGATGGGTTTCCCAGTCGTTACTGTAAATACGGAAATTGGACTTGTTAAACAGAAACACTTTCTTCTTGATCCAAATTCAACTGTGACGCGTCCTTCAGAGTTTAAGTGAGTCTGTTCAGTAAATTGATGGTCAGTTAGGGCCATATTTTAATATTTTGATACTATATAATAATTTAACGTGACATTGTTAAATTCTTTTTATATGAAGCTTATAAATGATAAAATAACAAAAATTTGTGATTTTCCAGTAAACAATTTGTACACAATTCCTGATGTAAAAATTCACTTTGTACAAATGGAGTTAAAAATTATGAGGTTTTTATATTTAAGGAGTAATAAAAGAATCTTGCACTGACCCACCTTCAAACTCTTTAAATCCAATGAATTACTTTGAGGTATGTGAACTTTGACTGTTGTTATTTTAGCAAATGCGGCAGTCATTCGCACACAGTCAGGTCTCAAATGGAGCAATGAAATGAACGAGCCCCTCATCCATTGGTGATTCCAGTTCTTATTGAAATAAAGCCAAAGGATAGTTAGCATCACCAGACAAGGGGTCAGGTTAACATCTCATCTGAAGGAAGTGGATGGCAGTGTTGCACCCCTCGTGCACCTCCTCATTAATCTATGCAATTCGGATAATTGGTATAACAATTCGTATAATATACGTGCGTCCCTGATGCCATTTTAAATGCTGACTGGGTGGAGTGTTGCCTGTGGATGTTCCCTCAGTGAAACGTGGCGGAACAGAAGAGGCCTGAAAATGTAAGTTTCAATTTATGTTGGCGTAAGTGTCTGCCCTGGCTCCAGCAGAATAGTGTGGGATCCCCACCCCCGATATTCCCTGGCTGGGCCGGGCTGCAGGACGTTGATATTGGAGCTCGCTGTGTGTATGTTCCTGGGGCCTAGTCCCCAGATTGACCGGGCTTATTGCTGGCACAGTTGGTCAGACGGACACCCCCTGGAGTGGGGCTTGCACCCCAACTTTCACAATCAGAGGTACAATCTCCTTAAGTAAATGTTGTGCTAAGAACAACAAGCTGTCCTGCCCGGTGACAGGTGTGTCTGACCAAATATTGTTCTTTGTGTTTCAGTTATACTTGGTATGTGCCAATTACATGGAGGAAACGAAATACAGCAGAGAATCTAACTTGGTTATTGACACCCGAAGGTAGGAATTCTTGACTTCGACACATTACAGAGAGATAAAAGAGGCGGAGATTTTGAGGCCTCTCACCTGATGGAAACTGGGCGTTGGTGGAAAATGACTAACAACCTGTCCCGCAAACTCACCCCTTCCTCACACCCCTGGGCTACTGGACCCCCGCCCGAGTCAGGACCCTTTAATGTGTAAATCTGAGTTGTGTGACGGTCACCATTTTAGTGCAGATACCTGCCACAGTGCAGCGCTCCCTCAGCACTGACCCTCTGACAGTGTAGCTCTCCCTCAGTACTGCCCCTCTGACAGTGTAGCTCTCCCTCAGTACTGCCCCTCTGACAGTGTAGCTCTCCCTCAGTACTGCCCCTCTGACAGTGTAGCTCTCCCTCAGTACTGACCCTCTGACAGTGCAGCGCTCCCTCAGTACTGCCCCTCTGACAGTGTAGCTCTCCCTCAGTACTGCCCCTCTGACAGTGTAGCTCTCCCTCAGTACTGACCCTCTGACAGTGCAGCTCTCCCTCAGTACTGCCCCTCTGACAGTGCAGCTCTCCCTCAGTATTGCCCCTCTGACAGTGCAGCTCTCCCTCAGTACTGCCCCTCCAACAGTACAGGATTCCCTCAGTACTGCCCCTCCAACAGTACAGGATTCCCTCAGTACTGCCCCTCCGACAGTGCGGCACTCCCTCAGTACGGCCCTCCGACAGTACAGGACTCCCTCAGTACTGCCTCTCTGACAGTACAAGACTCCCTCAGTACTGCCCCTCTGACAGTACAAGACTCCCTCCGTACTGCCCCTCTGAAAGTGTGGCACTCCCTCAGCACTGCCCCTCTGACAGTACAAGACTCCCTCAGTACTGCCCCTCCGATAGTACAAGACTCCCTCCGTACTGCCCCTCTGAAAGTGCGGCACTCCCTCAGTACTGACCCTCCGACAGTAGAAGACTCCCTCAGTACTGCACCTCTGACAGTGCAGCGCTCCCTCAGTACTGCCCCTCTGACAGTGCAGCGCTCCCTCAGTACTGCCCCTCTGACAGTGCAGCGCTCCCTCAGTACTGCCCCTCTGACAGTGTGGCGCTCCCTCAGTACTACCCCTTTGACAGTGCGGCACTCCCTCAATAGTACCCCACTGAAAGTCTGGCGCTCCCTCAGTACTACCCCTTTGACAGTACAAGACTCCCTCAGTACTGCCCCTCCAACAGTGCGGCACTCCCTCAGTACTGCCCCTCTGATACTACAAGACTACCTCAGTACTGACCCCCTGACAGTTCAGTGCTCCCTCAGTACTGCCCGCTTAAAGTGCGGCACTCCCTCAATACTGACCCTCCAACAGTGCGGCACTCCCTCAGTACTGCCCCTCTGACAGTACAAGACTCCCTCAGTACTGCCCCTCTGACAGTACAAGACTCCCTCAGTACTGCCCCTCTGACAGTGCAGCGCTCCCTCAGTACTGCCCCTCCGACAGTACAGGACTCCCTCAGTATTGCCCCTCTGACAGTGCAGCGCTCCCTCAGTACTGCCCCTCCGACAGTACTGGACACCCACAGTACAGGACTCCCTCAGTACTGACCCTCCGACAGTACAGGACTCCCTCAGTACTGCCCCTCTGACAGTACAAGACTCCCTCAGTACTGCCCCTCTGACAGTACAAGACTCCCTCAGTACTGCCCCTCTGACAGTGTAGGACTCCCTTAGTACTGCCCCTCTGACAGTACTGCACTCCCTCAGTACTGACCCTCCGACATTACAGGACTCCCTCAGTACTGCCCCTCTGACAGTGCAGCGCTCCCTCAGTACTGACCCTCCGACAGTACAAGACTCCCTCAGTACCGCCCCTCTGACAGTGCAGCGCTCCCTCAGTACTGACCCTCCGACAGTACAAGACTCCCTCAGTACTGCCCCTCTGACAGTGCTGCACTCACTCAGTACTGCACTGAGGTGTCTGCCGAGATTTTCTGCTCAAGTCTCTGGAGGGGGACTTGAACCCACGACCTTGTGAGAGTGCTGTCGCTGAGCCTGCTCACCTCCTTGTGTAAAGTCCTTGTTTTTGCACATTCCAGCTGTAGCCAGTGGATAGTAATCGAGGTGGGAATCGCTAATAGTCGAGGGTACGGAGACCAATCCCAGCGCAATCGCTAGATCCGAACAGACTGAGTCTGGAATTTTCCCGCTGCTTATCTTCATATTACATCATTAGGGGGAGAGTGAGAGACTTTTATGTTGGGTGGAATTTGAGGTGAAAGGACAGTAAACTAACCAATTCCGCAAACATAGTCTTCACAATCGGAGGTACATTAGTTAAAGATTGAGTTGCATGACTTTCTCTTTTCCACAGATCCTCAGACCTGTAAAAATGTGTCACACCTTCTCTGAAAGTTAGGTTTTGAAAGTTTTGAAAATGTAGTTTTCTCAAGTGGAATAATTATTTTGCCAGCATCTACAATTTGTTTCTGTTTTGATATTTATAAAACTTCTTCGTCTATAGTATTTGAATTTATATACTTACCAAGCTTTTGGGTAGAAAAATCTAGAATGAGCAAAGCAGCAACTGTCAAGAAAAATGTCAAAAAAGGAAATAGTTTAAAGGAGACGGGAATGGTCCAGGGTATGTTTGAAGTGCAAAGTCTTTCCCACATCCAGTTAGTCCAAAAAGGCAGCTTTGAATTCCAACTCCTAACTGATGGAGCGAGATGGAGTGAGGGATGAGGACATGGTGTGTTTACCTGTGATGTTTCTGAGGTCAGATAGCTTCGCAACACTCACTCTAGTTCTTGGCTGTTGGGAAGTTAAGTTTGAGAAGGATGTTCTAAGGTTAGTTGGTGGGTGTTGAGGAAGCTTTACTCGACATCTGCTATCATCCACAGTTCCACAGAAAGTGACATTCTCCACCGTGATGACATTTGGTCAAACAAATAAGTAAAAGAATTAGAACAGCTACAATCAGATTGCCCCATGACGCATTCAGTTCTTGTCATAATGGCTTTGTTTTAAATCCCACTATAGAAACTTTCAGTGAAATGAAATACAGCGGCGATGACTGGTTCTTGGCCAACATTAATGTTATGGGATATTACAGAGTGAATTACGATGAGAGGAACTGGAACAATCTCGTCGAGCAATTGAAAAGAAATCACACAGTGAGTACAATCTTTATCCTTTGCTTCGCTGTGCTTGTTGTTAAAGAGCTGACAGAACAGTCGATGCCTTCAAAACCAAACTTCAAATGGGAGAAACAAGTAACTCCCTTGGTTATGAAGCTATAAGAGTAGAAGCTACTGCTGATGACGTTACTGAAGGAATGTTTAACCAGCATGTACCGAATTCCTCTCCATTGCTTTATCTGAGACATCAATGAGGGATTTTAACTGGGAGAGACTTTCCGCTATGAACCTGCTCCAGTAAGTTAGTTCCCGCCTGTCCGGGGCAGCCGGAGACCATTGCAGGCGGGAGGACAGGGGTGGCATGGGATGGGTGGGTGGGTTGGAGGTGGGGGGCAGGGTCCATGCAGCGGGGGTGGGGGTGCAGGCAGGTGGACTGGGTGGGGGGTAGTTGGGGGGGAGGACCTCATCCGCCTGCAAAACTTTCCAGTTAAAATCAGCAACATCAGGAAAGGGTCAGGTTACAAGCGGGAAAGGAAGCCGCTCATTTTTAACTGCTCACCTGTCCGATTTCTTCTGGTTGGGTAGTTTAAGTTCAGCTCCATTACTGTACCTGGGTTAATGCCATGGTCAACAGAGTAGAATATGATAAATGTTGAGCCTTCACTATATACCGTCTGTTAGCGGATTTCCCGTGGTTGTGGTTGCAACAAAGGGTTGTTAGTCCAGTAACAATAACCTCCACGTGATTCAGGCCCGAGTGGTTTTCAACAACAAGCTTTAATATACAAAAGCAAAATACTGCGGATGCTGGAAATCTGAAATAAAAACAGAAAATGCTGGAAATACTCAGCAGGTCAGGCAGTATCTGTGGAGAGAGGAACAGCGTTAATGTTTTAGGTCGATGACACTTCGTCAGAACTGGTCTTGCATATACATTGACTATTAACAGTACTAGTTTTTATATAACTGTCCTACAGTATTATATTAAATGACCAGCCATTAATACAACCTGTTTGTCTTCACGAAGTCTCGTTCAATTGATCAGATTTGTAATCTTTTGTGGATGGACTTCCAACTATCCCAAGAGCGCTCTGAACAAGAGGAAAAAAGTCCCATCCTTATACTATTCGGCTACCTTGGGCTGCACCTACGCACAACAGTATGTGTTGGTGCACATTGGCTGAGGCCACGTATTGAGGTGTTTTCCCCACTTCTAATCTTGCGGCCTTCATCTCTGTTCTACAAGCTTTGTTTAATGCAAAAGCCATGTGACCTTGCATTATTCTGACTGCCTTGTTCTATCTCTTACTGTGGTATGTGGTGTCTTAGCAACGGTCCCTTATCGCGATATGGGCTGTCTCTTGACCTGGGTGTTTCTCATTCTCTGTCTTGGTTTATACATTCCCCCTTTCCTCCACATGCTGGGATACCGTGACTGTTTAAACCAGTTTAAAATATTTTAACACCATCACCTGTCTCTCCCCTAAATCGACCCACATCCTTTCTGATCAGAAATTTAGCTTTATTGCCCAAGATCGTTGATATTGTGACCTGGCGGCTATAACAATTAAACAATTTGCTACTGTAATCTCTAATCTTCCAAAAAGCACATCGATTAACAGTTTAGTTTAAATCAATGAGCTGGTTTAGGAATCGCTGGACGAACAAAGACCGCGGTCCCTCTCGTTCACCTTCTCCCCTCCTGGGAGTTGCATGATCCGACGATAATGGGGTTGTTGACCAATCACAGCGATCAATCTCTATCAATGAGTCTACAACAGACCCAGACATGAGGTGAGGAAGACCCCCAGTGGTGGAGAGCTTTGCGAACCAGAGGTCCAAAGTTACCTGTTCCTCCCGAGCACGCTGCACTCACCACACATCACAGCTCAAATTACTCAGATACTGGATCCCAAAATATTATATTCTGAAAGAGATCTACCTAATTTGCATTTGAATGAATCAACACTAATTGTTCCACCGTCTCCCTAGGGAGCCTGTTCCTAGTTGACCACTCGCTCACTGAAAGGGATGACTTTTAACCCCCAGAAATGGGTGTGTTGGGTCAGGTGAGATGTAAAAATGTTTTAAATCTCAATCCCGACCCTAACCCCCCCCCTAACCAATGTTTCCTTTAAGCTGCGCGGCTGCACAGCTGTCTGGCGGTCCTGTGCAGCCCGGGACTGGCTTTCCCTATGTTGAAGTTCACGGGCGAACCTGTGAATGGGCCAAACAAAATGATGGGGAACATTGCCTCTAACCCACCCACATGCGGGTTTAATGGAGGCATGACAAGGGGAAGGCAGCCAACCCGCTCTCAGGAGGCGGGTTCCATTTAAGTATTATAATGAGGCTGGGAGCCTCACATTTAACTTCCCTTAGAGGTTTAACCCTGGCCGGACGAGTTTCCCAGGCCTCAGGAAACCAGGCAGCTGAAGTGAGGTGGGGACAGCTTTGGGGAGAAGATAAGTGCTTTTACAGCACTGCTTATGGGCCAGGAGGACCAGGAGTGCTTCCCCCACCCCCTCCCAAGTTTACCTGCTTCCCTGGGATTGGAACCTCCCCGCTCCCCCCCCCCCCCTCCACCCCCACCAAGCTCCCACTAGAAGTTGCAGGCTCCGTACCTGCTCCTGCAGCCTGCTCCAGAGTGCTTCCGGGTTTCCCGACCAAATCTCCACTGCCCGCTCAGAAAACCCACCTCATCAATATCTGGGCCATTATTTCCGCAGAATAGTTTTGAACATAATTGCTCCTGATAATCCAACCACTCCATTCCCTCAATCAGTCTGGTTGCTCTCCTCTGTATCCTCTCAATAGCTGCAATGTCCTTTCTGTACTGTACACAGGATTCGAAGCGCAGCCACACCAATGATTTATAAAGCAGCAGGATTACCTCACTATTGACTCAATATTTATTTGCCAAACCATAGTTTATGAACAGAGTAACAATTGCAATGAAATACGGTTTATTTTGTAGCATTCCTTGTAACATAGAAAATAACAAAATACGCAACACTGCCCATGTTGGTGGGCTAGGAACCTGGCTGCTATAACCTAGGAGGACGCTCCCTCCCTTTGTCCAACTTCCTTAACAATTCTTCCATCCGATGATCTCCAAAGACCATTATATCCTTTTCCCCCTTCCTATTTCCCAGATGGACAGGAAGCCAAAGGGTTAACATCTGACCCCCTCCCAACTCAATGTCGAGACTCACCAGCCGAGCTTGCAGTTACTATGGTGACCACCCTGTTTTGAGGACTGCCAGAAACTAACTCCTGCTGGCCTCAAATAAATCGGAAATTCGACACCTTGTGTGAATCTTCACAGGGAACTTCCATTGTCTCAAACTGAAGTGGAATATGGAAGTCCCTGGTTGATGAAGATCTAATCCTTCTCCCCTGGACCTGCCTGGTCTGTGGTTTAATCCCTTATGAGTGAAATTAACACCGTTTTATTTCAGATTAAACCAAAATCCTTCTGTGGTGATATAGTCAGAAATTCTGAAATTGACAGGGAGAGGATTCTGGATAAGCATTCAAGAAATATAAAAACAGATTGTAAGAGCTTCTACAAGTATGTAAAAAGGAAGAGTAGCAAAAGTAAGCGTTGGTCCCTTAGAGGCTGAGACAGGAGAAATTATAATGGAGAATAAGGAAATGGCAGAGACTATAAACAAATATTTTGTATCTGTCTTCACAGTAGAAGACACAAAAAGCATACCAAAAATACTGGGGAACCAAGCAGCTAATAAGAGTGTGGGACTAAAAGCCAACAAATCCCCTGGTCCTGACGGCCTACATCCTAGGATTCTAAAGGAGGTGGCTGCAGAGATTGGTTTTGATCTTCCAAAATTGGTCTTAGCGGATTGGAAGGTAGCAAATGTAACCCCGCTATTCAGGAAGAGGGAGAGAGAAAACATGGAACTACAGGCCAGTTAGCCTGACATCAGTCGTTGGGAAAATGCTGGAATCCATTGTTAAAGAAATGGTATCAAGTCACTTAGAAAATCATAACATGATTAGGCAGAGTCGACATAGTTTTATGAAAGGGAAATCGTGTTTAACAAATGTATTCGTTTTTTGAAGATGTAACTAGCGGGGTAGATAAAGGGGAAGTTATTCACTTTGATAGGAAGAATAGAAAAACAGAATATTCTTTAAATGGTGAGAAACTATGAAATGTTGGTGTTCAGAGAGATTTAGGTGTCCTCGCACAGGAAACACAGAGAGTTAGCGTGCAGGTACAGCAAGGAAGGGAAATGGCATGTTAGCCTTTACTGCAAGGGGGTTGGAGTACAAAAGTAAGGAAGTTTTACTACAATTGCACAGGGCTTTGGTGAGACCACACCTGGTGTACGGCGCACAGTTTTGGTCTCCTTAGCTGAGAAAGGACACACTTGTCTTAGAGCTGGTGCAACGGAGATTCACTAGATTAATCCCGGAGATAAGAGGGTTGTCCTATGAGGAGAGATTGAGTAGATTGGGCTTATACACTGTGGAGTTTAGAAGAATGAGAGATGATCTCATTGAAACATATAAGATTCTGAGGGAGATTGAGAGGGTAGATGCTGTGAGGTTGTTTCCCCTGACTGGAGAGTTTAGAACCAGGGGGCACAGTCTCAGGATAAGGGGTCAGCCTTTTAAGACTGAGATGAGGAGAAACTTCTTCACTCAGAGGGCGGTGAATCTTTGGAATTCTCTGCCCCAGAGGGCTGTGGAGGCTCAGTCATTGAATACATTCAAGGCAGAGATCAATAGATTTTTGGACTCTAAGGAAATCGAGGGTTATGGGAATCAGGCAAGAAAATGGAGTTGAGGTCAAAGATCAACCATGATCTTATTGAATGGCGGAGCAGGCTTGAGGGGCCAAATGGTCGACTCCTGAGTCTATTTCTTTTGTTTTTAAGGGACCAATAGGTATTATCATCGACTGAACCAATGGCTGCAGCTCCTCCATTTGTCGGAGGTGGAATTCCAGTGTGACAAGTTTCTGTTATAATATAAAGATAGGAATTTACAATCGCAAAATTTACTGGAAATGCGTTCAGTTGTAAGATTTTAAATATTAAATTTACAAGGTCAAAACTGAAAGAGGGCATCTTCATTCTTAAAACTCCAGCTGCTGAATTATCATTCTGAAAACACAGCATTTCTCAACTTTTATCGCAGTGCATTTTCAGATCTGATAGAGGCAAAGTGGAAGAGCAGATTTTCCAAGTCCTCATCTCCCATCGCCACCTTACACCCACAATACATGCCAGCCCTGAGCAAGGACTCAGACACTATTGTGATCGCTGCTATTTGCTTCTGTTAAATCCCACTGAAGAATAGAACGACTGAGATTGTAATCTAACACAGAGTACCTGCTCTAGAGATTCAGTTCAGCTTTTAAAGTGTAATTGTGTGAACCATGCTTGAAATCTATCTTTTATAGGTTTTTCCAGTCATAAACCGAGCCCAGATAATTGCTGACTCCTTCAATCTCGCACGGTAAGTTGCTTAAAACTTCTTATGTGGCATCTAAAAACAACAAATGTGATCATACAGTGAAAGATAACATTAAATAACGTGAAACCAGTAAACAATATTGGTGCTTTTGTAAACATTCAAAGTGTTTTCTATTAGAAAGCAATCCATGCCCGCACGCAGAAAAACCTGGACAAGATTCAGGCTTGGGCTGATAAGTGGCAAGTAACATTCGTGCCACACAAGTGCCAGGCAATGACAAGTCTAACCACCTCCTCTTGACATTCAATGGCATTACCATGGCCGAATCACCCCACCATCAATGTCCTGGGGTCACCATTGACCAGAAACTTAACTGGACCAGCCACATAAATACTGTGGCTACTAGAGCAGGTCAGAGGTTGGGTATTCTGCAGCGAGTGTCTCACCTCTTGACTCTCCAAAGCCTTTCCACCATGTACAAGGCACAAGTCAGGAGCGTGATGGAATACTCTCCACTTCTCTGGATGGGTACAGCTCTAGAAACACACAAGACGCTCGACACCATCCAGGACAAAGCAGCCCGCTTGATTGGCACTTTATCCACCAGGTTAAACATCCACTGTCTCCACCGCAGCTGCAGTGTGTACCATCTACAGGATGCACTACAGCAACTCAGTAAGGCTTCTTCGGCAGCACCTCCCAAACCCGCGAGCTCCACCACTTAGAAGGACAAGGGCAGGCGGTGCACCTCCAAGTTCCTCTCCAAGTCACACACCATCTTAACTTAGACATATTTCACCACTCCTTCATCGTTGCTGGATCAAAATCCTGGAACTCCCGACTTAACAGCACTGTGGGAGTACCTTCACCACACGGACTGCAGCAGTTCAAGAAGGTGGCTCACCACCACCTTCTCCGGGCAACTAGGGGTGGGCAATAAATGTCGTCCTTGCCAAAGGACGCCCATATCCTGGGACTGAATTAATTTAAAAACTCACACACACAGGTTATTTTTGTAGTAAACGTTACTTCGGAATGAGGGGGAGGCGCTCATTGAATGAGTGGAGCTCAGACATATATTGGTTTTGGAGGGAGTGCAGCGCAGATTTACCTGAATGATACCGGTAGTTAAAAGGGTTTAATTATGAGGACAGGTTGCACAGACTAGACTTGTAAATGGCATTTAATTATCCATCAATAAGCCATATGTATTAATCATAAAGTCAATATCATCCAGTTTATACTTAGAAGCTAAGAATAAGTTAATAAATTAATGTGGTGGTTTCCAAACTGTGGAACATGTATCAGTAATGGAATGCAGTGAGGATGGGAAAGAGAAAATAAATTAAAGAAAAAGGGAACAATCAAAAATAAGAAAGGGAACACTTGTGGCTTTGAATAGAGCTTCATTGCATTGTCAAGTTGGGCTCCGGCAATGTTGACACAGAGTGGGGAGAGACTGTGAACATGGAGCGAATGTCACTCACTGCAAGTCCCACCCTCACTGCACATCCATTCCTCACTCACTGCGAGTCCCTCACTCACTCACTCACTGCGGAATGGGTAATTCAATAACAGGTATTTGGCTTTAGCCAACAATAGAAGACTTTCCCAAGTTGCTCAATGCCCAGAGGGTATTTCAGTGTAATGGTGCTGAATAACTTTGTTTGTCATTGTTATTGGAGCATCATCTTTGACAATGGCAATTAAATCTTTTACCATTGACAGCCCTTGAACAAGCTACTCTTAGAATGAAGAATAAACTGACCGTATGTGTTTACTGCAAGGAGTAATTCAGTGACAGGTTTAACATTTTGTACAAACTCTGTACGTAAATCAATCTTTTTGTAAAATGACGTTCATTCTAAATGGCCCTAAAAATACAGTCGTAACTATTTGAAATACTGATAAATGTTAAAACTGCAATCTGTTGGTAGAAGAATTCACTCTTCATACCGAGATAATGTGCAGCCTTTATTTAAAGTGAAAATGATATAATGTCCATATCCATGGTTAGTGAGACACGAGGGGAAGTAAAAGTCTTTGGGTGAGTCCTGAAAGGTTTGAGGCTCCCTGGCGAATGCAGCTTCCACAGGAAACTTTAAGGCTAATCATCATCTCCTGGTAATCATTTTAGTGAAAAAATCAGCATGAGCACAAAACGAGAGAAGCTCTCCATAACATTTGCCGCCGACACCACAGCCCATCTGCTGCTGAAGCTTCCTACATGGTTCATGATCTCCAGACTCCACTCTGCCAATCCAATGCTCTACATTCCCGCCTTCCATCCTCCACCTTCCATCTTATTCAACACTTTGCTGCTTGAGTCTGATCCCGCACTAAGTCCTGCTCACAGTTACCCCCATTTTTACTGACCTAGTGCTCCAACAGCACAAATTTAACATTCTTGTCTTTTTTAAACCCACCTTGCCCTTCTTCTCTTGATTTTTGTATCCTTCTCTAGCCCCACAACCTCTCTTCACAAACTCTCCATTCCTCATACTCTAGCTTCCCGTACATCCACATTTCCCTTTGCCCCACCATTGATGACCGTGCCTTAATCCACCTAGAGCCCACTCTGGAATTCTCTCCCAAAATCCCTAAACCTTGCGACCCACCTCTCTCGACCTTTAAGGCAGTCCTTAAAACCCAGCTCTTTGACCGAGCTTTTGATCGTCCCTCCAAATCTTTTCTTCTTTGGCTTGATGTCTGTTTTCCGCCAAATTCTGTGAAACACCTTTGGATGTTTTTATATATTAAAGGTGCTATATAAATACAAGTTGTTCTTTTGTAAAATGATCAACAGGAATAGTTCTAGTTCTATCAGCCCTCCCCACAGTGTCCCAGTGAAAGGTCAGTAAAAAAGCAAATTATTATTTAAATGGAGAGAGATTACAAAATGCTGCAGTACAGAGGGATCTGGGGGTCCTTGTACATGAAACACAAAAAGTTAGCATGCAGGTCCAGCAAGTAATTAGGAAGGCAAATGGAATGTTGGCCTTTATTGCTGGGGGGATGGAGTATAAAAGTAGGGAAGTCTTGCTACAACTGTACAGGGTGTTGGTGAGACCACACCTGGAGTACTGCGTACAGTTTTGGTCTTATATAAGGAGGGATATACTTACATTGGAGGCAGTTCAGAGAAGGTTCACGAGGTTGATTCCGGAGATGAAGGGGTTGTCTTATGAGGAAAGGTTGAGCAGGTTGGGCCTATACTCATTGGAGTTTAGAAGAATGAGAGGTGATCTTATTGAAACATATAAGATGCTGAGGGGGCTCGACAGGGTAGATGCAGAGAGGATGTTTCCCCCCGTGGGGGAATCGAGAACAAGGGGGCATAGTCTCAGAATAAGGAGTCGCCCATTTAAAATGGAGATGAGGAGGATTTTCTTCTCTCAGAGGGTCGTGAATCTGTGGAATTCTCTGCCCCAGAGAGCTGTGGAGGCGAAGTCATTGAATATATTTAAGGTGGAGATAGACAGATATTTGAACGATAAGTGAGTCAAGGGTTATGGGGAGCGGGCAGGGAAGTGGAAATGAGGTCGATGATCAGCCATGATCTTATTGAATGGCGGAGCAGGCTCGAGGGGCCGAATGACCGACTCCTGCTCCTATTTCTTATGTTCTCATGTCAGCTAGCCACTGTGTGAGAGGGTGTGCTTTCGCTTTGAATATATTCTGTCTGTCTTGTTTTACAAGTTACTCCACTGAAGATCAAATTGTATATAAATTGCTGCAGCAGTGAAACAGTGAAAAGGAGAATTACAGCAAATCGATTGTTTCTAGAAGGCACTTTGTTCCATATCCAATGGACTAATGCTCTTTGTCCTTGACAGGGCAAAGTACCGTCCCACCACAGCGGCACTGAACACCACAATATATCTGGTCAAAGAGTTCGACTATATTCCCTGGCAGGCTGCCCTGGATAATTTGGCTTACATTAAGATCATGTTTGACCGTAGTGAGGTTTTTGGACACATGAAGGTAAGGAATTCTGGAAACGCTCATTTCCAGCTGTTTTGAATTCTGTCAGTACTTTCTGAGCTTTTATGGTTGTGATCTGTAGCAAGTCAAACAAATGCCTCTTTATTATATAAAATGGATTTGTCATCACTGCAATGGAATACATTGCAGAAAAACCTAAATGCAATATATTAAAGGAGAGGAGTTGGCTAGAGAGAGTATTTTCTGTTCAAAGTATTCCTCCACTCTCCATTGGAAAATAATCAATCAAATATATTTCCAAATTTAAAAAATGAAATTTACTGTGTGATGAAATGAATTATTTTTGTCTTGTTTAGGTTTGGTGCCTATCTCTTTAAATCCACTCTGTACTTCAGCAGTTTATAAAGTGACTGCTGTTCAGGCTAAGGTACAAAATGCAAAACTACAAGTAAAAACAACAAGAAAGAAAGATCATGTAATACAATCTAGTCACATCAAATAGGGAACAATGATAGACCTTGTTTGTAGCAAATCAAAACACTAATAAAAGATAGTGAAAACCATAATAAAAGATAGGACTGCTTAAACGATGCAGTGAACTCAGCCAGTATTGTATTTTCCCAGGGTTGCAGGACACAGGCCTCTCCAAAGCTCTGTAGCCCGACCACTTCCAGTTGAGACTGATGATGGCCAATCAGGCAACTAACAGGAGGAGGAGGCTCCATGAACATCCCCATCCTCACCCATGGTGGAGCCCAGTGAGTAAGTTGAAGAGACAAGTCTGAAGTCTCTTCATCCAAAATTGCCAAATTGATTCTCCTACTGGGCCACCACCCAGGATCTCCACCATCACCAATGCTAGTGTCCAGCCAATTCGCTTCACTCCACATGATATTAAGCAGTGTCTGAGTCCATTGGACTCTGGACTCTGACTAATCCCAGCTGTGGTGCTGATAAGCTGTGCCCCAGAAATAGCCACTGGTATAGCCAAGCTGTTCCAGGACAGCTACAACACTGGCATCCACTTGACATTGTGGAAGATTTACCAGGATAAATCCAACCTAGCTTTTTTAATCGTCAATAACCTTCCACCAGAACTATTTGGTCTCGGACCTCATCACAGCCTTGATCCAGACAGGGATGCAAGAGGTTCAAGAAGGGAAGTAGGGAAAAACCGGGGAACTACAGGCCAGTGAGCCTAACATCGGTGGTAGGAAAATTATTGGAAAAAATTCTGAGGGACAAAATTTGTCTCCACTTGGAGAGGCAAGGATTAATCAGGGATAGTCAACATGGCTTTGTCAAGGGAAGATCATGTCTGACTAATTTGATTGAATTTTTTGAGGGGATAACTAGGTGTGTGGATGAGGGTAACGCAGTGGATGTGGTATACATGGATTTCAGTAAGGCCTTCGATAAAGTCCCGCACAGGAGACTGGTCAAGAAGGTAAGAGCCCATGGAATCCAGGGTGCCTTGGCACATTGGATACAAAACTGGCTTAGTGGCAGAAGGCAGAGGGTGATGATCGAAGGTTGTTTTTGTGACTGGAAGCCTGTGGCCAGTGGGGTACCACAGGGATCGGTGCTGGGTCCCTTGCTGTTTGTGGTCTACATTAATGACTTGGATATGAATGTAAAAGGTATGATCAGTAAGTTCGCGGATGATACAAAAATTGGTAGGGTGGTAAATAGCGAGGAGGGTAGCCTCAGTCTGCAGGACGATATAGATGGGTTGGTCAGATGGGCGGAACAGTGGCAAATGGAATTTAACCCGGAAAAGTGCGAGGTGATGCACTTTGGGGGGACTAACAAGGCAAGGGAATACACAATGAATGGTAAGACCCTAGGCAAGACGGAGGGTCAGAGGGATCTGGGTGTGCAAGTACACAGATCCCTGAAGGCGGCGGAACAGGTGGATAAGGTGGTAAAAAAGGCATATGGGATACTTGCCTTCATTAGCCGAGGCATTGAATATAAGAGCAAGGAGGTTATGATGGAGCTGTATAAAACACTGGTTAGGCCACAGCTGGAATACTGTGTGCAGTTCTGGTCGCCACACTACAGGAAGGATGTGATCGCGTTGGAGAGGGTGCAGAGGAGGTTCACCAGGATGTTACCAGGGCTGGAGCGCTTCAGCTATGAAGAGAGACTGGGCAGATTGGGTTTGTTTTCCTTGGAGCAGAGGAGGCTGAGGGGGGACATGATTGAGGTGTACAAAATTATGAGGGGCATAGATAGGATGGATGCTGAGGAGCTTTTTCCCTTAGTAGAGGGGTCAATAACTAGGGGGCATAGATTCAAGGTAAAGGGCGGGAGGTTTAGAGGGGATTTGAGAAAGAACTTTTTCACCCAGAGGGTGGTTGGAGTCTGGAACTCACTGCCTGAAAGGGTTGTGGAGGCAGGAACCCTCACAACATTTAAGAAGCATTTGGATGAGCACTTGAAATGCCACAGCATACAAGGCTACGGACCAAATGCTGGAATATGGGATTAGATTAGACAGGGCTTGATGGCCGGCGCGGACACGATGGGCCGAAGGGCCTCTATCCGTGCTGTATAACTCTATGACTCTATGACTCTAGGTGATGAGAGTAACTCCCTTCGCTATCAAGGCAGTGTTTGGCTGAGTGTAGAAACAAGGTGACTGATTTTCATCTCGCCTGTAAATGGGGCGGGATGAAAACTGAAAATCCAGCCAACTTACCTGTAATGGGTTATGAACTCAAAGTGCCAAATTTTTACGTGATATCCTCAAGGTGCGAACACAAGGAATATTCACACATTTTAAATCAGTTCAAAAACATGACCCAAGTATCTCACAAATATTACACATGTGTCTACAAACATAGAGAAAACAATTAACAAACTTAAAGCAGCACACGTCTGTAGGAAAGACATTAAAAATGCTTAATACTTCCAACATCCAAGACAAGACTAAAAGGGTTAAATGTTTTTTAGCTGTGCACAGAACAATAGGTGAAGCTAAAACAAACATAACAGATGCTTTTTTTTAAAAGACAGACTTTTAGAAAAAAGAAATGCTGTAACTTCTTAAACATCCATAGTCAGGAAAACTTCCACACTTTAACACAAACTGAAATTCCAGCCTCCTTTAAGTTTCATTCACCCAGTAATTCTTGTGTTTCATTTTTCTCGGCACAGAAGCTGGCAGGATATACCATCAGCTTCAGTGACTGTTTCAAATTTGTTTCTTTTCTTTCACCTTTTGAACTGTTGTCTCAGCAGCTTGTTTTGTTTCTCTAACTCCGTTCTTTCCCTTCATTTGCTGAGTTCCCAGATTCCTGGTTTCTAGCTGCTGACGTTTTTTCCCCTCTCTATTATTTTCTGTGCTTCCGAATGTTTTACTTCTCTTACTTCACCGCGCTGTGCACAGAAATGAGCTGCATAGTCTAACGAGCGCTTCCCTTTGTCTAATTTGACCTTTCCCAGAAACACTTGGCTCTGGACCCACTCTATCACCTTCTGATGTGAGTCTCCTTCCAGACTCGTCCGAAGCGATACTAAATCAGTTATACATAATTTTTTGAATTCTTTATCGATGGCATGCTCAACTTCTGTCAAGCCCACATTTCTACTGGTAGGTTGCAACGCTCTACACTCCTGAAGGTTCCCTTCCTTAACTGGTTAGGTCGTGCTAATCCTGCCAGTCCTAGGATCTTACTTATAGCGAATAGTTTATAAAAGAATCAGCTGTCAGGCAGCCTCCTGGCTCGCCAATTTGTGAGGATCCCAGAGGGACCCTGATTCCGAGAGGTTCGAAGTTGACCCGCATTAGTGTCAGTGATTAAACTTTATTCAGCACAAGCAAGACTTAATACATTACAGTATTAGAGCAGCAGTTTACAGAATATAATTGAGACTTTTATTACCCCTTTATGCTCTGGGTAGAAGTCAGAAAAGTGAGTCAACCGCACCCTGTGTTTCTTGTCTCTCGTCTCTCATCTGTCTCTCTGGTGTCCCCTGGATTTTTCCAGAAATCTTCTACACTTCGTGGCTGTCGAGACCCCCTTCTTATACCCTTACTATTATTCAAAGCCTATGGAGTCTTACTGAACCCATCACTGGCTTACACCCAATTCCCTAAAATCCAAGGTATGCAGCACCTCTACTTACTCGGGTTCTGGTCTATGACCCCTGACATCATCTGTTTTTGACTCTCAAGACAGAGATCTGGGGCAGTTATGGCAGCGCAATAGAACGGGCTGGATTTTGTCAATGGGGACATGATGGAGGCGAGATGCCCACTTTTTGGGTTGTAGTCCCACCTCCATCGATTTGTGGCCAACCCACGCGATTTTCCCTTGATTGACCTTGTTGAGGCCGCTCAGCAGGCCAATTAAGGGACACCCGGTTACAGGTGACATCAGAGATTGACATTTCATCTGTCAAGAGCTTTTGACAGATGAAATATCAGCACTTGACAGCTCTGTGAAGCTGTCAAACACTGACAATCTGACTTCTATCTTGAGCCCTTCTCCACAGACTCAGTTAGAAATCTGTCCAGAACAGAAAGCAGAATGCTGCAACTTTTGACAGCTCGCGGCCATTCTGCTTTCTGTGCCGGTGAGATGAGAGACTCCTGAGACCTGAAGGAAGGAAGCCTGCATTAGTAAGTAAAGGTAAGTAAAACTTATTTAAACACTTTACACACACCAAACACACTTACCTCTGCACTCATGCACCCATCATTCACCTGAACACCGGACATCTCAAACCCTCCAAGCCCTTCAGCCCGACGGTCCGCCTCGCTAACTTGGCGTGGTTTGGAGCCGTCGGGCAGCCCACACTTCAGGGCTAAAAACAGGGATTAGGCCAAAAACTGCCTGTTAACTACCTGTTAACAGGTAGTTAATTGACACTAATCCCCTTCCCGCCTCGGGGAGGCAGCTCCCAGCACAGGTCGGGTACCCGCCTCCTGGGAAACGGGCATGGAATATGTCGAGGAACCAACCAGAGATCAGACCATCTTAGACTGGGTATTATGTAATGAGAAAGGATTAATTAGCAATGTTGTTGTATGAGGCCCCTTGGGTCGGAGCGATCATAATATGATCGAATTCTTCATTAAGATGGAGAATGAAGTAGTTGACTCGGAGACTAGGGTCCTCAATTTAAATAAAGGAAACTACGATGGTCTGAGGAGCGAGTTGGGTAGGATTGATTGGGGAATGGCACTCAAAGGGTTGACGGTGGATAGGCAATGGCAAACATTCAAAGACCGAATGGATGAACTACAGAAGTTGTTCATCCCAGTTTGGCATAAAAATAAAACAAAAAAGGTGACCCAACCGTGGCTAACAAGGGAAATTAGGGATAGCATAATGTCCAAGGAGTGGGCACAAAAATTGGCCAGAAAAAGCAATAATCCTGAGGATTGGGAGCAGTTTAGGATTCAACAAAGGAGGACAAAGGGATTAATTAAGAAAGGGAAAATAGAATATGAGAGTAAGCTTTCAGAGAACATAAAAACTGACTGTAAAAGCTTTTATAGATATGTGAAGAGAAAAAGATTGGTGAAGTCAAGCGTAGGTCCCTTGCAGTCAGAATCGGGGGAATTTATAATGGGGAACAAAGAAATGGCAGACCAACTAAATACATATTTTGGTTCTGTCTTCACAAAGGAGGACACAAATAACCTCCCAGAGATGCCGGGGAACATAGGGTCTGAAGAAAGGGTGATATCATCCAACGCCCCATCACCGCCCAATATCATCCAACACCCCGTCACTGCCCGATATCATCCAACACCCCATCACTGCCCGATATCATCCAACGCCCTGTCACTGCCCGATATCATCCAACACCCCGTCACCGCCCGATATCATCCAACACCCCGTCACCGCCCGATATCATCCAACACCCCGTCACTGCCCGATATCATCCAACACCCCATCACTGCCCGATATCATCCAACACCCCGTCACTGCCCGATATCATCCAACACCCCATCACCGCCCGATATCATCCAACACCCCATCACTGCCTGATATCATCCAATGCCCCGTCACTGCCCGATATCATCCAATGCCCCATCACCGCCCGATATCATCCAACACCCCGTCACTACCTGATATCATCCAACACCCATCACTGCCCAATATCACCCAACACCCCGTCACCGCCCGATATCATCCAATGCCCCATCACCGCCCGATATCATCCAACACCCCGTCACCGCCCGATATCATCCAACACCCTGTCACTGCCCGATATCATCCAACACCCCATCACTGCCCGATATCATCCAACACCACGTCACCGCCCGATATCATCCAACACCCCGTCACCGCCCGATATCATCCAACACCCCGTCACCGCCCGATATCATCCAACACCCCGTCACTGCCCCATATCATCCAACACCCCATCACTGCCCGATATCATCCAACACCCCATCACTGCCCGATATCATCCAACACCCCGTCACTGCCCGATATCATCCAACACCCCGTCACCGCCCGATATCATCCAACACCCCGTCACTGCCCGATATCATCCAACACCCCGTCACCGCCCGATATCATCCAACACCCCGTCACCGCCCGATATCATCCAACACCCCGTCACCGCCCGATATCATCCAACACCCCGTCACTGCCCGATATCATCCAACACCCCGTCACTGCCCGATATCATCCAACACCCCGTCACTGCCCGATATCATCCAACACCCCATCACTGCCCGATATCATCCAACACCCCGTCACTGCCCGATATCATCCAATGCCCCGTCACTGCCCAATATCATCTAATGCCCCGTCACTGCCCGATATCATCCAACGCCCCGTCACCGCCCGATATCATCCAACACCCCGTCACTGCCCGATATCATCCAACGCCCCGTCACTGCCCGATATCATCCAACACCCCATCACTGCCCAATATCATCCAACACCCCATCACTGCCCAATATCATCTAATGCCCCGTCACTGCCCGATATCCTCCAACACCCCGTCACTGCCCGATATCCTCCAACACCCATCACTGCCTGCCCGATCTGCGCTACACATGAAGAATGAAGATTGCCTCCAAAGAGTCCCAGCAAAACTGAGGTCAAGGGGTCAAAGTGAAAATCCTCCAGTGGTTGGAGTCACAGCTGACACACAAGGAAGATGATCATTGGAGGTCAATCATCGCAGCTGCAGGACATCACCGACGGAGGTCCTCAGGGAAGCATCTTCAGCCCGACCATCTTCAGCAACTTCATAATGATTTCCTCCATCCATCATAAGTTCAGGGGTGGGTTCTTCACATAATTCCTCTGTGTTCAGTTCCATTCACAGCTACTCTGATAACGAAACTTCACATTCCAGCCTATTGCAGGATCTGGATAACATCCAGGCTGGAACTGACAAGTGGCAGGTAATGACCATTTCGAACAAAAGAAAACCCAGCCAAGTCCACTAAACTTCCAATGTACCACCGTCGCCAAGTTCCCCACTATCATCATCTTGGGGGTGACCTTTAACAAGAAGCTTACACTGACCACCCATAGCGGCTAGAAGAGCAAGACACTCTATGTCCCCTCTCCGCCATCTATAAAACTCGTCAAGAGTGTGACGGAATGCTCACCACTCACCTGGATTGATTCAGTTGCAGCAGCACTCAAGTAGATCGACACCATTGAGGACGAAGCAGCCCACTTGACTCAATATCCACTCCCTTCACCATCGGCCCACCATGGCTGCAGTGTGTACTATCTACAGGATGCACTGCAGCAACTCACCAAGCTTACTTTGACAGCACCTCCCAAGCCCGCCACCTCTTCCACCGAGGATAGGGGCAGCAAGTTCTCTTCCAAGTCACTTGTCATCCTGACAGGGATATTGCTGTTTCTTAATTGTCAGTGGTTCATTAATCTGAAATTCTCTACCTAAAGCCACTGTGAGAACACCAACACACACAGACTGCTCAAATAGAAGACCCACCACCTTCTCGGGGCAACTAGGGGTGGGTAATAAATGCTGGCCTTCCCGAACATAAGTAAAAAAACTGGCAACACCAATGAAATAGCGAGTGGGAATTATTGTTCATTGTATCATCAAAGTAATCAAATCAGAAAAGAATGCACTGAATACTGGGACTCTTCATCAAATGCTTTACCTGAGTCTGAACTTTCTGAAAGTGGGTTTTCAGGTCTGTCCGTGCCTTGTTAACAGAGAGTCTACAGGTGACTTTAGAACAGGTTAACAAGAAGCTTCTGGTAGAAGATAAATGGTTGTGCACGTGATTGAGATCTGATACATTTAATTTGATGTATCTGTGGAGGTAGCTGCCATTTATAAGGACCGTGGGGTAATGTATTTGTGTATATTTTGTGATTAATACGTTGTTATTGTGTTACTAACAGAATTACATGAGGCAACAGGTGACCCCACTGTATGACCACTTTAAAACTCAGACTGCTAACTGGAAGAATCCTCCTGCCGGTCACATGGAGCAGTGAGTATCCAGTTACAATAATTACCAAATGGCCTAGACTTCTCCCCACACCCCACTCCCCCTCCAAAACCACAAATGTATTTGGCCGCATTTCCATGGCTTTGCCCCTGACCCCAACCTTGGAACCATTATCAATCTGGAGATGACAGAACTCCACCACCTCCCAACATCTCCCATCTCCCACCATCTGCCACCCTCTCCCACCATCTCCCCAGTCACCTGCCCAGGAGGGAGTTTCCTCCTCATTCCCATTCAGGGACCTGATGGTTTCCGTTCCCCCCCACACATGGTGGCTCGTTGCTGCTGATTCAGGGAGACCTTTTCCTATAGAAAGACTCGGGATTCATTCACCCAGGTGCCTGTAGTCATTCCATAGTGGCTGTGCTCTCAGCAAATACTTCACTCTTCTCCCAAGCACCACCCTTGGTCTCAGGAAGTGGGATAAGGAATCATGGAATGTGGTGGGAGAGGGATGTGTGGCAGTGGAGGAGGAAGTTGGTGAGGTATCTGGTGCATATTAACTTGTCTCATTCATCTCTTCCTTTCCACTGTGTGACCATGGCTAGTGTGACTAGAACTCATGTTTCTAGCGTTCCTTCAGGCTGTGCAAAAACAGTCACTCCTTCACTCACCTTCTGCAGTCATTGGAACCTTCCCAGCCTGCCAGGCACTTGTGGGGTTGTTGTGGAGTATTTTAAACCAACTCTCAACACAAGGTTTTTAGATCATTATTCAAATGGTCTTTATTATACCGGTGTGGAGATAATCTGTAATGGCACACCAGCAGACTTCTCCAAAATTATACACTAAGCGTTACATATTTATGCATTCAAAAGTCGTGGTAACCTCGTGCATATTCCGTTACACTGTTTTAATTGGCTTAAAGCCCGCATGCACAGATGCTGTTTGGCTAATTCCCTATCTCGCGACACACAATCTTTTGCCTATATTTTATTGTCACATGATCTTTATGATCTCACCTGTTGTTATATTTTGTAACCTTTAGTAAAACCACATGTCTGCATTTCTGTCTTGCTCTGCCCCGTGTGGTTTCACTTCTATAGTTTGTGGCTGGCGTTTCTGAGCTCACTTCATCTAATCTTGCAAAAGCATCAAGACCTTGTGGTCAACATGTCTGATCTCTGCTGGTCGCTGTCTCAACCATTGCTAGTATGCAAGCTGCATTGTTAACCCCTTAATTCCTGAAGGGCGCCGCTGCTCCACTTCAGGGGTGGATGTTGTAGCCCAGACTGTCTGCTCCTCCTCACTCCAGACTGTCTGCTCCTCCTCACTCCAGACTGTCTGCTCCTCCTCACTCCAGACTGTCTGCTCCTCCTCACTCCAGCCTGTCTGCTCCTCCTCACTCCAGACTGTCTGCCCCTCCTCACTCCAGACTCTCTGCCCCTCCTCACTCCAGACTCTCTGCCCCTCCTCACTCCAGACTCTCTGCCCCTCCTCACTCCAGACTCTCTGCCCCTCCTCACTCCAGACTCTCTGCCCCTCCTCACTCCAGACTCTCTGCCCCTCCTCACTCCAGACTCTCTGCCCCTCCTCACTCCAGACTCTCTGCCCCTCCTCACTCCAGACTCTCTGCCCCTCCTCACTCCAGACTCTCTGCCCCTCCTCACTCCAGACTCTCTGCCCCTCCTCACTCCAGACTCTCTGCCCCTCCTCACTCCAGACTCTCTGCCCCTCCTCACTCCAGACTCTCTGCCCCTCCTCACTCCAGACTCTCTGCCCCTCCTCACTCCAGACTGTCTGCCCCTCCTCACTCCAGACTGTCTGCCCTTCCTCACTCCAGACTGTCTGCTCCTCCTCACTCCAGACTGTCTGCTCCCCCTCACTCCAGACTGTCTGCTCCCCCTCACTCCAGACTGTCTGCTCCCCCTCACTCCAGACTGTCTGCTCCCCCTCACTCCAGACTGTCTGCTCCCCCTCACTCCAGACTGTCTGCTCCCCCTCACTCCAGACTGTCTGCTCCCCCTCACTCCAGACTGTCTGCTCCCCCTCACTCCAGACTGTCTGCTCCCCCTCACTCCAGACTGTCTGCTCCCCCTCACTCCAGACTGTCTGCTCCCCCTCACTCCAGACTGTCTGCTCCCCCTCACTCCAGACTGTCTGCTCCCCCTCACTCCAGACTGTCTTCTCCCCCTCACTCCAGACTGTCTGCTCCCCCTCACTCCAGACTGTCTGCTCCCCCTCACTCCAGACTCTCTGCCCCTCCTCACTCCAGACTCTCTGCCCCTCCTCACTCCAGACTCTCTGCCCCTCCTCACTCCAGACTCTCTGCCCCTCCTCACTCCAGACTCTCTGCCCCTCCTCACTCCAGACTCTCTGCCCCTCCTCACTCCAGACTCTCTGCCCCTCCTCACTCCAGACTCTCTGCCCCTCCTCACTCCAGACTCTCTGCCCCTCCTCACTCCAGACTCTCTGCCCCTCCTCACTCCAGACTCTCTGCCCCTCCTCACTCCAGACTCTCTGCCCCTCCTCACTCCAGACTCTCTGCCCCTCCTCACTCCAGACTCTCTGCCCCTCCTCACTCCAGACTCTCTGCCCCTCCTCACTCCAGACTCTCTGCCCCTCCTCACTCCAGACTGTCTGCCCCTCCTCACTCCAGACTGTCTGCCCTTCCTCACTCCAGACTGTCTGCTCCTCCTCACTCCAGACTGTCTGCTCCCCCTCACTCCAGACTGTCTGCTCCCCCTCACTCCAGACGGTCTGCTCCCCCTCACTCCAGACTGTCTGCTCCCCCTCACTCCAGACTGTCTGCTCCCCCTCACTCCAGACTGTCTGCTCCCCCTCACTCCAGACTGTCTGCTCCCCCTCACTCCAGACTGTCTGCTCCCCCTCACTCCAGACTGTCTGCTCCCCCTCACTCCAGACTGTCTGCTCCCCCTCACTCCAGACTGTCTGCTCCCCCTCACTCCAGACTGTCTGCTCCCCCTCACTCCAGACTGTCTGCTCCCCCTCACTCCAGACTGTCTGCTCCCCCTCACTCCAGACTGTCTGCTCCCCCTCACTCCAGACTGTCTTCTCCCCCTCACTCCAGACTGTCTGCTCCCCCTCACTCCAGACTGTCTGCTCCCCCTCACTCCAGACTGTCTGCTCCCCCTCACTCCAGACTGTCTGCTCCCCCTCACTCCAGACTGTCTGCTCCCCCTCACTCCAGACTGTCTGCTCCCCCTCACTCCAGACTGTCTGCTCCCCCTCACTCCAGACTGTCTGCTCCCCCTCACTCCAGACCGTCTGCTCTTCTTCATTCCAGACTGCCTGCACCCCCTCACGCCACACTGTCTGCTCCTCCTCACTGCAGGCTGCTCCCCCTCCTGACTCCAGACCGTCTGCCCCTCCTGACTCCAGACCCTCTGCCCCTCCTCACTCCAGACCGTCTGCCCCTCTTCACTCCAGACCCTCTGCCCCTCCTCACTCCAGACCCTCTGCCCCTCCTCACTCCAGACCGTCTGCCCCTCCTCACTCCAGACTGTCTGCTCCTCCTCACTCCAGACTGTCTGCTCCTAGAATCAAAAATAGAATCATAGAAAGTTACAGCACGGAAGGAGGCCATTTCGGCCCATCGTGTCTGCGCCGGACAACAAAGAGCTATCCAGCCTAATCCCACTTCTCAGCTCTTGGTCCGTAGCCCTGCAGGTTACAGCATCCCAAGTGCACATCCAAGTACTTTAAATGTGATTAGGGTTTCTGCCTCTACCACCCTTTCAGGCAGTGAGTTCCAGACCCCCACAACCCTCCTGGTGAAGAAATTTCCCCTCAAATCCCCTCTAAACCTTCCACCAATTACTTTAAATCTGTGCCCCCAGGTTTTTGACACCTCTGCTAAGGGAAATAGGTCCTTTCTATTCACTTTATCTAGGCCCCTCATAATTTTATACACCTCAATAAGGTCTCCCCTCAGCCTCCTCTGTTCCAAGGAAAACAGACCCAGCCTATCCAGTCTTTCCTCATAGCTAAGATTCTCTACTCCTAGCAACATCCTTGTAAATCTCTTCATACTCTATGTAGTGCAATCACATCTTTCCTGTAATGTGGTGACCAGAACTGCACACAGTACTCTAGCTGAGGCCTAACTAATGTTTTATACAGTTGAAGCATAACCCCCCTGCTCTTGTATTCTATGCCACAGCTAATAAAGGCAAGTATTCCGTATGCCTTCTTAACCACCTTATCTACCTGGCCTGCTACCTTCAGGGATCTGTGGACCTGCACTCCAAGGTCCCTTTGTTCCACTACACTACTCAGTGTCCTACCATTTAATGTGTATTCCCTTTCCTTGTTAGCCCTCCCCAAATGCATTACCTCACACTTCTCTGGATTGAATTCCATTTGCCACTGTTCTGCCCACCTGACCAATTTATGATTATCCTCCTGCAGTCTACAGCTTCCTTCTTCAGTATTAACCGCACAGCCGATTTTAGTATCATCTGCAAACTTCTTAATCATACCCACTATCTTCAAGTCTAGATCATTGATATATACCAGATAAAGCAAGGGACCTAGTACTGAGCCCTGCGGAACCCCACTGGAAACAGCCTTCCAGTCACAAAAACACCCATCAACCATTACCCTCTGCTTCCTGTCTTCGAGCCAGTTTTGAATCCAACTTGACACTTTGCCCTGGATCCCATGGGCTTTTAACTTCATGACCAGTCTGCCATGTGGAACCTTATCAAAAGCCTTGATAAAGTCCATATAGACTACATCAAACGCACTGCCCTCATCTACCCTCCTTCTTATCTCCTCAAAAAATTCAATCAAGTTTGTCAGACACAACCTTCCCTTAACAAATCCGTGCTGACTGTCCTTGATTAATCCGTGTCTTTCTAAATGAAGATTTATCCTGACCTTCAGAATTCTTTCCAATAATTTCCCCACCACTGAGGTTAGGCTGACTGGCCTGTAATTACTCGGTCTATCCTTTTCTCCCTTTTTAAACAAGGGTACCACATTAGCAGTCCTCCAGTCCTCCGGCACCACACCTGAAGCCAGAGAGGATTGGAAAATGATGGTCAGGGCCTCTGCTATTTCCTCTTTTGCTTCGCTTAACAACCTGGGATACATTTCATCTGGGCCTGGGGATTTATCCATTTTTAAAGCTGCTAAACCCCTTAATACTTCCTCTCTCACTATGTTTATTTCATCTAATATTTCACACTCCTCCTCCCCGATAGCAATGTCTGCTTCGCCCCTCTCCTTTGTGAAAACAGACGCAAAGTATTCATTAAGACCCCTACCGACGTCTCCCGCCTCCACACACAGATTACCCTCATGATCTCTAATAGGCCCTACCCTTTCTTTAGTTATCCTCTTACTCTTAATATATTTATAAAACATCTTTGGGTTTTCCTTGATTTTACTTGCCAAGAATTTTTCATGCTCTCTCTTTGCTTTCCTAATATCCTTTTTAATTGCACCCCTGCACTTTCTGTACTCCTCTAAAGATTCTGGAATATTTAGCCCTCGGTATCTGTCATACGCCTCCCTTTTTTTCTTTATCCTACCCTGTATGTCCCTAGACATCCAGGGGGCTCTAGATTTATTAGTCCCACCTTTTTTCTTTAAGGGCACATATTTGGTCTGAACCCTCCGGATCTCCTCCTTGAATGCCTCCCACTGCTCTGACACTGATTTACCTTCAAGTAGCTGTTTCCAGTCCACTATGGCTAAATCCCCTCTGAGTTTAGCAAAATTTGCTTTGCCCCAATTTAGAATTTTTATTCCTGGTCTATCCTTGTCCTTTTCCATAACTACCTTAAATCTAACTGAATTATGGTCACTAGCACCAAAATGCTCCCCCACTGATACGCCTTCTACCTGCCCAGCTTCATTCCCTAAAACTAAGTCCAGAACCGCCCCCTCCCTTGTTGGGCTTGCTACATACTGGCTAAAAAAGTTCTCCTGGATGCATTTTAGGAATTCCGCACCCTCTATACCCTTCACACTAATTTTATCCCAGTTAATATTGGGGTAGTTGAAATCCCCTACTATTACTGCCCTATAGTTTTTGCACTTCTCAGAAATTTGTCTACATATTTGTTCTTCTATCTCCCTCTCAGTGTTTGGGGGCCTGTAGTACACTCCCAGCAGTGTGATCGCCCCTTTTTTGTTTTTCAATTCGACCCATATGGCCTCGTTTGATGATCCCTCTGACATATTATCCCTCCTCACAGCTGTAATAGTTTCTTTAATCAATACCGCGACCCCCCCCTCCCTTTTTACCTCCCTTTCTATCCCATCTGAAAATCCTGTGACCAGGAATGTTGAGCTGCCATACCTGCCCCTCTTTCAGCCACGTCTCTGTAATAGCTATAATATCATAGTCCCAAGTATCTACCTGTGCCCTCAGCTCATCTGCCTTGTTTGCTATACTCCTTGCATTGAAGTATATACCATTTAGTAGAGGCAATCCTTGTTGACTACTATCTAGCCCTTGATTCCTCTGTTCTTCCAATTTACTTTCTATGTTTTTGTTTTCCAATTCCACTTTTTCTTCCCTCCCTACTGACTCTATTCTTAGGTTCCCATCCCCCTGCCAAGTTAGTTTAAACCCTCCCCAACAGCACTAGGAAACCCTCCCACGAGGATATTGGTCCCGTTCCCATTGAAGTGCAACCCGTCTGGCTTGTAGAGGTCCCACCTCCCCCAGAAACGGTTCCAATTCCTCAGGAATCTAAAGCCCTCCCTCCTACACCATCTCTCCAGCCACGCATTCATCTGCTCTATCTTCCTATTTCTGTACTCACTAGCAGGTGGCACTGGTAGTAATCTGGAGATTACCACCTTTGAGGTCCTACTTTTTAACCTCTTTCCTAGCTCCCTAAACTCTGCCTGCAGGACGTCATCCCACTTCCTACCTATGTCGTTGGTACCGATATGGACCACGACCTCTGGCTGTTCACCCTCCCCCCTCAGAATGCCCTGCAACCGTTCAATGACATCCTTGACCCTGGAACCAGGGAGGCAACATACCATCCTGGAGTCATGTCTGCGGCCGCAGAAATGCCTGTCTGCTCCCCTAACTATTGAATCCCCTATCACTATTGCTGTCCCTCTCCTCTTCCACCACCCCCCCCCCCACCCCTCCCTGTGCAGCTGAGCCTTCCATGGTGCTGTGGACTTGCCTCTGGCTGCACTCCCCAGAGGAACCATCACCCTCACCAGTACTCAGCACTGAATACTGGTTGGTGAGCAAGATGGGCTCAGGAGATTCCTGCACTACCTGCCTGGTGCTCGTCTTCTGTCTGGTGGTCACCCATTCCCTCTCTGTCTGCACACTCCTAAGCTGCGGAGTGACCACCTCCCGAAATGTGCTATCCACGTAGCTCTCAGCCACACGGATGCACAGCAGTGACTGCAGCCGCCGCTTAAGCTCCATCACCCGGTGCTCGAGCTGCTGTAGCTGGCGAGACTTCCCGCACATGTGGTCGCCCAGACCACGGGAGGTGTCCAGGACATCCCACATGGCACAGGATGTGCATTCCATGGGTGTGAGCTGCCCTGCCATTCCTCTAATTAACAGACTATTTACTAACCTAGCTGGAATAAACTTAGGATCAGATTTTTGGGCCACAATGTCTTCTGGCCCTGAAACCTGCAGCTAAATCGGATTTCCCTCCGTCCCAATCAGCAGAACGATTATTTAACCTTCCCAGCGACTGAATTAGATTCCTGGCCAGGACAACCCTGTTGGGTGACGGTGACACTGAGAGTGGACTCAGGAAAATGCTGTTCTTTGTGTCTTCAACTAAATCCAGTGAAAATTAATCTTGAACAGACTGTACAGCAAACCAAATAAAAGAAAAGAAAGACTTGCATTTCTATAGCGCCTTTCACCACCTCAGGATGTCCCAAAGTGCTTTACAGCCAATGAAGTACTTTTTTGAAGTGTGGTCACTGTTGTAATGTAGGAGACGTAGCAATGGCCGAATGTCCATGAGCATTCTTCCTATCTCCTGCGTAAATTCTGTGCAAGGAGTGTGGAAACCTCGGAGAAACTGCCTCTTATCTGGGGTCTGGCAATTAGGAGAAATTCCAACCCATGGACTTTTGTGCAGAAGCCTCTTATCCTTGGATTGTGTGCGGAGGGACTTGCCTTCATCATTAATAATGAGAACCATATTTGAATACTTTTGAATTGCATCTTGTCAATACTGTAAAAGTTGTACGGTTTCTTCAGGTATCTTTGTGTGTGAGTCAATCCCAGATCAGACTGAATGGCGGATTATGGTGCCTGTTTTGCAGGTACAATGCGATCAATGCGATGAGTGTGGCCTGTGGATATGGGCTCCAGGACTGTCAGAATACGTCGCAAGTGTTATACAGGCAATGGATGGAAAATCCCAGTGTTAATCCGTGAGTCTTTTGCATGAAAGTGGAGTTTGATAAAATGTAATCAGAGTTGATGGTAATATAGAGATTTACATAACATTGTATTCCAGAAAGAAAGCATTGGTAATATCTGATGTTATTATAAATATCATTTATTTCATTCTCTGTGCTAATTCTGCAACATTATTTCTGATAAATAGAATCCAAGTGAATCTGAAGACAACAGTTTATTGCAACGCAATTGCGTTAGGGGCTGAGAAGGAGTGGAACTTTGGGTGGGAAATGTTCCGGAATGCTACAATCGCCACAGAGGTGGACAAGCTGCGAGCAGCCCTGGCCTGTGCCACCGAGCCATGGATCCTGAACCGGTAAGAAGAGAGAATGAGCTGAGCTCATTAAACCGATTCCGCAGTCCACCAGGACTAACAGAGAGTGTTGACAATCTCTCACCAAACGGAGGAGACTCTCATTCAAGGACATCTCCCTAATGCAGGGAAATAAACACCAACTGAGTAAGAGTGACCCGAGGATGCAAAGACGAGTGTTTAAAGTTCCTCGCATTGTATAAACCTTTGCCTATGGGCCAAATATACTTTCAGCAGAAGAGAGAAGGTAAATCGAGAAGTTTTGGTTGGTGATGCTGTTGTGTCTGGGTATAATAAGACACAGACTGCAGGAGAAATGGTACAACAGGTGTTTACTCAACGTGGCTCACAGTGGAACTGACTGTACAGATTACTACTCAGTGCTATATACAGGCGTGGTCACTGCCGGTACTACAGTATACATGAGCTGTAAAAAGTAGTTCCCCCCTTAAAGGTATATACATTACAATTCCTCCCCTTTTAGATTAACAGTACCATAACACTCATTTAACAATTAAATATCAAACTAATTACAATTAACACTTTTAACATGCAACATTAGCTGAAAATAGTCTATTTATACATTCAGTCTTTGGGGAGGCTTCCTGATCCTTTCTGGATAGCGCCTTTCCCGAGTGTCTTGCTCTTGGTGCGGAGGCGATCCTGGCCCCCTATCGTCGGTTGGTTCATCAGCTTCCGATGCTACTGTTTCTGGGGTAGATGCGACCTGTACGTCGGGTTCATCACCAGGTACGTATGGGCGAGGCATGGGGTTGACTTGTTCCTGTGACTCTAGGATCTGGTCAGCATGGCGTCTCATGATGCTCTCCCCAACGTCCACTGTGTACATTAGTGGGCCCTGCCATGTGCATATCGTTCCTGGCTGCCATTTTTCTGTTCGGTAGTCGCGGACCAAGACTGGTTGCCCTACATTGAAGCTCCTTGTTGGCTTCTCATGGATGTGCTGGAATTGCTTACTCTCAACATCTCTTCGTACGTTTGGTCTGAGCAAATCCAGGCGAGATCTTAACCTTCGGTTAAAGAACATCATGGCTGGGGCCTGGTTGGTGACTACATGTGTCGCATTCCGGTAGGCGAACAGGAAATTGTCCACCTTGTGCTGCAGCGGAATGTTGTCATTGTACATAGCCTTTATTGCCTTCTTAAAGGTTTGTACGAACCTCTCAGCCAATCCATTTGTGGCTGGATGATACGGGGCGGATGTGTAATGCCTTACCCCATTCTTTTTCAAGAACCTCCGGAACTCTTCGGACACAAACTGTGGTCCGTTGTTGGAGCAAATCTGTTCTGGCAAGCCATTATTGGCAAAAATGGTCCGTAGGACTGCAATAGTTTTCTCCGTGGTGGTGGAGGACATTTTGATGACCTCAGGCCATTTCGATTGCGCATCCACGGCTATTAAAAACATTGAGTCCATGAATGGACCAGCAAAATCAATATGCACCCGTTGCCATGGAGATGAGGGCCACTCCCATGGGTGTAGAGGGGCCTGTGGTGGTGCATTTTGGACTTTCTGGCATCCTGAGCAGCTCTTGGTCAGGTCCTCGATTTGTTTATCGATTCCCGGCCACCACACATAAGCCCTGGCTAGGCTTTTCATTTTTACCCCTCCCAGATGACCCTCATGAAGCTCATTGAGCACTCTATCCCTTAACTTGGGTGGAATTACCACTCGGGATCCACACATCAAGGTCCCCCGGCACACTGACAGCTGTTCTCTCCTTGTCGAGAATGCTGGCAACAGTGAGTCGCCATGTGCTGGCCATCCCTTCACCGTCAAATCATATACCCGAGACAGTGTCGGGTCAGTTCGGGTTTCCTTTTCGATACAAGCGTTAGTTACCGGTAGGTATTCAACTATAGTCGAATGGAATATTTTGACAGGATCCACTGCTGGTGCTTCCTCCGCAGTAGGCAGTGGCAGGCGTGATAGCCCATCAGCATTTCCATGCTGTTTCGTGCCCTTATATTCAATCTCATAGTGGTGCGCCCCTAGAAAAAGTGACCATCTTTGTAGTCGTTGCGCAGTCATCACCGGAACGCCCTTCTTTGGATTAAAAATGGAGACAAGAGGCTGGTGATCAGTCAGCAAGGTGAATTTCTACCCGTGCAGATAGTGATTGAACTTTTTCACTCCCCACACTAGGCTGAGGGCCACCCTGTCAATCTGGGCGTAGTTACGCTCGGCTGAGGTTAGTGATCGTGACACAAAGGCTATTGGCCTCTCTGAGCCGTCCGAGAATTTGTGTGACAGCACCGCTCCAATGCCGTAGGCTGACGCATCACATGCCAACCGAATTGGTAATGCTGGGTTGTAATGGGCCAATACCTCTTTCGATGTGATTAGTGTTTTGCTCTTCTGGAAAGCTCGTCTACATTCGTCACTCCACTTCCATGGCGCCTCAGTTTGCAGTAGGGTGTTCAGTGGGTGTAGTATTGTAGACAAATTTGGCAAGAACTTATGGTAGTAGTTTACCAGCCCGAGGAACGACCTCAGTTGTGACACATTTTCCGGTGTCGGAGCCTTGACTACTGCCTCAATCTTCTCTGGGGACTTATGTAACCCCTCTTTATCGATAACGTGGCCACAATACGAGATCTGTTTTCTAAAAAACTCGCATTTGGGGTGGTTAGCTCGGAGCCCATATTCCTGCAATCTAGTGAGCACCTGCTCCAGGTTGGCAAGGTGATCACTGTCATTTTCGCCCGTGACCAGGATGTCGTCCAAATAACACTGGGTCCCTGGGATCCCTTGCAGGACTTGTTCCATTGCCCTCTGCCAAATAGCCGGAGCTGATGCTACCCCGAATACCAGCCGGTTGTATTGGTAGAGACCTTCATGGGTGTTGATTGTGAGGTATTTTTTTGATGCTTCTTCTACCTCCATTTGCAGAGACGCCTGGGCCAGATCAATCTTAGTGAAGTGTTTCCCTCCAGATAGCGAGGCGAAAATATCTTCAATCTGCGGAAGTGGATATTGTACGGTGTGAAGGACCAGGTTCACTGTTACCTTAAAGTCCCCACAGATGCGAACCTTCCTTGGTTCCCCAGGCGTGCTGCTCATCGACTTTTTCATCACAGGGACGATGGGTGTAGCCCACTTGCTCCAGTCTACCTTGGACAGTACACCTGAACGTTCCAGACTCTCCAGCTCTGCTTCGACGGCTGGGCGGATCGCATAAGGTAACGGTCTGGCCTTAAAAAATTTTGGGCTTGCGTTTTCTTCAATTTTAATCATCGCTGTCATGCCTTTTAGTGTTCCGAGTCCTTGCTGGAACACTTCTTTCGCATCAGTTAGGATCTTTGACAGTCGCCCAGGTGTGACGTCGTCATCCTTTTTGTCAGCCACGGTCAGTGCCTGTATGGAATGCCAATCCAGTTGTATTTTCCGGATCCATTCACGTCCCAGTAATGGTGATCCTCCATCTTGCAATACATACAGGTCTAGTTTTGGTGTTTCCTTACCGTTATATATAACGGTCACCCTTATTTTTCCTTTGGGGTAGACTTTTTGCCCCGTGTACGTCTTCAAAATAATTTTTGTGTCTCTCAAGGGTATGTGTGAGAATAGCCGCTCGTAGTCCCTCGGTTTCTGACTGTTAGGGCTGATCCTGTGTCCAATTCCATCTTTACCTGGACTCCTGCTATCTTGAGAGTGACCCAAATGGTTCTGTGATCCTCCGTTGTGATCACATTATGTAGTTTCAGACAACTCAGTTCCCTGCTTTCGGAGTCGTTATCACTCTTTTGTTCGTCTGAACTATTCTCCGTCATCTTATGTACCTTCTTGTACTTTCCTTTGGTAGGTTTCTTATTGCTGGTTTTCTTTCCTGACCTGCAGACTCGTGCTATGTGTCCTACTTTTCCACACTGTCTGCACACTTTGTCTTTGAACCAGCAATCATTCTGGTCGTGTGTTGTTCTGCCGCAACGATAGCACTTCTCTGTTCCATATGACATTTCGTTTGTGCCATATTCTTGCGGTCTCTGTTGTATCTCTGCAGCGCCCCGTGCTGCTGCTTCATATGATACCACAATGCTGAAAGCCTTTTCCAGTGTAAGGTCCTTTTCAGATAAAAGCCGTTTCTGGGTTCCTTCACTTTGAAGCCCACACACAAACTTGTCCCTTCAGGTATCTGCCAGTCCCGCTCCAAACTGGCAGTGTTTCGATAGTTTGTGCAGTTCTGTTAAATAATCAGCATTGCTTTCATCCTTATGCTGGTTCCGTTTGTGAAACTGTAATCTTTCTGCTATCAGCAGCGGTGTGGGGTTTAAATGTCCCTGTAGTATCGTTACTATGTCTTCAAAACTCTTTTCCGTTGGCTTCGTTGGGGTTACTGGATTTCGTGATAAACCATACGTCTTTGCACCCATTAAATTTAACAATACCGACGCTTTCTTGTCATCTGACACCTCATTTGCCTTGCAGTATACCTCTATTCGTTCGACATATGTAGTCCAATCTTCGACTTCATTGTCAAATGCGGTGATACTGCCACTCTTTGGCATTTTGGGTGTGGTTTAAAATGGCATCTCCGAATGGCTTAAAATGGCATCTCCCGCGCTTTCCTTCCTCCCCCGCTGCTGCCAACGCCGCTCCCGGTGGTTCTCGTGGCAATGGCGGCGCACTGTAGGTTTCGCGCGCTTCTCCTGCGCTGCTGCCAACGCCGCTCTCGGCGGTCCTCGTGGCAATGGCGGCGCCTCACGGGTTTCTGCGCGTCTCTCTCTCCCCCTCTTCGACACTGCTCGGCCCCTGAACACCGGCTGTGCCCTGTGCGCTCTGCCCTCTCTCTCTCTCTCTCCCCCGTCGACGCTGCTCGGCCCTTTGCTGTGCTGCTCGGTCGGGCTCTAGCCCACCGCTGTCCGGGAAGGGTCTGCGCACTACCTGTTGCCAGCCCGTTTCGCTGGACCAATTCGACTGGAAAGCCAAGCCTGGCTGTCGACAACCTCCCCCGCAATTCTCGAGTCTCTGCTGGATGACTGGGCGGTTGCCCGTGGTCGACGCCCGAGTCTCTGGCCTTGACCTCCAATCCACTGATCTCCAGGAACGAATCCCCGGGAGGTGATGCAGAGTTGCAGGTAGGTTCGAACTTGCCTTGTCGCCAATGTTGTGTCTGGGTATATGACACAGACTGCAGGAGAAACGGTACAACAGGGGTTTACTCAACGTGGCTCACAGTGGAACTGACTGTACAGATTACTACTCAGTGCTATATACAGGTGTGGTCACTGCCGGTACAACAGTATACGTGAGCTGTAAAAAGTAGTTCCCCCCCCTTTAAGGTATATACATTACAGATGCCATGTTTGAGAGAGCTCGGGGAGGGTTTGTAGTTTTGGGAAAGAATTTGTCCTGTTGCAAAGTGTAAAATTCCCGGGCAGGGAAGGGTCGGGCCAGGGATTTAAATCTGGAAAATTATATTCCCACCCCGTGATGTAATATTAATGTGGCGCACAGGGGGATCCCGCGATGTCTGTTAGCTTGGCAACACGACCACTGCGGGAGGAGCCAGCTGGTCAGAAGGTTTAAAACATTACTTCTCCGAGAACTCCTGTTGGCCCCTCCCTATGCCCCCCGCCCCCCCCGCAAACCGCACACTCCCCCACAACCTCCCTGCGCCACCACCCCTGCACCCACAAGATGCTCTCACCTTCCCTCGCCCCCCCCGCACTCTACCCCACACCCACCCCTGCACCCTCAACACCCTCCCACCTTCCCCCCACACCCTCCCCGCGCCCCCGCACCTCCCTACCTTCTCCCCCCCCCCCACCCCCACACTCTTCCCCCCACCCCACACATTGAGATTCTGAGCCCCAGAAATGAATATTTGGATAGGTTGCTGCAGTGATTATATTTAAGCGATGTTGTGACCAGTTATGTTGCACTGAATCAGGAATTTATCATCCTTTCAAGAATTCTACTTATTTAATGTTTTCTTTGATATGTTAAAGATATCTCGAATATACTTTGGATCCGACTAAGATTAGAAAGCAAGATGCCACATCGACCATTGTTTCCATTGCCAGTAATGTGGTCGGTCAGTCTCTGGCCTGGGACTTTGTCAGGGCAAGGTGGCAATACATATTTCAGCAGTGAGTACCTGACTTTCTGAATAATCATCAATTTAACTAAAATCCTACATGTTGTGCACGAATTAGAATTTATATCCCATGGGAAGTTACTGGGACTCTCGGCTTATTCAATTACAATCCCTCTGTTATGCATAAGAACATAAGAAATAGGAGCAGGAGTAGGCCATTCGGCCCCTCGAGCCTACTCCGCCATTCAATGAGATCATGGCTGATCATCCAAATTCAGTACCCTGTCCCTGCCTTTTCCCCATATCCCTTGATCCCTTTAGCCTTAAGAAATATATGTAACTCCTTCTTGAATATATTTAATGAATTGGCCTCAACTGCCTTCTGTGGTAGAGAATTCCACAGGTTCACCACTCTCTGGGTGAAGAAATTCCTCCTCATCTCTGTCCTAAATGGCTTACCCCTTCTCCTTAGACTGTGACCCCTGGTTCTGGACTCCCTGCCATCGGGAGCATCCTTCCTGCATCTAGTCTCTCTAGTCCTGTTAGAATTTTATAAGTTTCAATGAGATCCCCTCTCATTCTTCTGAACTCCAGCGAGTATAAGCCCAATCGACACAATCTCTCCTCATACGTCATTCCTGCCATCCCAGGTATCAGTCTGGTGAATCTTCGCTGCACTCCCTCCATGGCAAGAACATCCTCAGATAAGGCAACCAAAACTGCACACAATACTCAAGGTGTGGTCTCACCAAGGCCCTGTACAACTGCAGCAAGAAATCCTTGTTCCTGTACTCGAACCCTCTCGCTACGAAGGCCAACATACCATTTGCCTTCTTAACCGCCTGCTGCACCTGCATGCTTACCTTCAGCGACTGGTGCACAAGGACACCCAGGTCTCGTTGCACTTCCCCTTCTCCCAATCTATTGCCATTCAGATAATAATCTGCCTTCCTGTTTTTGCCACCAAAGTGGATAACCTCGCATTTATCCACATTATACTGCATCTGCCATGCATTTCCCCAATCACCGAACCTGTCCAAATCATACTGGAGTTTCTCGGCATTCTCCTCACAGCACACACACCTACCCAGCTTTGTGTCGTCTGCAAACTTGGAGATATTACATCTAGTTCCCTCGTCTAGATCATTAATATATATTGTGAATAGCTGGGGTCCTAGGACCGATCCCTGCGATACCCCACTAGTCACTGCCTGCCACTCGGAAAAAGACCCGTTTATTCCAACTCTTTGCTTCCTGTCTGCCAACAAGTTCTCTATCCAAGTCAGTACCTTGCCCCCAATCCCATGTACCTTAACTTTACACTCTAATCTCTTATGCGGGACCTTATCGAAAGCCTTCTGAAAGTCTAAATACACCACATCCACTGGTTCTCCCTTATCTATTCTACCAGTTACATCCTCAAAAAATTCCAGTAGATTAGTCAAGCACGATTTACCTTTTGTAAATCCATGTTGACTTTGTCTGATCCTGTCACTCTTTTCCAAGTGCTCTGCTATTACATCTTTTATAATGGACTCCAGCATTTTCCCCACTACCGATGTCAGGCTTACTGGTCTATAATTCCCCATTTTCTCTCTACCACCTTCTTTGAATAGTGGGTTAACATTAGCTACCCTCCAATCCATGGGAACTGTTCCAGAGTCTATAGAATTTTGGAAGATGACCAGCAATACATCTACTATTTCTAGGGCCACTTCCTTAAGTACCCTAGGATGTAGATTATCAGGCCCTGGGGATTTATCGGCCTTCAATCCCATCAATTTCCCTAACACCATTTCCCTACAAATACTGATTTCATTCAGTTCCTCCCTCTCATTCGACCCTATGTTCCCCAACATCTCTGGGAGGTTATTTGTGTCCTCCTTTGTGAAGACAGAACCAAAGTATGTATTTAATTGGTCAGCCATTTCTTTGTTCCCCATTATAAATTCCCCTGATTCTGACTGCAAGGGACCTACGCTTGACTTCACCAATCTTTTTCTCTTCACATATCTATAAAAGCTTTTACAGTCAGTTTTTATGTTACCTGCAAGCTTACTCTCATACTCTATTTTCCCCCTCTTAATTAATCCCTTTGTCTTCCTTTGCTGAATCTTAAACTGCTCCCAATCCTCAGATTCGCATAAGCTAACGCTTCAACCACAGGTGGCTGGCACATGGAGATGAATATAAGTCCGACAGTTTCAAACCCCAGTATGATTTGGACAGGTTGGGTGATTGGGTATATGTATGGCAGATGCAATATAATGTGGATAAATGCGAGGTTATCCACTTTGGTGGCAAAAACAGGAAGGCAGATTATTATCTGAATGGCAATAGATTGGGAGAAGGGGAAGTGCAACGAGACCTGGGTGTCCTTGTGCCCCAGTCGCTGAAGGTAAGCATGCAGGTGCAGCAGGCGGTTAAGAAGGCAAATGGTATGTTAGCCTTCGTAGCGAGAGGGTTCGAGTACAGGAACAAGGATGTCTTGCTGCAGTTGTACAGGGCCTTGCTGAGACCACACCTTGAGTATTGTGTGCAGTTTTGGTCGCCTTATCTGAGGAAGGATGTTGTTGCCATGGAGAGCAGCAATGATTCACCAGACTGATACCTGGGATGGCAGGAATGACGTATGAGGAGAGATTGGGTCGATTGGGCTTATATTCGCTGGAGTTTAGAAGAATGAGAGGGTATCTCATTGAAACTTATAAAATTCTAACAGGACTAGACAGACTAGATGCAGGAAGGATGTTCCCAATGGCCGGGGAGTCCAGAACCAGGGGTCACAGTCTAAGGATATGGGGTAAGCCATTTAGGACAGAGATGAGGAGGAATTTCTTCGCCGAGAGTGGTGAACCTGTGGAATTCTCTACCACAGAAGGCAGTTGAGGCCAATTCACTAAATATATTCAAAAAGGAGTTAGATATATTTCTTAAGGCTAACGGGATCTAGGGATATGGGGAGAAAGCAGGGACAGGGTACTGAATTTGGATGACCAGCCATAATCTCATTAAATGGCGGAACAGGCTCGAGGGGCTGAATGGCCTACTCCTGCTTCTATCTTCTATGTTTATGTGTGTCAGCTTGACCAGTCACAAGGTCAGTAGATTTACAAAATCTTGTCCCAAACCTCCAACAACAAAGTTGTTGCATTTGAATGCCAGCCACGTTACAGGAGCACTTTTAAAGTTCTGCACCAATAATGACTACAGATCATGTCCTCCACCAACTCGTCTCCTTGTAGCTGGACTGTTTCTGACAAGACGGGAAACAGGAGTCAGAGGCATGAAAATGGAAAACCTCTATGAAAATAGGATTATCAAGGCAGTTAACAGGCTCTTAACTGCCTTAACTACCTCTCCCAGCGGTTGGAGTCGGGTCAGTTTGGGAGTGGCTGAACAGACACTCATGAAAATTGCATGGGGGCGGGTTGGGTGTCTGAAGCCATTTTTCCCGATTTTCGCAGCTGACCCTCCATATTAAAATCGAGCCCAAAGTATTTGTTTAATTTCTCTGCCATTTCCTTATTCCCCATTATAATTTCTCTTGTCTCAGCCTGTAAGGGACCCACATTTACTTTCGCTAATCTTTTCCTTTTTACATACCTATAGAAGCTTTTACAGTCTGTTTTTATGTCTCTCGGTAGTTTACTCATTCTAGTTTCCCTTTCTTGATCAATTTCTTGGTCTTCCTTTGCTGAATTCTAAAATCCTCCCAATCCTCAGGCTTACTACACTTTTTGGCAACATTATAAGGCTCTTCCTTTGATCTAGTACTATCTATAACTTCTCTTGTTGGCCACAGTTGGACCACTTTTCCTGTGGGGTTTTTGTGCCTTAAAGGAATGTATATTCGTTGTAAATTATGTATTCATTCTTTAAATGCTAGCCATTGCTTGTCTACCATCATACCTTTTAATGTAGTTTTCCAACCTACCTTGGCCAACTCGCCCCTCATACCTACGGAGTTTGCTTTGTTTAGATTTAAGACCCTCGTTTCGGGTTTAACTAAATCACTTTCAAACTTAACATAAAATTCTATCATATTATGGTGACTCTTCCATAAGGGCCCCTTTACTACAAGGTTATTAATTAACCCTTTCTTATTGCACAATACTAGATCTAAAATAGCCTGTTCCCTAGTTGGTTCCTCAACATACTGATCTAGAAAACTATCTTGAATACATTCCATGAATTCGTCCTCCACACTATTACTGCAAATTTGGTTTGCCCAGTCTATATGTAGATTAAAGTCCCCCATGATTACTGTATTACCCTTGTTACATGCACCGCTAATTTCCTGATTTATACTCTGCCCTACATTACAACTACTGTTTGGGGACCTATAAGCAACTCCCACCAATGTTTTCTGCCCCTTGCTGTTTCTTAGCTCCACCTAAACTGATTCTACTACTTGATTTTCGGAGCTAAGATCCTTTCTCTCTACTGTCTTTATCCCATCCTTTATTCTCAGGGCCCCTCCTCCTTTTCCATTTTGACTATCTCTTCTAAAAGTTAAGTATCCTGGAATATTTAGTTCCCAACCTTGGCCACTTTGCAACCACGTCTCTGTTATGGCTATTAGATCAAACCTGTTAAATTCTACAAAGATTAATATTTGAAATATTTCATTGTTTAGATACGGTGGTGGGTCATTTTCATTCTCGTCATTGATAGAGAGAGTGACACAACGATTTTCAACAGAATTTGAACTGACACAGGTTGGTGATAACTTTGAGAATTCTCTTGTTCTAGTTAGCTTAATCTGACAGTTGCTTGATATAGTTTAACCGCTCCTGCTTAGTGAGCATAACCCACCTCTCTCTCAAACAATATTTCTCATTTACCTAAACCATAGATTGAGCAGGCTCACTCAGTTAGCTTAACCGGTTGCCAGCTGAAGCTCGCCACTGCTCAGACATTCCACTCATTTAGCTCAACCGGTCTTGTACTTAAATAGTAAAAAGCAAATTACTGCAGATGTTGGAGTTCAGATGCAGGTCAGGCAGCATCGAAGGAGAGAATGGAAGTTAATGTTTCATTGTCGACCCTTGTTCAGAGTTTGCACATGAAACACTCATTGTTATCTCCAAAGATGTTGACTGACTGCTGTGTGTTTCCAGGACATTCTCCTTGTTTCAGCTTCTTATTTGCATAGAGTCATCAATCTTTTTTCATTAGCGAACCATCTGTCACTCAGATAGATGAAACAGGTTTCCATTTCAATAAGATAATCAATCTTGATCATTTAGCTTAGCCAGTCTGTGTTTGCTAACACTCCACTTAGTACTCCAGTGCAGTACTGAGGGAGTGCCGCACTGTTGGGCAGTACTGAGGGAGTGCCGCACTGTCGGAGGGGCATTACTGAGGGAGCAGCGCACTGTCAGAGGGGCACTACTGAGGGAGCGCCGCACTGTCAGAGGGGCAGTATTGAGGGAGTGCTTCACTGTCGGAGGGGTAGTACTGAAGGAGTGCTTCCCTGTTGGAGAGGCAGTATTGAGGAAGCGCTGCACTGTCAGGGGGCAGTATTGAGGGAGCGCTACACTTTCAGAGGGGCAGTACTGAGGAAGTGCTGCACTGTTGGAGGAGCAGTACTGAGGGAGCGCTGCACTGTCGGATGGACAGTACTAAGGGAGCACTGTGCTGTTGGATGGGTAGTACTAAGGGAGCGCTGCACTGTCGGAGGGGCAGTACTGAGGGAGCGCCGCACTGTCGGATGGACAGTACTAAGGGAGCACTGCGCTGTCGGAGGGGCAGTACTGAGGGAGTGCCGCACTGTCGGAGGGGCAGTACTGAGGGAGCGCCGCACTGTTGGAGGGGCAGTAATGAGGGAGCGCCGCACTGTCGGAGGGGCAGTACTGAGGGAGCGCCGCACTGTCGGAGGGGCAGTACTGAGGGAGCGCCGCACTGTCGGAGGGGCAGTACTGAGGGAGCGCCGCACTGTTGGATGGGCAGTACTGAGGGAGCGCTGCACTGTCGGAGGGGCAGTACTGAGGGTGCGCTGCACTGTCGGAGGTGTCGTCCTTTGGGTAAGATGTTGAACTGAGGCTCCGTCTGCTCTCTCAGGTGGATGTAAAAGATCTCACGGCACTATTTCGAAGAGCAGGGGAATTCTGGCCAATATTTATCCCTCGAGCTACATCAGTAAAACTGGATTATCTGGTCATTGTGACATTGCTGTTTGCAAATTGGCTGCCACGTTTCCTACATCACAACAGTGACCAATGTTCCCACTAATTTCTTTTCGGTTCGCATTCCCTTTCACGGGCTACGTGGCTCATTCAAAATTTTACACGCAAATTCTCCCGTTGAAAAGCCGGTGCACGGCCTGCACGGGACAGCTGCGCGGCTTCGTGGGAACGTTTACGGTGACTACACTTCAAAAGTATTTAATTGGCTGTAAAGCACTTTGGGAAGCCCTGAGGTTGTGAAAGTTGCTGAAGAAATGCAAGTCATTCTTATTGACCAGTGCCATTTTACTAGTGTAGATGTTATAAACTCTAGATTTAAATGTTAGAGATTTCTTTAAGAAATACCAAAAATGATAAACTACTGAATAATGATTTCCATTAATAATCAGCAATTTAACCTAACACATTGTGAATAACTTCAGACAAATAGGAGCAGCTTGTGACTGAAAATGCCCAGAATAGGGAAATAAATTGCTCTGATTTCTCCGTCGAGCTCCGAACACTTGATGCGACTCTTGGGCTGGTGTTGATATTACAAGCCTCGTGGACCAGAAGTATTTCTTTAATCTGTATCTGGAATTTCTGCAGAAAATTTTCTCAAACTCTCCCCATTTAAACAAAGGAACAAGAGGAGGCCATTCAGCCCTTGAAGCTTGCTCCACCCTTCAGTGGGATCATAGCTGATCTGTATCTGAACTCCACTCCCTGCCATTGCTCCATAACCCTGATACCCTCACCCAACAAAATCTATCGTTCTCAGTCTTGAACATTTCAATTGACCCCCAGCACCCACAGCCTTTTGGAGCAGAGAGTTCCAGATTTCCACCCCACTTTGTGTGAAAAACAGCTTCCCGGTTTCACTCTTGAACGGCCTGGCTCTAATCTTAAGATTATGTCTCCTTGTTCTAGACTCCCCCCACCAGAGGAAATAGATTCTCTGCGCTAGATTTTCGGGGAGCCGTCAGGCGGGGTTTCAGGCGTGTGGGGGGGGGGGAATCCCCGAATTTGGGGGTCCCGACACCATCCCGCCCAAAACCCCGCCCCACGTAAGTTTCAGGGGCGGCTGGGACCCGCCGAAACCAGGCGGGAAGGGATTAGTGCCAATTAACTGCCTGTTAACAGGCAGTTTTTAGCCTAATCCCTATTTTGAGGGGTTTCGTGTGGGTTTCCCGACGGCTCCAAACCATGCCACGTTGGAGCGGCGGGCCGTTGGGTTGAAGGAGTTGGAGGGGTCGCGATGTCGGTGTTCAGGTGAGTGATGGGTGCATGAGTGTAAAGGTAAGTGTGTTTGGTGTGTCTAAAGTGTGTAAAGAACTTTTACTTACCTGAACTTACCTTAACAGCCTTTCTTCCTGTAGCCGTCGGGAGCCCATCACTCAGCCGGAACTTAAAGCTGAACGGCTGCGATCTGTCAAAAATGACAGCCTTCAGCTTTGAGTGCCGGTGACAGTTCTAACTGAGTCTGTGCAGAATGACTCATGTTAGAAATCAGACTGTCAGTGTTTCACAGCTTCAAACAGCTGTGAGACACTGATATTTCATCTGTCAAGAACTCTTGACAGATGAAATTGCAGTCTGTAACGTCACCTGTTGCCGGATGACCCTTAATTGGCCTGCTAAGCCTGCTGGGCGGGCTCAACAAGGTCAATCAAGGAAAAATCACACGGATTGGCTGGACGTCGAAGTAGGCGGGTCAAAAACCCGAAAGGGGAAGTCCCGCCTTCTTCCTGACAGATTTGGCAAAATCTACCCCTCTGTATCTATACTACTATTGGGTAAAGTAGTATAGAAGTTACGTTACTGGACTGGTAATCCGGAGGCCTGTATCTGCACCCCTAGATCAATGTGTCTGTACCCCTAGATCTGTGTACCCCTGATTCTTTGTATGTGTCCCTAGATCTCAATTGCTCCATTGCATTGAGAATGTTACTGTTATCGTTAAGAATGAGGCTTCACTGTCAAAACAAAGTGAAAGATGTATCTCTCATTCCTCAGCTCCTTCCAATGTTTCTCAAGGTTACTAATGACTCTAATTATCGAGGAGTAAACTTTTCTGGAAGAAAGTAAGGCTGTTGGCATTAGAAATATATCCATGTTAAACACTGTCCATGGCTGGTTTAATCAACATGTGGTAACTTATTTGCTTTGTTGCTTTCATTCTTTACAGCTCGAACAGTTTAAGCGAGATAACGAGCACATTGGATTTGGCTCCGGGACTCGGGCACTGGAACAGGCTTTAGAAAAAACGAAGGCCAATATCCAGTGGGTGAAAGAAAACAAGGAGCCTGTTAGCAACTGGTTTAAGAATGCCTTGGATTCCAACAATCCTTAACTGAACGGCCATTGGTAAATGTAAATAGAAAATCTCTGAAATAGGTTTCTGAATGCAACTGAAGCAAGGAAGCAGTTTCCGATCGGAACCATCAGCAGATCTGTTCCACAGGAGAATGTTTTATTACTTATATCTGAAACAACAGAGGAAACTTTATAGTCACATAATTTCAGGCCATGTTTGAGTAATGGTCCAAAACATAGGGAGCTAAAACCAGAAATACCATATAAGCCAATACATTTCAACCATGCCATGTCACCCCATACTGTGCAATGTTACAATGCCAAAGCATCGTTGACAATAACATATTATAGAATCATAGAAATTTACAGCAGAGAGGGAGACCATTCAACCCATTGTGTCCACGCTGGCCGAAACAGATCTATCCAGCTTAATCCCACTTTCCAGCTCTTGGTCCGTAGCCTTGTAGGTTACAGCTCTTCAAGTGCCTACCCAAGTACTTTTTAAATGTGATGAGGGTTTCTGCCTCTACCACCCTTTCAGGCAGTGAGTTCCAGACCCCCACCACCCTCTGGGTGAAAAAGTTCTCCTCAACTCTCCTCTAATCCTTCTACCAATTATTTTAAATCTCTGCCCCCTGGCTATTGACCTCTCTGCAAAGGGAAATAGGTCCTTCCTATCCACTCTATCTCAGCCCCTCATAATTTTATACACCTCAATTAAATCTCCCCTCAGCTTCCTCTATTCCAAGGAAAACTACCCCAGCCTGTTCAATCTTTCCTCATAGCTAAAATTCTCCAGTCCTGGCATCATCCTGTCCTTCATTCTTCCAGCGCATTTCACACTTCATCTAGAGCCATCCTTTGTCTCTTTACCTGTCCTATTACCATCTCGTCTCACCTTAAATATCTCTTAATGTCTCTTCACCTCTTAGACCTTCCCTTTTGTTCTTTCATCACCTCCCCCATTTCCCAGCCCCCAAACCCCCAAATCTGTCTCATTTCCTGCTTTTTTCCCCTCAGTTCTGAAGAAGGGTTTCGACCTGAAGCGTTAACTCTGTTTCTCTCTCCACGGATGTTGCCTGCTGAGTTTTTCCAGCGTTTTCTGTTGTTACTTCCTCGTAAATCTCCTCTGTACCCTCTCTAGTGCAATCACATCTTTCCTGTAATGTGGTGACCAGAATTGTACGCAGTACGCTAGCTGAGGCCTAACTAGTGTTTTATACAGTTCTAGCATAACCTCCCTGCTCTTATATTCTATACCTTGGCTAATAAAGGAAAATATCCCCTATGCCTTCTTAACCACCTTATCTACTTGTCCTGCTACCTTCAGGGATCTGTGGACATGCATTCCAAGGTCCCACTGTTCCTCTACCTTCTCAGTATCCATTTATTGTGTATTCCCTTGCCTTGATAGCGCTCCCTAAATGCATTACCTCACACTTCTCCGGATTGAATTCCATTTGCCACTGTTCTGCCCACCTGACCAGTCCATTGATATCTTCCTGCAGTCTACAGCTTTCTTCCTCACTATCAACCACACAGCCAATTTTTGTATCATCTACAAACTTCTTAATCATGCCCCCTACATTGAAGTCTAAATCATTGCTATATACCACAAAAAGCAAGGGACCCAGTACTGAGCCCTGCGGAACCCCACTGGAAACAGCCTTCAAAGGACAAAAAACACTTGTCAACCATTATCCTTTGCTTCCTGCCACTGAACCAACTTTGGATCTAACTTGCCACTTTCCCTTGGATCCCATGGGCTCTACTTTTCTGACTAGTCTGCCCTGTGGGACCTTGTCACAAGCATTGCTAAAATCCATGTTGACTACATGAAACAAACTAACCTCATCGACCCTCCTCATTACCTCCTGAAAAAATTAAATCAAGTTAGTCAGACATGGCCTTCCCTTTACATTTACCTACCAATTCCATACTGGGCTGTAATATTTCTTACCAAGTGGTTACACACCATATTATACCACACACAGCGGCACAATAACAACGCGCTTAGTGAGAGAGAACCAGAATGGAAATGAAAATCAGGTAGTTTCTGTAACAGCAGTTTCCCCCACTGCGCATAATCAGTTGCTGAAATATTCTTCTCTGCTGAGATACTACATTGGACCTTTGCCCATTGGCTGTAGTGATTGGACCTTTGCCCATTGGCTGTAGTGATTGGACCTTTGGCCATTGGCTGTATTGATTGGACCTTTGCCCATTGGCTGCAGTGATTGGACCTTTGCCGATTGGCTGTATTGATTCGACCTTTGCTCATTGGCTGTAGTGATTGGACCTTTGGCCATTGGCTGTAGTGATTGGACACTTGGCCATCGGCTGTAGTGCTTGGACCTTTGCCCATTGGCTGTAGTGAGTGGACCTTTGCCCATTGGCTGTAGTGATTGGACCTTTTGCCCATTGGCTGCAGTGATTGGACCTTTGCCCATTGGCTGTAGTGATTGGACCTTTTGCCCATTGGCTGTAGTGATTGGACCTTTTGCCCATTGGCTGTAGTGATTGGACCTTTGCCCATTGGCTGTAGTGATTGGACTTTTTGCCCATTGGCTGTAGTGATTGGACCTTTGCCCATTGGCTGGAGTGATTGGGCCTTTTGCCCATTGGCTGTAGTGATTGGACCTTTGCCCATTGGCTGGAGTGATTGGGCCTTTTGCCCATTGGCTGTAGTGATTGGACCTTTGCCCATTGGCTGTAGTGATTGGTCCTTTTGCCCATTGGCTGTAGTGATTGGACCTTTGCCCATTGGCTGGAGTGATTGGGCCTTTTGCCCATTGGCTGTAGTGATTGGACCTTTGCCCATTGGCTGTAGTGATTGGTCCTTTTGCCCATTAGCTGTAGTGATTGGACCTTTGCCCATTGGCTGTAGTGATTGGTCCTTTTGCCCATTAGCTGTAGTGATTGGACCTTTGCCCATTGGCTGTAGTGATTGGTCCTTTTGCCCATTGGCTGTAGTGATTGGACCTTTGCCCATTGGTTGTAGTGATTGGTCCTTTTGCTCATTGGCTGTAGTGATTGGACCTTTGCCCATTGGCTGTAGTGATTGGTCCTTTTGCCCATTGGCTGTAGTGATTGGACCTTTGCCCATTGGCTGTAGTGATTGGTCCTTTTGCCCATTGGCTGTAGTGATTGGACGCTCTCCATGTGATTGTTGTGCGATTTTCTTTCAGTGTTTCTTTATTTTGATTGGTTGTTGGCAACTCCTAGATTTAAAACTTTCTGCTGGTTTCATTCACACGCTATCACAGTTTGAAGTTGCATTGTTTAAAGCAAAATATGAAATAGGCTTTAGAACAGGAATCTCAGTGATGTCTGGACAGACTTGTAAAGGATGAACACTATTCCATAGCGGGCAAGGGACACTGGTAGATTAGATCAATGTCTTCATTTACAGAGAAAAGTGTCACAAGTATATGACTGAAATAATGTTTATTATTAAACAATCTGATGGGTTAATTCAGCTTTGTAGAATGAATTTTTGGTGCATGGATTATGCTTTAAAGAAATAACTTGCATTAATAATTACATCCTGTGTTCTGTCGGTCACTGGATATGTCACACCATTTCCAGGGAGGGTGCAAATGGCTGGCCTTTTGATAATGTTTCTAAATAGCACCTGGAACAGTAAAATAGTTCATTGAATTAATTTTATTAAATTAATAATGAAAGAGAAAATGCCTCAGTCAGTTCCTGTCAGCAGGAGGCCTCTGAGAAAAATGGGGCAAGTTCTTCTGGCTCTCCCTGAACCAACAGTTCACAGCCTGAAACCAAACTCCAGAGAAACAGTCCCAGAAAAAATTCAGATCATTAATTGCTAAAGATTTGCAACATGTATGTGCGTGGTAAAGATTGTCACAGGATGGGGACTGTCTGATGGAACAATGAGATCTTGTGCCTGGCCTGTCGATTTTACACAGCAGGGACTTCAAGAACTGAATGAAAGTCACAATGAGCTTTGTTACAACACTAAGAGAACCTGCGGGAAACACCGTGTAAGAATACAACTTGTGTCTCTAGCACAATCAGAAATGTTTATCGTAATTTTCCTAAATAAAAGCTCCCATTAAAAATCGTTCAAAAGCATTATTTGTGTGTTGGTTAAATTCAGTGATTCACTCTTCATAGCGGTAGGTAGTTTGGAGAAAAGCTGGGGCTTTTTGAGGGGGGAGTTTCCCAGCCTGTGTCTAAATAGACTCAAAACACTTTTTCCTGTAGATTTCTGAAACCCGTGCATTCCTGAATGAGTTGGTGAGCAGCATCTGGGGAATTCTGTGGAAGGGAGCCCGTCTTTCCTCTTTACAGCCTGATTTACCTGTTTTGTACTTTCAGCATTTCTGTTTTTATTTCTGAGGATTTTCTGTTGATTTGCAGGAACACAGCACTTTAATGAAGGGGCATTCGCACTCCTTCCCCACTCTCTCAGAATGGGGCATTCCCTCTGCCAATTTTTCTGAATGATTGAAGGAAAGGGGTGAGAGGATGATAACGTGCAGGAAGGGGTATTAGGGTTGTGCAGGAGGGTGCTGGGTGGCCATGCTCAGGGTGCAGTGTGAAGGGTTAATTGTGCAAGTGTTGCTTTAACAGGGTGATTAGTGAGCTGGGTGTGGGGGGGGGGGGTGGTGCGTGCAGGTAGAGGGGGTGCCCAGTGTGTTACCACACTGCCTTGGTGAGGTCACCCAACTTCTTGCAGCACTGGTCTGCAGTCCAGGGGGGGGGAGAGAGTTGGCCTCAGTGCCAGTCTGGGGGGAGGGGGAGAGAGTTGGCCTCAGTGCCAGTCCGGAGGGGGGGGGAGTTGGCCTCAGTGCCTCCTCCCTCCACGCAGCATGTTTAATTTTGGAGTGATTTGCTGGTCCCCACACCTGTTTGGTCTTCTCCTCCTGCCTGCGATCCGCTCGAGAAGGGTTTGAATGAGCAAAGTTGTTCGTTCCTGTCCTGACTGGAGCCCGGCAGCCCTCTGGGTGCAGATGAAGCTTTAGTGGACATTATTCTGTAGCAGTATAATAATATTGCTAAAGGGTGAAAGAGCCAAGCCCTGTCCCTCTCTGCCTCATTGACCCCAGTCTGCTGCGCAAGAGTGCAGGCTGACCTTTTTAAAGGTTGCATCAAAGTTTCCAGGCAGTTCAGCTGCTTACACCCATTCTCGTAAATCTTTTCTGTACCCTCTCTAAGGCCTTCACATCCTTCCTAAAATGCGGTGCCCAGAATTGGACACAATACTCCAGTTGAGGCCAAACCAGTGTTTTATACAGGTTCAGCATAACTTTAATTACTTTCCCAATCTCAACAAATGGGAAAACTGCCTCAACACCAACACAAATGGCTCAGCAAGCCACGGAAGGGCAACCAGGCTCTCTCACGCAGCACTGCAGCTTTGTGCAGGGGGTCAACACTGCAAGAGCAGGAGGCCCTCCAGAAAGGACAATGTGGGAGTACATCACTAAGTCTGTCACTGCCAGCAGTGTCACCCCCACCACCTGGCTCCAGTGCCCAAAGAAGATTCATGACCTCCAGGCTAGTGGTCAAGGTCAGTGAATGCATCTTCAAAAGTCGTCTCCTGCCAACTGCACCATTAGCCTCATACACTGCTCAATGCACAATCCCCACTCACTCACCAACAATCTGCACCAATGAAAGGGAAATCATGTTTGACAAATCTGTTAAGAGTTTTTTGAGGTTGTAACTAGCAGAATAAGGGGGAAGCAGTGGATGTGGTGTATTTGGATTTTCAGAAGGTATATGATAAGGTGCCACACAAGAGGTTATTAAACAAAATTAGGGGTCATGGGATTGGGGGTAATATACTAGCATGGATTGAGGATTGGTTAATGGACAGAAAACAGAGAGTAGGAATAAACGGGTCATTTTCGGGTTGGCAGGCTGTAACTAGTGGGGTACCGCAAGGATCAGTGCTTGGGCCTCAGCTATTCACAATCTACATCAATGATTTGGATGAGGGGACCAAATGTAATATATCCAAATTTGCTGATGATACAAAGCTGGGTGGGAATGTAAGTTGTGAGGAGGATGCAAGGAGGCATCAAGGGGATATAGACAAGCTGAGTGGGCAAGAACATCGCAAATGGAATATAATGTGGAGAAATGTGAAGTTATCCACTTTGGTAGGAAAAATAGAAAAGCAGAGTATTTTTTAAATGGTGAGAGATTGGGAAATGTTGGTGTTCAGAGGGACCTGGGTGTCCTTGTACATGAATCACTGAACGTTAACATGCAGGTACAGCAAGCAATTAGGAAAGCAAATGGTATGTTTGTTGTGTATGTAATATGTGTGCTACTTTGAACCTATGGACAGGACTGCACTACTTGTTGGGCGTAGTGATACGCAGTACCACTCCTGGCCATAGGGGTATAAATAGTACTGTGGGTACTGATCTCCCCTCAGTTCCCGCCTGTGGGCATGAAGTAAAGACCTATGTATAGTCCCTACCTCCGACCTGTTTGAGTTATACGTTTAAGTCTTTGTGTTAATTGTTCAATACAATACACATACTTAACACTGGCGACGAGTCAGGTTCTTACCCTGCGGCAGTTGAAGAGAGGTTTCAAACATCACCACCCCACTAGAAGCGACAGGCTTTAGGACTCTGAAGCCTCCATCAGCGACTGAGCACTGGAGTGCAGCAAACATCCTGACAGCTTCCAGCGACTGACAGAAGTCTTTCTGCAGTTTCCTTGTTCAACCTAGGTGGTGGGGTAAGCTGTGCAGTGTTGGCTGCAAAGACAGGGCTGGGGAAGTTGGAGAAGATAAGGGCGATCGCAATCCCTGATAAGAGCCGCGGTGAAACGCGCGAGCGGGTAAGCCAGAGCCCGGGAGGGAGCGAGCAAGCAAGAGCCGCGCGAGCGGGTGAGCCAGAGGCCGGGAGCCGCTTCAAGTGCGAGGCACAGCGCGGGCCAGCGATCGGAACCAAAGATAAGGGCCGCACTCGGGGGCTGAAGGGAGACGGCGTCGGGGGACGGGTGAAGACCGCCAAGCGCAGGAAAACCGCCATTTTGTGGGCAGAGGACGACGGCAAGAGCGGGAAGCCGCCATCTTTGATAACAAGTAAACAAAATAAAATCTGAGAAATTGCAAATCTACAATGCCTAAACACGGGAATATTAGCACCTTTGATAGTGACCTCGAAGATTGGGCCATATATGTTGAAAGAGTAAAAAATTATTGTAAGGCCAATAAAATTCATGACCAAGATAAAGCTCTAACATTATTAAATTTAATGGGTGCGAAGACATACGGGCAATTGAAACACCTGTTATCACCAGATGAACCGGCGGATAAGACGTTCGATGAGATTGTTACTGTCCTGAAAGATCATCTAAACCCCACGCCGCTGATGCTAGCGGAACGATTTAAATTTTACGACAGAAGGCAGCTACAGCATGAAAGCAATGCTGATTATTTGCTGGAATTGCATAAATTAGCGAAATATTGCCAGTTTGGAACGGGACTGACAGAGGCACTTCGAGACAAATTTGTGTGTGGTTTATTTAAACAGGATACACAAAAGCGACTGCTAGAGGAGAATGAGCTGACGCTTGAGAAGGCGGTCACTATGGCAGCAGCACACGAAGCCGCAGCGAGAGGCACGGCAGTAATGCAGCTACGGTCACCGGAGCTCAGTGCACACAAATTGGGTGTGAGTTCTGGCAAATGTTATCGTTGTGGAAAGACAACGCATGATCAGAACCAGTGTTGGTTTAAAAACCAAGAATGTAGAACTTGTGGTAGGCTTGGACATATAGCTAGAGTATGCAGGTCAGGGAAGAAGACCAGCAACAAGAAGTCACCGCAAGGAAAATACGCAAAGGTACACAAGGTGACCGAACAGGAGTCCGATTCAGACGCTAGCAGTAATGAACTGGCTAGCTTAAGCTGTAATGAACTGGCTAGCTTAAGAGTACTCAACGCTGGTAAGGGTGCAGACCTCCAGACAATTTGGGTCACTCTTCAGATAGAAGGAGTCCAAGTAAAACTGGAATTGGACACTGGATCGGCATTGACGGTCATAAATAAGAAAGATTACGGAAAGTTATTCCAACATATTCCCCTACAGGATACGGGGATTATATTGAAAACATACACGGGGCAAAGAGTGTACCCCATCGGGAAAATAGAGGTTGCAGTGGTTCACAAGGGCGAAGACAGTCAAATAATGGACTTTTATGTGATATCTGAAGGAGGTTCTCCACTACTAGGACGGGAGTGGATTAGGAAAATGAATATGGACTGGCATTTCCTACAAACAATAACGAGTGAGAACTCGGTGAAGATAGTCGGCCCAGACTCTGGAACGGATGATGGTAAGCCCAACTCAGGTGCAAAAGACAAAGTTTCAGCACAGAATTCCACTGAGCAACAACAACATAGTTTAACTGTGGATTCTGAGTCTGGCAAGTCTACTGATGTGCCCATTTCTGAGGGACACCGGGCTCGAACTCAACTCCATTTCAAACTACAACAGCAATTAGAACAAATGCTTCGCCGTTGTGAGCAAGAGTTGAATGCAACGAAAGAGTTCTTTGATATAGAGTTGGAGAATCTGGAAAGACAACAGAAGCAGCTGATGGAGAAAATGGAGCAGGAGCACACAAAACGTCTGATGTCAGAGGAGTTAACGGTCAGCCAACTCCTGCATATGCTGAAGGACAGGACTCTGAAATGGGAAAAACTTGAACACGAACTTCAATATTCAAACGAAAGGGGTTCGGAGCTCTCAAAGGTTATTGGAAGAGCTGAGGTGGCAACACAGACTGAGATGACCGCAACAGAGCAGCCCTTGGATGCCAAAAGTACGCTGACTCACGTCAACGTAGAACAACAGACCGCTGAAACAGCTGCTCCGGTAGAGGGATTGAATAGTCCGATCAATCAATCTCCAAAAGAAGTTGAAGTAGTAAAATCTCAAATGAGGTCATTAGTAAACGACTTGCTGAAAGCCCAGAAAAAGCTGGATGAAGAGGTACGCATGAAGAAGTCTCTTCAGGAAAGATGTCTGGACTTGGAACAAAAGCTGGCTAACGCCCAGCTGGGTATGGAGGAAATAGAAGACCCTCTCGCTGGCCTAGATCAGGACGACACCGAATATTACTATGTCCTGTCCTGCCCAACTTGTAACTTCGACTCCCACCATACAGAAATCATGGAGGAGCACCGAAAGTCTACGGAACATCGGGAGAAGGTGGCTCTACTACGGAAAAAGGAGGGAGAGAAGGAGGAACTGCGCATGCAGCTGGCAGCTGACAGTGGAGCCCAGAGAGTCTCCAAGAAGCAGAAAAGGAAAAGTCGAAACAGAAGATGACCCATCTGAACCATTATTACCTCTACCAGATCACACACGTGGTCCCTCCGAACGGAGCCAATTCAGTTCGGAAGTTCAAACTGTTAAATCCATGGAAGGACTATTGAATGAGTCACTCCAGCAACGTGAACCGACTCCACCACAGAGATTGAATCTGTGAACTGTTTTCCGCAGAGACTGAATCTGTGATCTGTTTTGACATGAAGTTATCTATGTATCTATGTTATTCTGTTATGTAAACCTGAAGTTATATATGTATATATGTTATTACGTTATGTTAAATGGGGAGATGACTGTAAAGCTAGGAAGGGAGGAATGTTGTGTATGTAATATGTGTGCTACTTTGAACCTATGGACAGGACTGCACTACTTGTTGGGCGTAGTGATACGCAGTACCACTCCTGGCCATAGGGGTATAAATAGTACTGTGGGTACTGATCTCCCCTCAGTTCCCGCCTGTGGGCATGAAGTAAAGACCTATGTATAGTCCCTACCTCCAACCAGTAAAGACCTGTTTGAGTTATACGTTTAAGTCTTTGTGTTAATTGTTCAATACAATACACATACTTAACAATGTTGGCCTTTATTACAAGAGGATTTGAGTATAAGAGTAAAGGCGTCTTACTGCAATTATATAGGGCACTGGTGAGACCACACCTGGAGTATTGTGCACAGTTTTGGTCTCCTTACCTAAGGAAGGATATACTTGCCATAGAAGGAGTGCAACAAAGGTTCACCAGATTGGTTCCTGGGATGGGTGGGGATTGTCCTATGAGGAAAAATTGAGTAGACAAGGCCTATATTCTCTAGAGTTTAGAAGAATGAGAGGTGATTTAGAAACATAGAAAAATTGGAGCAGGAGTTGGCCATTCGGCCCTTCGAGCCTGCTCCGCCATTCAATATGATCATGGCTGATCCTCTATCTCAATACCATATTCCTGCTCTCTCCCCACACCGCTTGATGCCTTTTGTGTCTAGAAATCTATCTATCTCCTTCTTAAATATATTCACTGACTTGGCCTCCACAGCCTTCTGTGGTAGAGAATTCCACAGGTTCACCACCCTCTGAGTGAAGAAATTTCTCCTCATCTCAGTCCTAAATGTCCTTATACAAATTTCTTATACAAAAACATACAAAATTCTTACAGAACTTGATAGGGTAGATGCAGGGAGAATGCTTCCCCTGGCTGGGGAGTCTAGAACTAGGGGTCACAGTCTCAGAATAAGGGGTCGGCCATTTAGGACTGAGATGAGGAGAAATTTCTTCACTGAGAGGGTGGTGAATCTTTGGAATTCTCTACCCCAGAGGGCTGTGGAGGCTCAGTTCTTGAGTATATTCAAGACAGAGATTGATAGATTTTTGAATATTAAGGGAATCAAGGGATATGGGGATAGTGCAGGAACATAAGAACATAAGAAGTAGGAGCAGGAGTAGGCCATACGGCCCCTCGGGCCTGCTCCGCCATCCAATAGGATCATGGCTGATCCGAACCTAGACTCACGTCCACTTCCCTGCCCGCTCCCCATAATCCTTAATTCCCTTATCAGCTAGGAAACTGTCTATCTCCATTTTAAATTTATTTAATGTCGCAGCTTCCACAGCTCTCTGAGGTAGCAAATTCCATAGATTTACTACCCTCTGAGTGAAGAAGTTTCTCATCTCAGTTTTGAAACAGCAGCCCCTTATTCTAAGATTATGCCCCCTAGTTCTAGTCTCACCCATCAGTGGAAACATCCTTCCCGCATCCACCTGATCAAGCCCCCTCACAATCTTATATGTTTCGATAAGATCGCCTCTCATTCTTCTGAATTCCAATGAGTAGAGGCCCAACCTACTCAACCTTTCCTCACAAGTCAACCCCCTCATCTCCGGAATCAACTGAGTGAACCTTCTCTGAACTGCCTCGAGAGCAAGTATATCTTTTCTTAAATATGGAAACCAAAACTGTACGTAGTATTCCAGGTGTGGCCTCACCAGTACCCTGTATAACTGAAGCAAGACTTCCCTGCTTTTATACTCCATCCCCCTTGCAATAAAAGCCAAGATTCCATTGGCCTTCCTGATCACCTGCTGCACCTGCATACTAACCTTCTGTGTTTCATGCACCAGGACCCCCAGATCCCTTTGTACTGTAGCACTTTGCAGTTTCTTTCCATTTAGATAATAACTTGCTCTTTGATTTTTTCTGCCAAAGTGCATAACCTCACACTTTCCAACATTATATTCCATCTGCCAAACTTCTGCCCACTCACTTAGCCTGTCTATGTCCTTTTGCAGGCTATGTATGTCCTCCTCACTCACTGCTTCCCCTCCCATCTTTGTATCGTCGGCAAACTTGGATACGTTGCACTTGGTCCCCTCCTCCAAATCGTTAATATAGATTGTAAAGAGTTGGGGTCCCAGCACTGACCCCTGCGGAACACCACTGGTTACTGATTGCCAACCCGAGAATGAACCATTTATCCCAACTCTCTGTTTTCTGTTAGATAGCCAATCTTCTACCCATGCCAGTATATTACACCCAATCCCGTGATTTTTTATCTTGTGCAGTAATCTTTTGTGTGGCACCTTGTCAAATGCCTTTTGGAAGTCCAAATACACCACATCCACTGGTTCCCCTTTATCCACCCTGTTTGTTACGTCCTCAAAGAATTCGAGCAAATTTGTCAAACATGACTTCCCCTTCATAAAACCATGCTGACTCTGTCCGATTAAATTAAGCTTATCCAAATGTCCTGTTACTGCTACCGTAATAATGGACTCCAACATTTTACCAACCACAGATGTTAGGCTAACCGGTCTATAGTTTCCAGCCTTTTGTCTACCTCCCTTTTTAAATAAGGGCATTACATTAGCAGTTTTCCAATCTGCTGGGACCTTTCCTGAATCCAGGGAGTTTTGGAAAATTACCACCAATGCATCTGCAATCCCTACCGCTACTTCTCTCAAGACCCTAGGATGTAAGCCATCAGGTCCAGGTGATTTATCCGCCTTAAGTCCCATTATCTTACCAAGTACCATCTCCTTAGTGATTTTAACCGTGTTTAGCTCCTCCCCCCCATAGCCCCCTGTTTGTCCAGTGTTGGGATATTTTTAGTGTCCTCTACTGTAAAGACTGATACAAAATATTTGTTCAGCATATTTTCCATCTCCATGTTCCCCACTACTAATTTCCCGGTCTCGTCCTCTAAGGGACCAACATTCACTTTAGCCACCCTTTTTCTTTTTATATAACTGTAGAAACTCTTGCTATCTGTTTTTATATTTTTTGCTAGTTTACTTTCATAATGTAGCTTCCCTTTCTTAATTAATCTTTTAGTTATTCTTTGCTGGCTTTTAAATGCTTCCCAACCTTCTATCCTCCCACTAGATTTGGCTACTTTATATACCCTTTTCAGTCGGATACTATCCTTTATTACTTTACTTAGCCACGGATGGCTGTCTTTTCTTTTACGCCCCTTTTTCCTCAGTGGAATATATTTTTCTTGATCAGCCATGATCTTATTGAATGGCGGAGCAGGCTCGAAGGGCGAATGGCCTACTCCTGCTCCTATTTTCTATGTTCTATGTCCTTTTGGAAGTCCACGTACACCACGTCAACCGCATTGCTATTGCTATTGACAATTCCGTGCTGACTTTGATTAATTAATCTACACTTGTCCAAGTGACCGCTAACTTTGTCCCTGATTATCATTTCCAAAAGCTTCCCTACTACTGAGGTTAAACTGACTGGCCTGTAGTTGCTGGGTTTATCCTTACACCCTTTTTTGAACAATGGTGTAACATTTGCAATTCTCCAGTCCTCTGGCACCAGCCCCGTATCCAAGGAGGATTGGAAGATTATGGCGAGTACCTCCTTAACCTTACTCAGCATCCTAGGATGCATGCCATCCGGTCCTGGTGACTTATCAACTTTAAGTTCAGACAGCCTTTCTAGTATCTCCTCTTTATCAATTTTTATCTCATCCAGTATCTCCACTACCTCCTCTTTCACTATGACTTTGGCAGCATCTTCTTCCTTGGTGAAGACAGACGCAAAGTACTCATTTAGTACCTCAGCCCTGCCCCCTGACTCCATACGTAGGTCGCCTTTTTGGTCCCTAATCAGCTCCTCCCCTTCTCTTACTACCCTTTTATTATTTATATGCCTATAGAAGACTTTTGAATTCCCTTTTATGTTTGCTGCCAATCTATTCTCATACTCTCTCATTGCCCCTCTTATTTTCTTTTTCACTTTCCCTCTGAACTTTCTATATTCAGCCTGATTCTCAGTTGTATTCACAACCTATCATCTGCCATATGTACCCTTTTCCTGCTTCATCTTACTCTCTATCTCTTTCATCATCCAGGGAGCTCTGGCTTTGGTTGCCCTACCTCTCCCTCTCGTGGGAATGTACCTCGACTGTACCTGAACCATTTCCTCTTTAAAGGCAGCCCAATGTTCAATTACAGTTTTGCCTGCCAATATTTGATTCCAATTTACCCGGGCCAGATTCGTTCTCAACCCACTGAAATTAAATGATAAAAGGTATGATAGTACAAAGCAAAAGGAGATGGTAATGGGATAATAAAGAAACAAAAGGCAAGTCTAGAAGAGGTGTAAATGGGAATGGCAGAATCATCAACAGCTGCCATGTGAAACAATAGGGGCCGAGGTTATGGTCTGAAATTGTTGAACTCGATGTTGAGTCCAGAAGGCTGTAAAGTGCCTAATCGAAAGATGAGGTGCTGTTCCTCGAGCTTACACTGAGCTTCATTGGAACAGTGCAAGAGGCCGAGGACGGAGAGGTCAGAGTGGGAGAGGAGCGGAGAATTAAAGTGACAGACAATCTTATTGTGATTTTCTAAGTGCCCTGCTACCACGTCCCTAATTATGGATTCCAGCATTTTCCCAATGACTGATGTCAAGCTAACTGGTCTATAGTTCCCTGTTTTCTCTCTTCCCCCCTTTGTTGAATAGCAGGGTTACATTTGTTACCTTCCAATCCGCGGGGACCATTCTAGAATCTAGGGAATGCTGGAAGATCAAAACCAATGCATCCACTATCAGAGGGAGACAGAGTGAAGATCAGGCAAGATCACTTACACTGTACCCTAACCTATAATTATCACAGGATGGTCAAAGTCTGGGTTTGTACAGCAGTTTTATGCTGCCTGAGTTATTACTGCATTAGATTGTAACTATTTGCAGACTGTAAACTATATATAGATATTGTGGATATAGGCCTAGAAATTGGGTTTTGGCTTAGCCAGGGCTTTAGCGCCGGAAATTAGTGCCGGCGCTAAGTCCCCTGCGCGCGCCAAAAATTCAGTGGCGCCGCGCCCAAACGGCTGCCGGCGCTACTGAAGGGTCTTGGCGCCTGGAAAAGGGTGCTAACTGCCGTTTCGCGCTGCAATTCCGGCGCTGCGGCACCCGATGCGGTGCGGCAGGCTGGGGAAGTGCAGGCCTCCTCCTTCCGTTAAGGAGGAGCTGCCTGCACCCGGCTGCAGCCCGCGCAAATCTGCTTAAAAATGAGCCCGGCACCTCGGACAAGTGCCGGGCTTGCATCTGTTCCGGGGGGGGGGGGGGGAGAGAAGTCCGGGGAGGGAGCTGCGGGCAGGCGGCCGGTGGGAAAGCGGCCGGCCGCCGCGGGGCCTTTAATGCGCCGGCGCTAACTGCAGTAAGGCACCTCTGACAAAACGCTGGTTGCGGCTGCCACGGGCGAGGCGGCCGCAACTCAATTTCGGAGTTCGGGCGGGTTACCACGGCAACCGGGACGCTGCGCACACCGATGACATCATCGGTGCCGGCGCAGCGCTACCGGAGCAACGCCGATTTAGGGCCCCAGGGAATTTCACTACTGGCCATAACTCCGGCGCATGGCCCTCTAGCGCCTCAAATGAGGCGCTAAGGCGACTGAATTTTCAGCCGATAATGTCCAGTCTGTAGATTTCTGCATTCTTTGCACATGATAAAGCTTGCAGGCAATAAAGGCTTCGTGCTCCCTGCAGTTATAAACTTCCTCGTGCAGGCCCTGGATTTCCGCAGCTTTCTCCTGACCTCTGGCCTTAACTTCAGTGGGGGATGGGCGGAATCACCCGTTGGGCTTTCCTCCAATCATGCAGAGCAATGTGCAGTCATCCAGAGTCTGAGGGCCAGAGGGAGCCCTGGAAATGTAGAGCTGTAAGAAATCTCCCACCTCGGGTGGAGTGAGTAAAGGAGACTGAAGATGAAATTAAGGACCTTGAAATTGATTCTGTGGGGCACAGTGAGCTGGTGGAAGGTGTCAAGGATAGAGGTGGGATGATCACCCCTCCTTGTTTCTGTAACCGCCTCCAGCTCCACCCCACCCCCTGAACTCTGCGTTCTTCCAATTCTGGCCTCTTGGGCACTCTCACCATTCTTTGCCCTACCATTGGCAGCCGTGCCTTCAGCTGTCTAGACCCTAAGCTCTGGAATTCCCTCCTTTAAAACCCCTCGTCTTCTCCACCTCACTCTCCTCCTTTAAGATCCCCCTTAACATCCACCGCTTTGATCAAGTTTTTGTTCTATCATGCCCCCCCCCACCCCGCCCCCACACTGCCCATATCTCCTTCTTCAGCTCAGCATCCATTACTTTCTGATTACAGCTTTCTGAACCACTTTGGGACATTTTCTACATTAAAGGTGCTATAGAAATGCAAGTTACTGTTGTTGAATTTGTGCAGGAGAAGCCTTAGTATTCAGGACTGAATTAGCTGAACTTAGGTTGAGGTGGGAGGTCATTTGAGAAATCAATTGTCGAGGTAATGAAGTTGTGAATAAGAAATTCCGAGGGACAGGGTGAGCTGCACTAAGCCGCCATTGTTCTGGAGGTGGCGCGAGGCCTGAGTTTGGGGTTCAATGCTCAGATTCGAGTCAAGAAGGTTCACCCCTGGCATCAACTGGGCAGGTAGCTGAAGAAGTTGATGGAGTTGGAGCTAGAAGCCCATTGGCTTCAGTACTGTTGGAGATTTGAGATCTGACCTCATTTGATATCGGCCAGTAGCTGAATAGTCAAAGAGTCGTCCTGGAACACCAGTGGAGCGTTCATACACCAGCAGGTGATGTCACTAAGGGATAGAGGATAAGTAAAGGTGGATCAAACATAGAGCCTTGGGACTCAGCTGAGAACATTCTTTAAGATTGTCAAGTGTGGCACATTATCAAATTATATCCCTGAATTAAACTTGTTTACAATTTTATTCACTCATTAAAAGGTTCATTAGATTTGTGGGGAACAATCTGTTGATTCTAAATCCATGTTGAATCCAGTGCCTTTATTTTTAAACTGTTTTATTTTCTCTTTTCCCCCTTTTTGTGTAGCTTTTCTGCACCATGCATTCCTGAGCTGGCAACGGTAGCACTCCCTCACCAATACCTGCAGTGCCTGTGAGCGTGCTCATGGTGTCTGTGCTACATATATTCCATCCCTCCCAGTTGCAAAGTGTCTCTTCACAACAGCAAGATTGGGACAGGGACCCACGATGCAAGGAAATCACAGACAGCAATCTGCTTCCTAAATCCTCACAGAATCTTCCTACCGACCCATCACACTCCTTACTTGTGCCTTGTAGATGGTGGAAAGGCTTTGGGGAGTCAGGAAGTGAGACACTCGCCACAGAATACCCAGCCTCTGATCTGCTCTTGTTGCCACAGTATTTATGTGGCTGGTCCAGTTAAGTTTCTGGTCAATGGTGACCCCCAGGATGTTGACGTTGGGGGATTCGGCGATGGTAATGCCGTTGAATGTCAAGGAAAGGTGGTTAGACTCTCGCTTGTGGGAGATAGTCATTGCCTGGCACTTGTGTGGCGCGAATGTTACCTGCCACATATCAGCCCAAGCCTGAATGCCATCTGGGTCTTGCTGCATGCGGGCATGGACTGCTTCATTATCGGAGGAGTTGCGAATGGAACTGAACACTGCAGTCATCAGCGAATATCCCCACTTCTGACCTTATGATGGAGAGAAGGTCATTGATGAAGCAGCTGAAGATGGTTGGGCCTAGGACACTGCCCTGAGGAACTCCTGCAGCGATGTCCTAGGGCTGAGATGATTGGCCTCCAACAATCACAACCATCTTCCTTTGTGCTAGGTATGACTCCAGCCAGTGGAGTGCTTTCTCCTTGATTCCCATTGACTTCAATTTTACTAGGGCTCCTTGATGCCACACTCGGTCAAATGCTGCCTTGATGTCAACAAGGGAAATCACTCTCAGCTCACCTCTGGAATTCAGCTCTTTTGTCCATGTTTGGACCAAGGCTCCTCCCCCAATTCCCTTAGCAATTCAAGACCTCATCAAACCTCTTTCTTTTGCAGAAATGAGATGGTTGTTGCATTGGAGAATCTCTACTGCGGTGGTGCGACTGAAGCCTGCAGGAAGAAAAAAAGGTAAGTACACTTTTTCTAACACTTTGCACTTACCTCATAATCACCTCTCCACACTTGCACCCATCACTCACCTCCACAGCACACTTTTGAACCCCTCCGACCCCCACAGACCCACTACTCGCCTCGCTGACCTGGCGGGGTTCAGAGCCTTTGGGAAGCCCGCACTTGTGTGGGCATGTGATATCCGAGTGGTAAGGTCAGAAACTGAGATAAGCCAGACTTCAGGAACCAAAACTCAACTGTTTAATTATACATATGTAGCAGAGAAACATAGCTCTTACAGGCTGCCAGCAAGATACTCTATTTCTTACTGTGCAATCACCAAGATGGAGGATCAACCTCTGAGTCATACCCAGAATGCAATGCCACTACCTTAATAAGTGGTGTGCCAGGACATTACCTTAATACTGGTAAATATGATCCCTTAATATTTGTCTCCATCTGGTGGATAACTTAAGCATTACATCCCAGATTACTATATCCCCCCCCTCTTATGTTTACAATAATTTCTTAACAACATTCTTAAAAAGTCCATAAGGAAACTCCTTTAACGATAGTCCATACTGAACGAATCTAGCAGGTCGTGATCAATCTCTCTGGAGGCTTGTGAGTCCTTGGCGAACGTCTTACAGTCAAGTCCCTGCTTGGTTGTGGTATAGCCATCTGCTGCTCCTGAGCAGTACTCAGAGTATCTGACTCTGCTACGATGGTTTCCTCTTGATGAAGGGGTCCAGGTATAACTGGCTCTGTTCGTGGTGTTGGTACCACCAGTGCATTTGGATAACTGGGGACCAACTTGTCCTCCAACATTTCCTCTGGAACCTCCAGTTCGATTTCCCTTTGTCTGGTCAGTATCTGATCCACATGTCTGCATACTACCTGACCAGTTCCCACCCTGGCCGTATATGATACTGGACCGGTCACTGAGCCTATGATGCCAGGAATCCATTTTGGACCATAACTGAAATTCCTGGTAAGGACCGCATCTCCTTCTCCAAAACTGCGGCTCTTTGTCCTTCTGTCATGGTTCTCCTTTTGTTTGATTTGTCGGTTTTCCACCTTCCTTTTTAGATCCGGGTGAACCAGGTCAAGAGTGGAGCGTAGTCGACGTCCTAACAACAGCTCAGCAGGAGAGAGTCCTGTGGTAGATTGAGGTGTTATTCTGTAACTGAACAGAACTCATGACACCTTTGCTGCCTGATGCGCTATCAACAATACCAAAGACTACGAAATGGACTTATATGAAGTAGGCTTTTATTGACTAAGAACTAGAGCATGCCTCTGCTAGTGAATCCATCCTAAGAGCTCCCGGGGGAAGGGTGGTGAGTCACCTTTATACCCGGGCTTAGGGGTGGAGCCAGGGGCTGAGACATGCCTGGACTTGTACAGGTTAACAGTGGTTTACCACATTCACCCCTCATTTAAAAAAGAGTCCGGCGGGGTGAAGTGTTTCAAAAGTTCGTATACGAAAGTCTCTCCGGGGGTCTTGTCTGCCGTAATGATCTTCGTGGTGCCGGTTGCGGCGGTTCTTTGCCCGCGGCCGCTTCTCGCATGGGACGGAGCACTGGCGTGTCGTCCTCTCGGGGTAGGGATGGCACCGGCATGTCGTCAGTTCGTGGTAGACACCCTGGTGGTGCGTCGTGGGTAGTGGTGGTGGGTGGAGGTAGTGGATGGTGATCGATGGTGTTTCGGGTAGTACCTGAGGGTGCGAGGTCTCGAATTGAGACTGTGTCCTCCTGCCCATCAGGATACGCCACGTAGGCGTACTGTGGGTTGGCGTGGAGGAGGTGAACCTTTTCGACCAGGGGGTCCGTCTTATGGCTCATGTGTTTCCTGAGCAGGACGGGTCCCGGAGACGTCAGCCATGGCGGTAGTGATGTCCCCGAGGTGGATTTCCTGGGGAAGACGAACATCTTCTCGTGAGGGGTGGCATTTGTGGCAGTACAGAGCAGTGATCGTATGGAGTGGAGCGCATCGGGGAGGACATCTTGCCAGCGGGAGATTGGGAGGCCCTTGGATTTTAGGGCGAGCATGGCGGTCTTCCACACCGTTGCGTTCTCCCTCTTTACCTGTCCGTTACCCCGGGGGTTGTAGCTGGTAGTCCTGCTCGTGGCTATGCCCTTCTCGAGCAGGTACTGGTGCAGCTCGTCGCTCATGAACGACGAGCCCCTGTCGCTGTGGATGTAATTGGGGAAGCCAAATATGGGGAACAGGTCGTGGAGGCACCTGATGACTGTGGCGCTGGTCATGTCCGGGCAGGGGATGGCGAAGGGGAAACGGGAGTACTCGTCAATAATATTGAGGAAGTACGTGTTGCGGTCAGAGGAGGGAAGGGGCCCTTTGAAATCGACGCTGAGACGTTCGAAGGGGCGGGTGGCTTTAATCAGGTGTGCCCTGTCTGGCCTATAAAAATGCGGTTTGCATTCGGCGCAGACCTGGCAGTTCCTGGTCATGGTCCTGACCTCCTCGATGGAGTAGGGCAGGTTGCGAGCTTTAATAAAGTGGAAGAACCTGGTGACCCCCGGGTGGCAGAGATCATTGTGGAGGGTCCGTAGCCTATCGACTTGTGCGTTGGCACATGTCCCACGGGATAGGGCGTCTGGGGGCTCATTAAGTTTCCCGGGCCGGTATAAGATATCGTAGTTGTAGGTGGATAACTCGATCCTCCACCGCAATATCTTATCATTTTTGATTTTCCCCCTTTGTCTGTTGTTAAACATAAATGCTACTGACCGTTGGTCAGTGAGCAGGGTGAAACGTTTACCGGCCAGGTAATGCCTCCAGTGCCGTACAGCCTCCACTATCGCCTGGGCCTCCTTCTCGACTGAGGAGTGTCGAATTTCGGGGCCCTGGAGGGTCCGTGAAAAGAAGGCCACGGGTCTCCCCGCCTGGTTAAGGGTTGCGGCTAGGGCGAAGTCGGATGCATCGCTCTCCACTTGGAAAGGGATGGACTCATCCACTGCGTGCATTGTGGCCTTCGCAATGTCCTCTTTTATGAGGGTGAAGGCCGCACGGGCCTCTGCCGTCAGGGGGAAGGAGGTTGACTTGATGAGGGGCTGGGCTTTGTCCACATAGTTGGGCACCCACTGGGCGTAGTAAGAGAAGAACCCTAGGCATCTCTTCAGGGCTTTTAGGCAGTGGGGGGGGGGGTAGTTCCAGGAGGGGGCGCATTCGGTCGGGGTCGGGGCCGATGACTCCGTTTTCCACCACGCAGCCAAGAATAGCGAGGCGCGCGGTGCAGAACATACATTTTTCTCTGTTGTATGTCAGATTCAGCCGTTGGGCCGTACGGAGGAATTTTTCTAGGTTGGCGTCGTGGTCCTGCCGGTCATGGCCACAGATGGTGACGTTGTCTAGATAGGGGAAGGTGGCCTGCAGCGCGTTCTGGTCAACCATCCGGTCCATCTCCCTTTGGAAGACCGAGACCCCGTTGGTGACGCCGAAGGGGACTCGGAGGAAGTGGTAGAGTTGACCGTCAGCCTCGAAGGCCGTGTACTGGCGGTCCTCAGGCCTGATGGGGAGCTGGTGGTATGCCGACTTCAGATCAATCGTCGAGAATACCCGGTATTGTGCTATCTGGTTGACCATGTCAGATATGCGGGGAAGTGGGTATGCGTCTAATTGCGTGTATCGATTGATCGTCTGGCTGTAATCAATAACCAGGCGCTGTTTTTCACCGGTCTTTACTACCACCACTTGGGCTCGCCATGGGCTGGTGCTGCCCTCGATAATCCCTTCCCTCAGGAGTCTTTGTACTTCTGATTTAATAAAGCTCCTATCCCCGGCACTGTACCGCCTGCTTTTAGTAGCAATTGGCTTGCAGTTTTTGGCGAGGTTAGCAAACAATGGGGGGGGGTTTGACCTTCAGGGTGGACAGGCTGCATACTTTGCGCAGCACCGTGTTTAAATTCTGCTGGCTGCAGACTGTAAGTGGGGGCAGGGGCCTGCCATATGCCATCGTGACGCTCTCCAGATGGCACTGGAAGTCTAATCCTAGCAGTACGGGAGCGCAGAGCTGTGGCAGGACGAGGAATTTAAACTCTCTGTACTCCACGCCGTTCACTGTCAGAGTCGCTACACAGTAGCCGCCGACGTCCGCCGTATGGGACTTTGAGGCCATAAAGACCTGGTGGCGTGTGCACATAACCGATAGAGAGTAGCGTCGCACCGTGTCGGGGTGGATGAAGCTCTCCGTGCTTCCGCAGTCGAAAAGGCAATTTGTGGCATGGCCATTTACCTTTACGTTCATCATGGACCTGGCTAGTTGATGGGGCCTAGATTGGTCCAGGGTGATGGAGGCCATCGTCGAGGTCGGTGGGTCGCTGTAGTATTCGCCCGCGCTGAGGGCCTGGTCCCGAGATGGTGTCCAAGATGGCGGCTCCCCCTCGGCTGGTGGTGTCCAAAATGGCGGCCTGTACGGTTCACATGCGGCGCTGCTGGAATTGGGGGTCGATTTTGCCTTGCACACTCTCGCGTAGTGGTCTTTCTTGCCGCATTTGGAGCAGGTCGCGTCCTTTGCTGGGCATTGCTGTCCTGGGTGCTTGGCCTGGCCGCAGAAGTAGCATTTCTGGCCTCTGGTCATTGCAGCTGTAGTTGGGCTGCTGGCGGCTTGTGGCCTTACCGGGTCCCAAGATGGCTGCTCCCGTGGCATCCACGTGGCCATCCGATCAGGGGGGTAGGCGTCCATGTTCTGGAGGGCCACGTCTAATGAGTTAGCGAGGGCCACCGTCTTCTGCAGGTCGAGCCCCCTCTGTTCCAGCAGCCTCTGCCGAGTATAGTTGGACCTGATGCCAGCTACGTAGGCGTCTCGGATCAGGTCTTCCGTGCATTCCTTGGCCGTCACCGCTTTGCAATTACAGTCCCGGCCAAGGACTCTCAGTGCCAGTAAATATTCAGCGCCCGATTCCCCGGGGCGCTGTTTTCGGGTAGCCAGGAGGTGTCTGGCGTAGACCTCGTTAACAGGCCTCACGTATTGTTCCTTTAGCGTCGCGCTGGTGGCCGCGTAAGTAGTGGCGTCTCGGATGATCGAGTAGACTCGGTGGCTCACCCGTGAGTTCAAGACAAGCCGTTTCGCGTCATCTGTAGTGACAGTAGTGCTGGAGGCCTCCAGGAAGGCTTCGAAACAGCTCAGCCAGTGTTCAAAGTTATTGGCTGCATCTGCTGCTTGAGGATCCAGGTCTAAACGTTCCGGCTTCAAGATTTGCTCCATGTTGAAAATTAGTCAATAAAATTGATGCGCTATCAACAATACCAAAGACTATGAAATGGACTTATATGAAGTAGGCTTTTATTGACTAAGAACTAGAGCATGCCTCTGCTAGTGAATCCATCCTAAGAGCTCCCGGGGGAAGGGTGGTGAGTCACCTTTATACCCGGGCTTAGGGGTGGAGCCAGGGGCTGAGACATGCCTGGACTTGTACAGGGTTAACAGTGGTTTACCACACAGGCATGTACCGGTTAACAGTGGTTTACCACACTGCCAAACTCCCTTCCGCACTTTTTTTCATCATCTCCTTAAATGTTTGTATGGCTCTCTCCGCAAGTCCATTTGAAGACGAATGATATGGAGCTGAAGTCACGTGCACTATGCCATTGTTTCTCATGAACTCTTTTGTTTCTGTACTCACAAAACACGTGGCATTGTCACTTACTACGATCTCCGGTAGCCCTTGATTACTAAAACTCCTACGCAGGCAGTCTATAGTAACAGTAGATGAAGCAGAATTTACAGGATACACATCCATCCATTTGGAATGTGCATCAATGATTATGAGGAACATCTTTCCCATGAATGGACCTGCATAATCTACATGTAATCTTCTCCATGGTTTATCCGGCCACTCCCAGGGGTGGAGTGGAGCCGTGGCTGGTGCCTTCCTGTGTACTTGACAAGTGCTGCATGTCTTGACTAGATTTTCTATCTCCTCATCTAGCTTTGGCCACCACAAGTAACTCCTTGCCAATGCTTTCATACGCGAAACTCCAGAATGACACTGATGTAGTTGCACTAGGATAGACTGTCGTGCTGGCTGTGGAATAATCACTCGAGCTCCCCACAACACGCAACCATCCTGCACACTCAGCTCTGTTTTCCTGACACTGTAAGGTATGAACTCAGTCCCTTCCGGATGTTGTGGCCAACCCCTCATTACATATTCTCAGACTCTAGACAGTACTGGATCTTTACCAGTCCAAGTCCTTACTTGTTCTGTGGTCACAATTGCCATGTCCGTGTCCTCCAACATCAAAACTCTGTCCTCTGGAGCTGCATGGATAGGTGTACCTGGTAGTGGAAGACGGCTCAAGGCATCTGCGTTCCCATGGTACTTGCCCGCCTTGTAAACGATGACATACTCATACGCCCTTAACGTCACTGCCCACCTCTGGATCTGGGGTGACACCATCTGTGGTACTGCTTTCATCTCATTAAAAAGAGATAGAAGGGGTTTATGATTGGTGCATATGGTGAATTTCCTGCCATATATGTACTTGTGAAACCTCTGTAACCCAAACATTACTGCTAATCCCTCTTTATCTAACTGGGAATAGTTTTTTTCCGCTGGGGTCAGAGTTCGAGACATAAACCCTATCGGTCTTTCTATTCTATCTTCCAAGCTGTGTGAAAGAACTGCCCCCACCCCGTAAGGTGAAGCATCACAAGAGAAAATGATGTCTTTCTCTGCATTGTAGTGAACCAACACATCAGAGGACAGTATCAGTTTCTTGAACTGTTCAAAGGAAACCCTCTGTTCCTCTTCCCACTGCCACTGTGTCTCCTTGCGCAGAAGTTTGTGAAGAGGTGCTAACACTGTTGCCAAGTTTGGTAAAAACCGGTTATAATAGTTTAGCAGTCCCAGGTAAGCTTTTAACTCAGTCACATTTGTAGGAGCTGGGGCCTCCTGCAGTGCTTGTACCTTCTCCTTGATTGGATGGAGCCCGGTGGCATCCACTCTATGTCCCAGGAACACGGCCTCATTCCCCAGGAAAGTGCACTTACTCCTCTTGAGCCGTAACCCAGCCTTATCCAATCTTTGCAGTACCTCTCTCAGAGTGCTCAGATGCTCCTGGTCGGTTCTTCCCGTCACCAGAATATCATCCAGATAGATTGAAACATGTGGAATCCCTTGCAGTACACCCTCGATAGTCCTCTGGAAGATAGCTGGACTGGATGAGACACCGAAAGGCAAGCAGTTATAGATAAACAAACCCTTGTGTGTGTAATGATCAATAACATGTCATTCTATAGTGGACACTAGGTGGAGCCGTAGAGCTGTGTAGAGCTGTATATAAGACTACACTACCCAGCTGTATGTATATTAAGACTACATTACCCATGAGGCACTAGGCTACCCACAAGGCAGCAGTCAAGATGGATGCCTCTACAGATACTGTACCTAGTCCACATGTGCTCAATAAAAGTGTCTAGCAAAAGCTAGCTGTGTTCATAATAAGAATGTCTATTTATTAATGAACATAAGATGGTACCAGGATGGTGAAGATCTGCTGAAAATTGTGAAAAGCGACATGGAGAATTTGAAGCCACCAGAGCGTTTGAAACTCACAGGAAACATCGACTACAATTGGCAGACTCTTAAACAACAATTCGAACTCTACATTGCAGCCATCGGATTCGGTACGAAGCCAGACGCACGGAAGATAGCGTTGCTGCTTACGGTTGCAGGCCCACAGGCGATAGAGGTATTTAATACATTTGTATTTAATCCAGAGGAGAACAGAGAAAAATTAGAAGATGTGCTAAAAAAATTTGATGCACATTGCTTTCCCAAAAAGAATGAGACCTATGAAAGATACATGTTCTGTTCAAGGACACAGCAGCAAAATGAGACTTTTGATAGCTTTATAACTGATCTGAAACTGAAAGCACAGACATGTAATTTCTCTGAGCTGAAATCATCCATGATTCGTGACCAGATTGTGTTTGGTATTCATGATAAAAAAAGTCAGGGAACGTCTGTTGAGAGAAACCAAACTAAATTTGGAAAATGCAGTGAAAATATGCCAAGCCAGCGAGCTAGCTCGAAAGCACGCGAAGACTTTCAGTGAAATCAATAATGATGCGAGTGTAATGAGTGATAATGCTGCTGTCGGTGCTGTGTCCTACAAGGGGAAGAAACGTGAGCAGAACAGAAATGAAAAGCAATCGGAGGATGAAATTTTTAATTGTAAACGCTGTGGTTACAAACACCAGTTAAGACAATGCCCAGCGTTTGGAAAAATGTGCACAAAGTGTAATGGAAAGAATCACTTTGCCAAACAATGCTTTTCAAAAGTAAAAACTAAGAAAGGGCAACGAGTTAATGTAATTGAGGACACTGATTTAAGTGAGACATTTTTTGTAGGAATGGTGTCATGTGACAATATCAAAAAGGATACAGAAAATGTGCAGCCCTCAGAAATGGACAATGCTGAACATAAAGTTAATGCAGTAAAAGAGGACAAATGGATGATCCCACTGCAGGTAAATGGAGCATTAGTTACCTTGAAACTAGACACTGGGGCAAAAGCAAACTTAATCAGTATGAGTGACATTAACAATATGAAAGAAAAGCCCAAAATACAGAAAAAGTTAGTACTACTGAGGGACTATAATGGACAGAAAATAGATAGCTTAGGTGTATGCAGACTTAAAGTGACAGTCAAAGACAAAGTGCATCATCTCATGTTTTCTGTTGTGGCTGAAAGACTTGATTCACTACTGGGTGACAAAGCTTGTGAGGACTTAGAACTGGTCAAGAGAGTCTACCGTATAAACTGTGCCATAAGCAGACCAGATGACTCGGTGGATTCTGTAGTGAATAATTTCCAGGATGTGTTCAAAAGATTTGGAGTTCTACCATTCACTTACAAGATCCAGCTAAAGGAGGATGCTCAGCCAGTGGTACATGCTCCATGAAGAGTTCCAGCACCCCTGCGTGACCGGCTCAAGAATGAACTGGACAGAATGACCACACTAGGAGTCATCAGGAAAGTCGAAGAGCCAACAGACTGGGTTAACTCCATGGTATGTGTAAAGAAAAAGAACAATGATCTAAGAATATGCATGGATCCAAAGGACTTAAATGCAAACATAAAACGTGAACACTACCAGATTCCCAAGCGAGAAGAAATCACCAGTGAAATGTCAGGTGCCAGGTACTTTACAAAGCTCGATGCCTCACAAGGATTTTGGCAACTAAAACTGGATGAAGAGAGCACCAAATACTGTACCTTCAACACACCATTTGGCAGGTATTGTTTCCTCAGAATGCCTTTCGGGATAATATCTGCATCTGAAATCTTTCATAGAGCGATGGAACACATAATTGAAGGTCTGGAAGGAGTTCGGGTCTATGTTGATGACATCATCATCTGGGGCTCCACACTGAAAGAACACAATGAGAGACTGACTAAAGTGCTACAGAGCATACGCCGGAATGGATTGAAGCTCAACAAAGCCAAGTGTCAGTTTGGCGTCCAGGAAGTCACTTTCCTAGGAGATAATCTATCTGGTAAAGGAATAGAGCCAGATATGGAAAAAGTAAATGCCATACTCAAAATGCCCCGACCCACTGACAAAAAAGGAGTGCTACGCATCATGGGGATGATAAACTTCATTGGAAAGTTCATTCCTAACTTGTCAGCCAAGACAGCCTGTCTGCGAGACCTGCTACATAAAACAAATGAGTTCGCATGGACAGAAAGACATGAACAAGAGTGGATAAACCTCAAAACAGTGCTGACAACCACACCTGTACTCACCTTCTTTGACCCAACAAAAAGAATCAAAGTGTCAATGGATGCATCAAAAGATGGCCTAGGTGCGGTCTTGCTACAAGCAGAGGGTAAAGATTGGAAGCCTGTTGCCTATGCCTCCAGGTCTATGACTGATACTGAGTGTCAATACGCCCAGATTGAAAAGGAATGTCCAGGCTTGGTAGTTGGACTAGAAAAGTTTCATGGCTACATATATGGACTTCCCACCTTCACAGTTGAGACAGACCACAGCCCACTGGTTGCCATCATAAAAAAGAACCTGAATGAGATGTCTCCAAGGATTCAATGACTCATGATGAAGCTGCAAAGATATGACTTTGAACTGATCTACACACCAGGCAAATACATAGTGTTAGCAGATGCACTATCCCGAGCACCCACAATGAGTCATGTGAGCTCTACTGAAGAAGACGTGGCTGTTCATGTGAGTATGGTCACTGCTGCGCTGTCCGTGTCAGACACAAAATCAAAGCAAATAGCAGAAGAAACAGTAAAAGATACAGTATTACAAACAGTAATAGAGAACATTCATCATGGTTGGCCAAAAGGTTCCTGTCCAAAATATTTTCACATAAGGTCAGAATTGAGTGTCGCAAGTGGACTATTACTAAAACAGAACAGAATAGTCATTCCACAGGCTCTACGTCAAGACATGCTCAAAAGGATTCAGGAGGGACACCTCAGAATTGAAAAATGCAAAAGGAGGGCAAGAGACACTGTTTATTGGCCTGGCATAAATAAGGACATTGAGAACATGATAGGCAAATGTGAGACATGTCAGAAACACCAAAACAAACAAGCAAAGGAACCAATGATAGTAGCTGACATACCAACAGCACCATGGCAAAAGGTTGGTATGGACCTTTTTCATTTAAATGGTAAAGACTATCTAATAGTGATTGACTACTATTCTAACTATCCTGAGATGGCGCTGCTCTCAAGCACCACAGCAAGCAGTGTCATAATGCATGTGAAATCCATCTTCGCCAGACATGGAATTCCCAGGATTGCCGTTAGCGACAATGGTCCGTGCTTCAACTGTAAGGAGTGGCAACAGTTTGCAGCACATTATGACTTTCAGCACATCACATCCAGTCCTTTGTATGCTCAGTCAAATGGTAAGGCAGAAAGAGAAAGGTGTTCAAGTTCTCAAGCAGCTACTGAAGAAAGCGACAGAAAGCAAGTCTGATCCTTATCTCGCCCTGCTGAGCTACCGAGCCTCACCTTTAGACTGTGGTTCTTCACTTGCTGAACTACTAATGGGTCGCAAGTTGCGCACCATGCTACCCTGCTGTGCAAAAGAACAGCAAAGTGAGGAACTGAGACAGAGACTTCAACTGTTAAAGCTGAAACAGAAATCATACTATGACAAGTCATCCAAAACTCTAAAACCATTGACAAGGGATGATGTTGTCAGGATTGAGGATCCAGATGCATGGAACAGGAAAGCTACAGTTCTTGAGGAAGTAGGACCAAGGTCATACTCTGTTAGAACTGAGGAAGGACAGATTCTCAGGAGGAACCGCAGTTCCCTCCTAAAAACACAAGAGACTATTCAAGACCAGATTGATGACAATGCCGCAACTGCATCTTGTCATTCACCACCAGAACAATCTCATGAAGACACATCAGACTTACCCGTGTTGAGAAGATCCACACGTGAAGTAAAAATGCCTGATAGACTTAATCTTTGAGTACAATGTAAAGCTTTGAAAATGTGTTGACTGTTTTGAAAATGTTTATGTTTATAGAGCACTAACAAAAGTGTTACTGATATTATCTTTATTGTTTTCTTGAAAGTTGATTGATATTGATTTTGTTAAACCTCAAAGAAAGGGGGATGTAATGATCAATAACATGTCATTCTATAGTGGACACTAGGTGGAGCCGTAGAGCTGAGTAGAGCTGTATATAAGACTACACTACCCAGCTGTATGTATAGTAAGACTACATTACCCACAAGGCAGCAGTTAAGATGGATGCCTCTACAGATACTGTACCTAGTCCACATGTGCTCAATAAAAGTGTCTAGCAAAAGCTAGCTGTGTTCATTATAAGAATGTCTATTTATTAATGAACATAAGAGTGTGTATTTATGGTTACATACTTCTTGGATTCCTCATCTAGTGTAATCTGCAAGTATGCATGACTCATATCCAGCTTCGTGAATTTCTTCCCTCCAGCCAGGTTTGCAAAAAGATCCTCAGTTTTAGGAATAGGATACTGTTCAAGTTTAGACACCCTATTTACTGTCAATTTATAATCTCCACAGATTCTTACCGAATTGTCCAGTTTTAAAAGAGGTACAATGGGAGCTGCCCATTCTGAACATTTCACGGGTTCCAGAATGTTCTCTCTCAAAAGACGGTCAAGCTCAGCCTCTACCTTCGGTTTCATGGCATACGGCACAGGTCGTTGTTTAAAAAACCTTGGCAGTGCCTCCTTGTCGACATAAATCTTAGCTGGGGGCCATTAAATGTTCCAAGTTCTTCCTTGAACATGTTCTCATGTTCAATCAACACGTCTTGCAAAGACAATTGTTTGCCTCCCTCTAGTTGATTTATTGCTCCCCAATCTAATTTAAGTTCTCATATCCAGCCCCGACCTAACAAGTTTGGTCCAGAACCCGATACTACAACTACAGGTAGCTGTTCCACGGTGTCCCTGTGTTTCACAGTTACAGTAGCAGTACCCAATGTCGCCACTCGTTCACCGGTATATGTTTTAAGCTGCATAGAGCAAGACTTTAACTCTGGAACTTTCGCACGGTTCCACAATTTTGAGTACTCCTCCCTGTTCATTATGGTAACACCACATCCGGTATCCACCTCAAAGTTCACCTTAGAGTCATTTACTATCAGTTGCAAAGTGATAGGATCCACTTTTGGAATGTCCTCTACCATACTATGCAATATTAACATGTCGTCTTCTTTCTCAGCTTCTCCGCTGATGTGATGTGCTCCCTGTTTTTTCACTTCCATTCCTAGGTTTTGCTTTTCTCCCCCTTTAGGTTTGTAAACCTCCAGGGTAGCTTTTGCTTGGCATGCATGTTTTATATGTCCTTTTTTCCCACACCTGTGGCACTTTTCCTCCAGAACCCTGCATTCCCTCACCAGGTGATCTCCATTGCATCTATAACATGCCTTTACATGCTCACGTTGTGGTTTCCAACTCATATTTAACTTGTGCATAACCGGACCTCCAACTTGCTTTGTCGTAGCCCAGTCTGAACCTTGTATTTCTTTTACATCACGGTTAGCTGTCTCTATGGCTTGAGCAAGTTCCAACGCTTTTTCATACGTAAGCCCAGTCTCGGACAATAATCTCCTCTGCATTCGAGCATCCATTATCCCGCAAACAAGCCTATCTCTCAGCATGTCTTTCAAACTGTTCCCGTAATTGCAATCGTGTGCCAGTTTTCGCAACACCGCTACATAATCCAATACAGTCTCTCCCGGTTTCCTGTTCCGTGAATTAAATTTGAAACGCTGTACAATCTCACTCGGTCTGGGATTGAAATGTTCCTTTAGCAAGTCCACTAAGTTAGCAAATGGTACGTCTCCAGGCTTTTCAGGACTGCATAAGTTTCTCATTAAACTATACGTCTGACTTCCCACGGAAGTGAGCAAAACAGCTCTCCTTTTTCCAACAGCAACTATATCATTTGCTACAAAGAAATGCTCCAGCAACTCACAGTATTCGTTCCAGGTCTGCGTCTGAACATCAAAAGAAGAGAGCTGTCCTACCATAGCAGCCATGATTCCTTGATTCAGTGCTTTTCTTTTATTTTTCCTTCTTCAAGATGAGATCTGTTCAGCCTCGTCGCCAAATGTGATATCCGAGTGGTAAGGTCAGAAACTGAGATAAGCCAGACTTCAGGAACCAAAACTCAACTGTTTAATTATACATATGTAGCAGAGAAACATAGCTCTTACAGGCTGCCAGCAAGATACTCTATTTCTTACTGTGCGATCACCAAGATGGAGGCTCAACCTCTGAGTCATACCCAGAATGCAATGCCACTACCTTAATAAGTGGTGTGCCAGGACATTACCTTAATACTGGTAAATATGATCCCTTAATATTTGTCTCCATCTGATGGATAACTTAAGCATTACATCCCAGATTACTATAGGGCAAAATGGTGATAAGCCTATTTTCTGTCTGTTAACTACCTGTTAACAGGCAGTTAAGCGGCTGTAATCCCTTCCCGCCTCCAAGGAGATGGGACCCGGTGCGAGACGGCTACCTGCCTCCTGGCAAGATGGCACGGAGGCGGGTTAGGCACCCGCACCCAAATTCTGCCATTTTCCCGGCAGTCCCGCCTCCATACCCGCTTCCCCGGGGCTGGCAAGATCGCCCCCATGTCTCTGGATCATTAGTCCAGGCCTCTGGATTACTAGTCCAGTAACATAACCACTATGTCACTGTAACCTCCAAGTTCCCCTCCAAGACACACAGCATCCTGACTTGGAAATATATCACCGTAGGCAAATTTCTGAGAAGTGCAAAAACAATAGGGCATTAATAGTTGGGGACTTCAACTACTCTAATAGTAACTGGAATAGAATTAGTGTAAAAGGTATCGAGGGCACAGAATTCTTAAAATGCATTCAGGAGAACATTTTTAGCCAGTACGTAGCAAGCCCTACAAGAGATAGGGGGGGGGGAGGGGTCTGCACTTAGTTTTAGGGAATGAAGCTGGGCAGGTGGAAGGGGTATCTGTGGGAAAGCATTTTGGTGGTAGTGATTATAATTCAGTTAGATTTAGCATAGTTATGGAAAAGGACAAAGATAGATCAGGAGTAAAAGTTCTGGATTGGGGAAAGGCCAGTTTTACTAAGCTGCGATGTGATTTAGAAAAAGTGAACTGGAAACAGCTACTTGAAGGTAAATCAGTGTCAGTTGTTTTATAAATACATAAAGAGCAAGAGGGATAACTAAGGAAAGAGTAGGGTTTATTAGAGACCAAATAGGTAACCTATATGTGGAGACGGAAGATGTGGGCATGGTTCTTAATGAATACTTTGTGTCTGTCTTCACAGACGAGAAGGACGATGCAGACATTGTAGTTAATGGGGAGCAGTGTGAAATATTAGATGGGATCAACATAGAAAGAGAGGAAGTATTAAAAGGTTTAGCATCTTTGAAAGTAGATAAATTGCCAGGCCCGGATGAAAAGTATCTCAGGCTGTTAAGAGAGGCAAGGGAGGAAATAGCGGAGGCTCTGACCATCATTTTCCAATCCTCTCTGGATACAGGTGAGGTGCCGGAGGACTGCTAACATTGTGCCATTGATTAAAAAGGGAGAAAGGGATTAATCAAGGACAGTCAGCGTGGATTTGTTAAGGGAAGGTCATGTCTGACTAACAAGATTGCATTTTTTGAGGAGGTAACGAGGAGGGTTGATGAGGGTAGTGCGTTTGATGTAGTCTACATGGATTTTAGCAAAGCCTTTGACAAGGTCCCACATGGCAGGTTGATCAGAAAAGTAAAAGCCAATGGGATCCAAGGGAAAGTAGCGAGTTGGATCCAAAATTGGCTCAGTGGCAGGAAGCAAAGGGTAATGGTCGACGGGTGTTTTTGTGACTGGAAGGCTGTTTCCAGTGGGATTCCGCAGGGCTCAGTACTGGGTCCTTTGCTTTTTGTGGCATAGATCAATGATTTAAACTTCAATGTAGGGGGCACGATTAAGAAGTTTGTAGATGATACAAAAAATGGCCGTGTGGTTGATAATGGTGAAGAAAGCTGTAGACTGCAGGAAGATATCAATGGACTGGTCAAGTGGACAGGTGGAATTCAATCCGGAGAAGTGTGAGGTTATACATTTGGGGAGGCCTAACAAGACAAGGGAACACACATTAAATGATAGGATACTGAGAAGAAATGCAGAAGAACAGAGAGACCTTGGAGTGCATATCCACAGATCCCTGAAGGTAGCAGGATAAGGTGGCTAAGAAGGCATACGGGATACTTTCCTTTATTAGCTGAGGCAGAGAATATAAGAGCACAGAGGTTATGTGAACTGTTTAAAACACTAGTTAGGCCACAGCTAGAATACTGTGCACAGTTCTGGTCACCACATTACATCAAAAGAGCGGCCTGAGAGCGGACCTGAATTAAAGCAGCGGCAGCGGCGAGAGGATAAAGAGCGGCCCGAGAGTGGACCTGAATTAAAGCAGCGGCAGCGACGAGAGGATAAAGAGCGGCCCGAGAGCGGACCCGAATTAAAGCAGCGGCAGCGACGAGAGGATAAAGAGCGGCCCGAGAGTGGACCTGAATTAAAGCAGCGGTGAGAGGATAAAGAGCGGCCCGAGAGCGGACCCGAATTAAAGCAGCGGCAGCGGCGAGAGGATAAAGAGCGGCCCGAGAGTGGACCCGAATTAAAGCAGCGGCAGGAGGACAAAGAGTGGCCCGAGAGTGGACCCGAATTAAAGCAGCGGCAGGAGGACAAAGAGCGGCCCGAGAGTGGACCTGAATTAAAGCAGCGACGAGAGGATAAAGAGCGGCCCGAGAGTGGACCCGAATTAAAGCAGCGGCAGGAGGATAAAGAGCGGCCCGAGAGTGGACCCGAATTAAAGCAGCGGCAGCGACGAGAGGATAAAGAGCGGCCCGAGAGCGGACCTGAATTAAAGCAGCGGCAGCGACGAGAGGATAAAGAGTGGCCCGAGAACGGACCCGAATTAAAGCAGCGGCAGCGGCAGCGGCGAGAGGATAAAGAGCGGCCCGAGAGCGGACCCGAATTAAAGCAGCGGCAGCGGCGAGAGGATAAAGAGCGGCCCGAGAGCGGAGCTGAATTAAAGCAGCGGCAGCGGCGAGAGGATAAAGAGCGGCCCGAGAGCAGACCTGAATTAAAGCAGCGGCAGCGACGAGAGGATAAAGAGCGGCCCGAGAGTGGACCTGAATTAAAGCAGCGGCGAGAGGATAAAGAGCGGCCCGAGAGCAGACCTGAATTAAAGCAGCGGCAGCGACGAGAGGATAAAGAGCGGCCCGAGAGCGGACCCGAATTAAAGCAGCAGCGAGAGGATAAAGAGCGGCCCGAGAGCGGACCCGAATTAAAGCAGCGGCGAGAGGATAAAGAGCGGCCCGAGAGTGGACCTGAATTAAAGCAGCGGCGAGAGGATAAAGAGCGGCCCGAGAGTGGAGCTGAATTAAAGCAGCGGCAGCGGCGAGAGGATAAAGAGCGGCCCGAGAGCGGACCCGAATTAAAGCAGCAGCAGGAGGATAAAGAGTGGACCCGAATTAAAGCAGCGGCAGCGGCGAGAGGATAAAGAGCGGCCCGAGAGCGGAGCTGAATTAAAGCAGCGACAGCGCGAGGCTCCGATTCAAAAACAACAAGAAAAAAATTAAAGAATTACGTCACAGGAGAGCAGGTAGGTGATTGGTTGGTGAGAATTACAACTCTTTTTTGCTCTCTAAGTTAGGGAAGGGGGTTAAATTAAGAGCTGAGAAACTGTAACTTGCTAGTACTTATTAAATTAATAACTTAAACTAGATAAAATAATCAAACAATAAAACGAATATGTCGATTGAATAAAAGCTTTAATTAATTAATAAATAAAACAAATAAGGTTAGAGATGGCAGGGCAGGTGGTGCGTCGTAACTGCAGCATGTGGGAGTCTGTGGAGCGCATCACGATCCCGAGCAACCACATCTTCAGTAAGTGTCTGCAACTCGAGGAACTTCGGCTCGGAATTGTTGAGCTGGAGTCCCAGCTGCAGACATTGCGATGCATCAGGGAGGGGGAGAGTTACCTGGACACTTTGTTCCAGGAGGCAGTCACACCCTTTAGGTTAAATAGTACTTTAGAGTTTGTCAGTGGTCAGGGACAGGAGGGTGTGACTGTGAGTCAGGCAGGTATGGGGACCCGGGATGTAGTGATGGAGGAGCCTCAGCCCTGGACCTTGTCCAACAGGTACGAGGTCTTTCTACCTGTATGGATGAGGAAAAGGACTGCAGGGAGGATGGGCAAACTGACCACGGCACCGTGGTACAGGGGCCATCCAAGTGGGGGGAGAAGGAAGGAATGTGGTAGTGGTAGGGGACAGTATAGTCAGGGGATAGATACTGTTCTCTGCAACCGCGAAAGAGAGTCCCGAAGGCTGTGTTGCCTGCCCGGTGACAGGGTTAAGGATATCTCCTCGCAGCTGAAAAGGAACTTGGAGTGGGAGGGGGAGGATCCAGTTGTCGTGGTCCATGTAGGAACCAATGACAAAGGTAGAACTAAGAATGAGGTTCTACTGAGGGAGTTTGAGGAGCTAGGGTCTAAATTAATAAGCAGAACCTCATTAAATAACTAGGGCGGTAGATAGGGCTTTAAACTAAAAAGGGGGGAGGGGTCAGGGGAGGGGAAATTTAGAAATCTAAAGAGAAAGGTCAAGGCAATAGAGCAGGGTAGCGATTTGGGTAAAAATAAGCAGAGTGTGACAGGAAAGGACAGAGAGTTTAATGGTAGCAGTGCAGCAGAGAATAAGGTCAAAGCAGAGAATAATGGTAAAAAATTTAAATTAAAGGCTCTTTATCTGAATACATGAAGCATTCGTCGCCTGAGGAAGAGTGTTTGAAGACCAGGACCTCAAACCCGGCACTAAGCTCATGGTCTACAGAGCAGCAGCGATACCCGCCCTCTTGTATGCCTCAGAGACATGGACCATGTACAGCAGGCACCTCAAAGCATTGGAGAGGTACCACCAACGCTGTCTCTGCAAGATCCTGCAAATCCATTGGCAGGATAGGCGCACCAACCTCAGTGTTCTCGCTCAGGCCAACATCCCTAGCATCGAAGCTTTGACCACGCCCGATCAACTCCGATGGATGGGGCCACATCATCCGCATGCCCGATACGAGACTCCCAAAACAAGTGCTCTACTCGGAGCCCCAGGTGGGCAGAGGAAATGCTTCAGGACACCCTCAAAGCCTCCTTGAAAAAGTGCAACATCCCCACCAACACCTGAGAATCCCTGGACCAAGACCGCACAAAGTGGAGGAGAAGCATCCGGGAAGGCGCCGAACACCTCGAGTCTCTTCGCCGGGAGCAAGCGGAAGCCAAGCGCAAACAGCGGAAGGAGCGCGCGTCAACCCAAGCACCCCACCCACCCGCCCCTTCAACCTCCGTCTGCCCCACCCATGACAGAGACTGTAGGTCCCGCATTGGACTCAACATGAGAACTCATTTTTAGTGTGGAAGCAAGTCATCCTCGGTTCCGAGGGACTGCCAAAGAGAAGAGAAGACATGAAGCATTTGTAACAAGATAAACAAACTGGTGGCACAAATAGAGATAAATGGGTTTGATCTAATAGCCATTACAGAGACATGGTTGCAAGGTGGTCAAGGTTGGGAAGTAAATGTTCCAGGGTATTTGACCTTTCGAAAAGACAGGCAGAATGGAAAAGGAGGGGGTGTAGCTCTGATAATAAAGGATGACATAAGGACAGTAGCGAGAAAGAATCTCGGCTCGGAAGATCAGGAAGTAGAATCAGTATGGGTGGAGATAAGGAATAAAAGGGGGGCAGAAAACACTGGTGGGAGTAGTATATAGGTCCTCTAACAGTAGCTGTACCGTTGGACAGAATATTAATCAAGAAATAGTAGGAGCTTGTAACAAAGGTAAGGCATTAATCGTGGGGGGCTTCAATCCTCATTTAGACTGGACAAATCAAATTGACAAAGGTAGTCTGGAGGACGAGTTCATGGAATACATTTGGGACAGTTTCCTAGAACAATACGTCATAGAACCAACCAATAAACAGGCTATTTTAGATCTTGTATTGTGTAATGAAACAGGGCTAATTAGCAGTTTCATGGTAAAGGATCCTCTGGGATAGAGTGATCATGATAAGATAGAATTTCACATTAAGTTTGCGAGTGACTGGCTTAAGTACAAAACTAGAGTCTTAAACTTAAATAAAGCCAATTACATAGGTATGAGGGGCAGGTTGGCTAAGGTAGATTGAAAAAATAGATTTAAAAGTTATGGCGGTAGATAAGCAGCAGCTAGCTTTTAAAGAAATATTTCCTAATTCTCAACAAAAATACATTCCATTAAGAAACAAAAACTCCACAGGAAAAGTGATCCATCCGTGACTAACTAAAGAAGTTAAGGATTGCATTAAATTGAAAGAAGCTTATAATGTTGCGAAGAATAGTAGTAAGCCTGAGGATTGGGAGAGTTTCAGAAACCAGCAAAGGATGACCAAAGAATTGATAAAAAGGGAAAAAAGAGAATGAGAGAAAACTAGCAAGAAATATAAAAGCAGATCGTAAGAGTTTCTACAGGTATGTAAAAAGGAAGAGAGTAGCAAAAGTAAACGTTGGTCGCTTAGAGGCTGAGACAGGAGAAATTATTATGGGGAATAAGGAAATGGCAGAAACGTTAAACAAATATTTTGTATCTGTCTTCACAGTAGAAGACACAAAAAGCAAACCAAAAATGGTGGGGAACCAAGGGTCTAATGAGGGTGAGGAACTTAACATAATTAATATAAGTAGAGAAAAAGTACTAGAGAAACTAATGGGACTAAAGTCTATCAAATCCCCTGGACCTGACAGCCTACATCCTAGAGTTCTAAAAGAGGTGGCTGAAGAGATAGAGGATGCAGTGGTTTTGATCTTCCAAAATTCTCTAGATTCTAGAACGCTCCCAGCAGATTGGAAGGTAGCAAATGTAACACCGCTATTCAAGAAAGGGGGGGGGTGGGAAAGAGTGAAAACAGGGAACTACAGGCCAGTTAGCCTGACATCAGTCGTCAGGAAAATGCTGGAATCCATTTTTAAAGAAGTGGTATCAGGGAACTTAGAAAATCATAACATGATTAGGCAGAGTCAACATGGTTTTATGAAAGGGAAATCATGTTTGACAAATTTATTAAACGTTTTTTGAGGATGTAACCAGTAGGGTAGATAAAGGGAAACCAGTGGATGTAGTATATCTAAGGCATTTGATAAGGTGCCACATAAAAGGTTATTACACAAGATTAGGGCTCATGGGGTTGGGGGTAAAGTGGTAGCATGGATAGAGGATTGGTTAACAGACAGAAAACAGAGAGTAGAGATAAACGGATCTTTTTCAGGTTGGCAGGCTGTAACTAGTGGGGTGCCGCAAGGATCAGTGTTGGGGCCTCAGCTATTTACAATCTATATTAATGACTTAGATGACGGGACCGAGTGTAATGTATCCAAGTTTGCCGACAATACAAAGCTAGGTGGGACAGTAAACAGTGAGAAGGACACAAAGAGCCTGCAAAGGGATATAGACAGGTTAAGTGAGCGGGCAATAAGGTGGAAGATGGAGTATAATGTGGGGAAATGTGAGGTTATTCACTTTGGTAGGAAGAATAGAAAAACAAAATATTTTTTAAATGGTGAGAAACTTTTAAATGTTGGTGTTGAGAGAGATTTGGGTGTCCTTCTACATGAAACACAGAAAGCTAGCATGCAGATACAGCAAGCAATTAGGAAAGCAAATGGCATGTTGGGTTTGAGTACAAGAGAAAGGAAATCTTGCTACAATTATATAGGGCCCTGGTGAGACCACACCTGGAGTATTGTGGACAGTTTTGGTCTCCTTACCTAAGGAAGGATATACTTGCCATAGAGGAAGTGCCATGACGGTTCACCAGACTGGTTCCTGGGATGAGAAAGAAAGACTTGCATTTATGTAGTGCCTTTCACGGCCACCGGACGTCTCAAAGCGCTTTACAGCCAATGAAGTACTTTTTGAAGTGGAGTTACTGTTGTAATGTGGGAAACACGGCAGCCAATTTGCGCACAGCAAACTCCCACAAACTGCAATGTGATAATGACCAGATAATCTGTTTTTGTTATGTTGGTTGAGGGATAAATATTGGCCAGAACACCGGGGGTAACTCTGCTCCCAGCTCTTCATCGAAATAATGCCATGGGAACTTTTACATCCACCTGAGAGAGCAGACGGGGCCTCAGTTTAACGTCTCATCCAAAAGACGGCACCTCCAACAGTGCAGCACTGCACTGGAGTGTCAGCCTAGCTTTATGTGCTCAAGTCCCTGGAGTGTGACTTGGACCCACAACCTTCTAACTCAGAGACGAGTGTGCTGCCCACTGAGCCACAGCCCAATGAGGAGAGATTGAGTCGACTAGGCCTATACTCTCTGGAGTTTAGAAGAATGAGGTGATTGTTAAATCCGTGAATCTTGATGTATGGTGTCCTTCAATAAATCGACAGAGACTGCAGAGGAACAATCAACAGGTGTTTACTGGATGAGAGTCACCCAAAAACTAACAGTACAGATCCCTACTCAGGGTTTATATACAGGTGTGGTCACTGCTGGTACTACAGTATACAGGAGCTGTAAAAAGTAGTTCTCCCCTTAAAAGGTACATACACTACAATTACTCCCCTTTTAGATTAACAGTACCATAACATTCATTTAACAATTAACACTTTTAACATGCAACATTAACTGAAAATAGTCCATTTATAAATTCAGTCTTTGGGGCGGCTTCCTGATCCTTTCTGGATAGCGCCTTTCCTGAGTGTCTTGCTCTTGGTGCGGAGGCGATTCTGCCCCCCCTGTCGTCGGTTGGTTCATCAGCTTCCGATGCTACTGTTTCTGGGGTAGATGCTACCTGTATGTCGGGTTCATCACCAGGTACGCGAGACATGGGGTTGACTCGTTCCTGTGACGCTAGGATCTGGTCGACATGGCGTCTCACAATGTTCTCCCCAACATCCACTGTGTACATTAGTGGCCCCTGCCGTGTGCATATCGTTCCTGGTTGCCATTTCTCTGTTCGGTAGTCGCGGGCCAAGACTGGTTGCCCTACATTGAAGCTCCTTGTCGGCTTCTCATTGATGTGCTGGAATTGCTTATTCTCAACATTTCTTCGTACATTTGGTCTGAGCAAATCCAGACGAGATCTCAACCTTCGGTTAAAGAACATCATGGCCGGGGTCTGGTTGGTAACTGCAGGTGTCGCATTTCTGTAGGCTAACAGGAAATTGTCCACCTTATGCTGCAGTGGAATGTCGTCATCGCACATGGCCCTTACTGCCTTTTTAAAGGTTTGTACGAACCTCTCAGCTAATCCATTTGTGGCTGGATGATACGGGGCGGATGTGTAATGCCTTACCCCATTCCTTCTCATAAATTTCCAAAACTCTTCGGACACAAACTGTGGTCCGTTATCAGAGCAAATCTGCTCTGGCAAGCCGTTCCTGGCAAATATCGTCCGTAGGACTGCAATCGTTTTCTCCATGGTGGTGGAGGACATTTTGATCACCTCAGGCCATTTCACATGCGTATCCACGGCTATTAAGAACATGGAGTCCATGAATGGACCAGCAAAATCAATATGCACCCGTTGCCATGGAGAGGAGGGCCACTCCCATGGGTGTAGAGGGGCATGTGGTGGTGCATTTTGGACCTTCTGGCATCCTGAGCAGCTCTTTGTCAGGTCCTCGATTTGCTGATCGATTCGCGGCCACCACACATAAGCCCTAGCAAGGCTTTTCATTTTCACCCCTCCCAGATGGCCTTCGTGAAGCCCATTGAGCACTCTCTCCCTTAACTTGGGTGGAATTACCACTTGGGATCCACACATCAAGGTCCCCTGGCATACTGACAGCTGTTCTCTTCTGGATGAGAATGCTGGCAACAGTGAGTCGCCATGTGTTGGCCATCCCTTCACCGTCAAATCATATACCCGCGACAGTGTCGGGTCATTTCGGGTCTCCTTCTCTATATCCGAATTAGTTACTGGCAAGCGTTCAATTATAGTCGAATAAAATATTTCGACAGGGTCCACTGCTGGTGCTTCCTCCGCAGTAGGCAGTGGCAGGCGTGATAGCCCATCAGCGTTTCTATGCTGTTTCGTGCTCTTATTGGATAATCATAATTTAATAGGACAAAGTCAGCATGGTTTTATGAAGGGGAAGTCATGTTTGACAAATTTGCTGGAGTTCTTTGAGGAAGTAACATATAGGGTGGATAAAGGGGAACCAGTGGACGTAGTGTATTTAGACTTCCAAAAGGCATTTGACAAGGTGCCACACAAAAGATTATTGCTTAAGATAAAAAATCACGGGATTGGGGGTAATATTCTGGCATGGATAGAGGATTGGCTATCTAACAGAAGGCAGAGAGTTGGGATAAATGGTTCATTCTCGGACTGGCAATCAGTAACTAGTGGTGTTCCGCAGGGGTCAGTGCTGGGTCCCCAACTCTTTACAATCTATATTAACGATTTGGAGGAGGGGACCGAGTGTAACATATCAAAGTTTGCAGATGATACTAAGATGGGAGGGAAAGTAGTGAGTGAGGAGGACATAAAAAACCTGCAAGGGGACATAGACAGGCTAAGTAAGTGGGCAGAGATTTGGCAGATGGAATACAATACTGGAAAGTGTGAGGTTATGCACTTTGGCAGGAAAAATCATAGAGCAAGTTATTATCTTAATGGCAAGAAACTGGAAAGTACTGAAGTACAAAGGGATCTGGGGGTCCTGGTGCACGAAACTCAAAAGGTTAGTATGCAGGTGCAGCAAGTGATTAAGAAGGCCAATGGAATGTTGGCTTTCATTGCTAGGGGGATAGAATATAAAAATAGGGAGGTATTGCTTCAGTTGTACAAGGTATTGGTGAGACCGCACCTGGAATACTGCATACAGTTTTGGTGTCCATACTTAAGAAAAGACATACTTGCTCTCGAGTCAGTACAAAGAAGGTTCACTCGGTTAATCCCGGGGATGAGGGGATGGACATATGAGGAGAGGTTGAGTAGATTGGGACTTTACTCATTGGAGTTCAGAAGAATGAGAGGCGATCTTATTGGAACATATAAGATTCTGAAGGGGTTGGATCGGGTGGATGCGGGGAGGATGTTCCCAATGATGGGTGAAACTAGAACTAGGGGGCATAGTCTTAGAATAAGGGGCTGCTCTTTCAAAACTGAGATGAGGAGGAACTACTTCACTCAGAGGGTGGTAGGTCCATGGAATATGCTGCCCCAAAAAGCTGTAGAAGCTACATCATTACATAAATTTAAAACAGAAAGAGACAGTTTCCTAGAAGTAAAGGGAATAAAGGGTTATGGGGAGCGGGCAGGAATTTGGACATGAGTCTAGGTTCGGATCGGTCATGGCCCTGTGGGTAGCGGAGCGGGCCCAGGGGCCGTGTAGCCTGATCCTGCTCCTATTTCGTGTGTCTAATTCTGTTAGATTCAGGAGATGGTTCTGTGATAGTAGATTGGCGGTTAGGATCAGATCAGCCATGATCTTATTGAATGGCGGAGCAGGCTCGAGGGGCCGATTGGCCTACTCTTGCTGCTATTTCTTATGTTCTTATGTTCTCGATTTCATATTGGTTCGCCCCTAGAAAAAGGGACCATCTTTGTAGCCGTTGCGCAGTCATCACCGGAACGCCCTTCTTTGGATTAAAGATGGAGACAAGTGGTTGGTGGTCAGTCAGCAAGGTGAACTTCTGCCCGTGCAGATAGTGGTTGAACTTTTTCACTTCCCACACTAGGCCGAGGGCCTCCCTGTCAATCGGCTGAGGTTAGTGACCGAGACGCAAAGGCGACTGGCCTCTCCAAGCCGTCCGGGAATTTGTGCGACAGCGCCGCTCCAATACCATAGGGTGATGCATCACACGCCACCCGAATTGGTAGTGCTGGGTTGAAATGAGCCAACACCTCTTTTGATGTGATCAATTCTTTGCACTTCTGGAAAGCTCGTTTACATTCGTCATTCCACTTCCATGGTACCCCCGTTTGCAGTAGGGTGTTCAGTGGGTGTAGTACTGTAGGCAAATTCGGCAAGAACTTATGGTAGTAGTTCACCAGCCCGAGGAACGACCTCAGTTGTGACATTTTCCGGTGCTGGAGCCTTGACTACTGCCTCAATCTTTTCAGGGGACTTATGTAACCCCTCTTCATCAATAACGTGGCCACAATACGAGATCTGCTTCTGGAAAAACTCACATTTGTGGCGATTAGCTCGGAGCCCAAAGTCCTTTAATCTAGTGAGCACCTGCTCCAGGTTGGCGAGGTGATCAGTGTCATTTTCGCCCGTGACCTGGATGTCGTCCAAATAACACTGGGTCCCTGGAATCCCTTGCAGGACTTGATCCATTGCCCTTTGCCAAATAGCCGGAGCTGATGCTACCCCGAACACCAGCCGGTTGTATTGGTAGAGACCTTTGTGAGTGTTGATCGTGAAGTACTGTTTCGAGGCTTCTTCTACCTCCATTTGCAGGTACGCCTGGGCCAGATCAATCTTAGTGAAGCGTTTTCCTCCAGATAGCGAGGCGAAAATATCTTCAATCCGCGGAAGCGGATATTGTACCGTGTGAAGGACTGGGTTCACTGTCACCTTAAAGACCCCACAGATGCGAACCTTGTTTGGTTCCCCAGGCGTATTACTCAACGACCTCTTCATTACAGGAACGATGGGTGTAGCCCACTCGCTCCAGTCCACTTTGGACAGTACTCCAGAACGTTCCAAACCTTCCAGCTCTGCTTCGACGGCTGGGCGGATCGCATAAGGCACTGGTCTGGCCTTAAGAAACTTTGGGTTTGCATTTTCCTCTATTTTGATCGTCGCTGTTATGCCTTTTAGTGTGCCGAGTCCCTCCTGGAACACTTATTGTGCGTCAGTTAGCATTTTTGACAGTCGTCCAGGTGTGATGTCATCATCCTTTTTGGCATCTACCGTCAGTGCTTGTATGGAATGCCAATCTAGCTGTATCTTCCGGATCCATTCATGTCTTAGTAGTGGTGGTCCTCCATCTGGCAATGCATATAGGTCCATTTTTGGTGTTTCCTTGTTGTATATCACGTTCACCCTTATTTTTCCTTTGGGGTAGACTTTTTGCCCCGTGTACGTCTTCAAGACAATCTCTGTATCTCTCAAGGGTATATGTGAGAATAGCCGCTTGTAGTCCCTTCGGTTTATGACTGTTAGGGCTGATCCTGTGTCCAATTCCATTTTCACTTGGACTCCGTCTATCTTGAGCGTGACCCAGATAATTTGGTGATCCTCCATTTTGATTACATTATGTAGTTTCAGACAACCCAGCTCCTTGCTTCCGGAGTCTGTATCACTTTTCTGTTCGTCTGAACTACTCTCCGTCACCTTATGTACCTTTTTGTACTTCTCCTGTGGCGATTTCTTGCTGCTGGTTTTCTTTCCCGACCTGCAGACTCTTGCTATGTGTCCTACTTTTCCACACTGTCTGCACACTTGGTCTTTGAACCAACAATCCTTATGGTCGTGTGTTGTTCTGCCGCAGCGATAACACTTCACTGCTCCATATGACATTTCATTTGTGCCATATTCTTGCGGTCTCCGTTGTATCTCTGCAGCGCCCCGTGCAGCTGCTTCGTGTGATACTGCCATGCTGAAAGCCTTGTCCAGCGTAAGATCCTTTTCTGATAGAAGCCGTTTCTGGGTTCCTTCACTTTGAAGCCCACACACAAACTTGTCCCTTAAAGCATCTGCTAGTCCCGTTCCAAACTGGCAGTATTTCGATAGCTTGCGCAGTTCCGTTAAATACTCAGCATTACTTTCGTCTTTATGCTGGTTCCTTTTGTGAAACTTAAATCTTTCTGCTATCAGCAGCGGTGTGGGGTTTAAGTGGTCCTGTAGGATTGCCACTATGCTTTCAAAATCCTTTTCCACTGGCTTCTCTGGGGTTACTAGATTTCGCAGTAAGCCATACGTTTTTGCACCCATGGAATTCAACAATACCAGTGCTTTCCTGGCATCTGGCACTTCATTCGCCTTGCAGTACACTTCTATGCGTTCTACATATGTCGCCCAATCTTCGACTTCATTGTCGAACGCTGTGACACTGCCACTCTTCGGCATCCTTGGGTGTGGTTAGACTGGCTAAAAATGGCGTCTCCTGCGCTCTCCCTTCTTCTCCCGCGGACGCTGCTCAGCCCTTGAACACCGGCCGCGCTCTACGCGTTTTCCTGCGCGCTTCTCTCGTTGACGCCGCTCGGTCCTGAACCCCGGCTGCGCCCTGTGCGCTTTACTCTCTCTCTCTTTTTTTCTGTCGACGCCGCTCGGTCTTCAACCCCGGCTGTGCCCTGTGCGCTTTACCCTCTCTCTTACCCAGTCGACGCTGCTCGTCCTTTTTCTGTGCCGTCGGTCGGCTCCAGCCGCCGCTGTCCGGAAAGGGTCTGCGCCGTACCTGCTGCCAGCCCACTGCGCTGGATCGTCGTGGCTGGAGAACCAAGCCCAGCTCTCCACAGCCTCCTCTGCGATGCTCAAGTCCTCTCTGGCTGGTCGACGCCCGCACTTCTGGACTCGGCCTTCCCCTTTCACTGCTCTCCAGGAGCGAATCCCTGGGAGGTGATGCAGAGTTGCAGGTAGGTTTGAATCCACTCGTCGCCAATGTTAAATCCGTGAATCTTGATGTATGGTGTCCTTCAATAAATCGACAGAGACTGCAAAGGAACAATCAACAGGTGTTTACTGGATGAGAGTCACCCAAAAACTAACAGTACAGATCCCTACTCAGGGTTTATATACAGGTGTGGTCACTGCCGGTACTACAGCATACAGGAGCTGTAAAAAGTAGTTCTCCCCTTAACGGTACATACACTACAGTGACTTCATTAAAACATACAACATTTTTACAGGGATTGACAAGAGGCTTGGCTGGGGAACGATATTAGCAGGGGACCGGAAGCAGAATATGCCTGTACCAAAGATGGCGGCGCCCATCGGGTAACGGTCGGTGCCTTCTCGCCCCGGGGATGTGGCGCTCCGTATCTGGCCTAGCACGGGCCGCAGCCTGGACCTTTCCTCCCACCAGGCCGGCGGCCAGTCGCTTGTTGTGCGCGGGGAGCTCGGCTGATCCCACGGGGGTAGAGTCCGCCCGGCGGCGGGTCCGTGCCGCGGCTCCCTGGAGGATTCTCTACTTCGGAACCGACGCGTTTGCCCAGCGGGCGCTGCAGAAACTGCACCAGGCCAGGTAGGTCGAGGGGCCGGGGTCAGGGGCCGGAGAGGGCCGGAGCTCGGGGGCAAAGGGTGGCTGGAGCCCGGGGGTCAGCGGTCGAAGAGGGCCGGAGCCTGGGGTCAGGGGCCGGAGAGGGGCTGGAGTCGGGCCGGAGCCCGGGGGTCAATGGGCAGAGGCTGGCTGGAGCCCGGGGTCAGGGGTCGGAGAGGGCCAGAGCCTGGGGTTGGGCTGGAGTCAGGGGCCGGAGCCCGGGGGTCAATGGGCAGAGGCTGGCTGGAGCCCAGGGTCGGAGAGGGGCTGGAGCTTGAGGGTCGGTCAGGGGCTGGAGCTTGGGGGTCAGGGGCTGGAGCCCGGGGTCAAGGGGCAGAGGGTGGCTGGAGTCAGGGGTCGGAGTGTGGCGTGCCTTCTGTTGCCTGGGCGCTAAGCTCTGGAATTCCTTCTCTAAACCTCTCCACCTTGCTACCTCTCTTTCCCCCTTTAGGATGCTCCTTAAAACCTTCTTTGACCAAACTTTTTGTCATCTGCCCTAATTTCCCCTTATGTGGCTTGGTGTCATTTTTTGTTTTATAATCCTCCTGTGAAGTGCCTTGAGACGTTTTACTACGTTAAAGGCGCTATATAAACACACATTGTCGCTGAGATCTGGGTTAGGGGTCGGAGAGAGGCCAGAGGGTGACCCCCCTCCACCTGCCCATTGGGCTAAATGGCCCCAGTTATGTTTGGAAATAACGAGCTCAGGTTAAATTAACATCAGAATTTATAACAAAGTTCCACCCCCCCGGATCAAATATCCAGTTCCAATAAGAAGTCTGTTACCCCTCTGCTCCTAACACTGTTGCGATGCAGTGTTGTACATTCATTTGACTGTTGTCTTCTGTGCTGCTGTATATTCTCCTAATATTGCTGGTTTCTGAGCTTGGTATAATAAATACTGTCACTCATCGATTTCTTTCTCTGTAGATCCTTGGAGACTGGAAAGATGCTGATAGAACGGCTGGAAGTTGTTACCTTGTCGGCCACTAAATCTAGCGAGCTCCCTGTGAGAAAATATGCCAGGATGAGTCAAATTCCAGTTCATGATTGGCCTCGCCTTGCACTGTGTGATCACTTTGATGTTGGAATAGTTGTATCGTTCGGGAGCCTGCTCAGTGATGCCCTCATTCAGCAGTTCCCATAGTGAGTAACTCCGATCCATCGCACATCTAGTTACACAAGAGGCTTCTTGCATCCTAATGTGGACAAGCTGAGTTCTATTGTTTTGGTGGAGATGCATGAGTATAAAGAGAGGGGTTTGAATTTAATGGATTGGAGTCCATTGATTTTGTGTTTATATCTCCTCTACTTTTCCTCTTCCCATTAGCAAACAATTCAGGAGCAATGTAAGCCCCTTGAAAACTGATAACCATGATATTGCCAATGAAAATAAGGAAATGGCAGATATAGGAACAGGAGTAGGCCATTCAGCTCCTCGAGCCTGTTCCACCATTCAATGAGATCATGGCTGATCTGCGATCTAACTTCATATACCCGCCTTTGGCCCATATACCTTAATAGCTTTGGATAACAGAAAACTATCAATCTCCGATTTAAAATGAACAATTGCTCTAGCATCAATTGCTGTTTGCAGAAGAGAGTTCCAAACTTCTACCACCCTTGGTGTGTACAAGTGTTTCCTAATTTCTCTCCTTAAAGGTCTGGCTCTAATTTTTAGACTCTGCCCCCAACCAGTGGAAATAGTTTCTCTCTATCTATCCTATCTGTTCCCCTTAATATCTTGAAAACTTCGATCAGATTACCCCTTAACCTTCTAAATTCTAGGGAATACAACCCCAGCTTGTGTAATCTCTCCTTGTAACTTAACCCTTGGAGTCCGGGTATCATTCTGGTAAACCTACGCTGCACTCCCTCCAAGGCCAATATATCCTTCCTAAGGTGTGGTGCCCAGAACTGCTCCCAGTGCTCCAGGTGTGGTCTAACCAGGGCTTTGTACAGCTGCAGCATAACTTCTACCCCCTTGTATTCTAGTCCTCTCGATATAAAGGCCAGCATCCCATTAGGCTTTTTGATTATTTTCTGTACAGGTTCATGACATTTTAATGATCGATGTACCTGGAGTTGCACAGGACATGAAGAATTATGAACTCAAGTTGTCAGGAGGTGACTAGTGGTGTCCTGCAGGGATCTGTTTTGGAGCTTCAACTGTTCACAGTATTTATTAACGACTTATCTCTTTTGACCGCCACTGTTTTTTGCCTTTCATCATTTCGAAAGTACCCTGTTCTATCTTTTTTAGGTCCAAAGTGGATGACCTCACATTTGCCTACATTGAAATCCATTTGCCACAGTTTTGCCCATTCACTTAATCCATCGATATACCTTTGTAATTTTATGCTTCCACGGGAACGGTAGCATAGTGGTAATGTCACTGGGCTTAATCCAGAGACCTGGACTAATGGTGGAAGATGTGCATTAGGGTGGGTACGGTAGTGTGGTAATGTCACTGGGCTTAATCCAGAGACGTGAGTTCAAATCCCACCATAGCAGCTGGGGAATTTAAATTCAGTTAATTAAATAAATCTGGAATAAAAAGCTGGTATCAGTAATGGTAACCATGAAACTATCGGATTGTCTTAAAAACCCATCTGGTTCACTAATGTCCTTTTAGGGAAGGAAATCTGCCATCCTTATCTGGCCTATTAGTGACTCCAGACCCACAGCAATGTGGTTGACTCTTAACTGCCCTCTGAACTGGCTTAGCAAGTCACTCAGTTGCAACTAACCGCTACGAAACATAATTAAGAATGAAACCGGACGGACCACCCGGCATCGACCTCGGCACCGGCTACAGACACGGCAACGGCACACCCAGCCCAAGCCCAGTCAACCCTGCAAAGTCCTCCTCACCAGCATCTGGGGACTTGTGCCAAAATTGGGAGAACTGTCCCACCGACTAGTCAAGCAACAGCCTGACATAGTCATACAGAATCATACCTTTTAGCCAATGTTCCAAACTCCTCCATCACCATCCCTGGGTATGTCCTGTCTCACCGGCAGGACAGACCCACCAGGGGTGGTGGCACAGTGGTATACAGTTGGGAAGGAGTGGCCCTGGGAGGTTTTTTTATTTGCTTATGGGATCTGGGCGTCACTAGCAAGGCCAGCATTTATTGCCCATCCTTAGTTGCCCTTGAGAAGGTGGAGGTGAGCCACCGCCTTGAACTGCTGCAGTCCATGTGGTGAAGGTACTCCCACAGTGCTGTTAGGATTTTGACCCAGCGACGATGAAGGAACGGCGATATACTTCTAAGTCAGGATGGTGTGTGACTTGGAGGTGATGGTGTTTCCGTGCTGACCTTCAATCACCATAACCATCTTCCTTTGTGCTAGGTATGACTCCAGCCAGTGGAGCGTTTTCCCCCTGATTCCTACTGACTTCAGTTTTACTAGGGCTCCTTGCTGCCACACTTGCTGAAATGCTGCCTTGATGTCGAGGGCAGTCATTCTCGCCTCACTTCTGGAATTCAGCTCCTTTGTCCATGTTTGGACCAAGGCTGTAATGAGGTTGGGAGCTGAGTGGTCTTGGCGGAACCCAAACTGGGCATCAGTGAGCAGGTTATTTTAGAGTAAGTGCCGCTTGATAGCACTGTCGATGACACCTTTCATCACTTTGCTGATGATTGAAAGTAGACTGATGGGGTGGTAATTGGCCGGGTTGGATTTGTCCTGCTTTTTGTGGACAGGACATACCTGGGCAGTTTTCCACATTGTCGGATAGATGCCAGTGTAGCTGTACTGGAACAGCTTGGCTAGAGGCGCGGCTAGTTCTGGAGCACAAGTCTTCAGCACGATATCCGGGATGTTGTCGGGCCCATAGCCTTTGCTGTATCCAGTGCGCTCAGCCGTTTCTTGATAGCACGTGGAGTGAATCGAATTAGCTGAAGACTGGCTTCTGTGATGGTGGGGACCACGGGAGTAGGCCGATATGGATCATCCACTCGGCACTTCTGGCTGAAGATGGTTGCAAACGCTTCAGCCTTGTCTTTTGCACTCACGTGCTGGGCTCCACCATCATTGAGGATGGCGATATTCATGGAGCCTCCTCCTCCCGTTAGTTGTTTAATGGTCCACCACCATTCACGACTGGATGTGGCAGGACTGCAGAGCTTTGATCTGATCCATTGATTGTGGGATCGCTTAGCCCTGTCTATAGCATACTGCTTCCACTTTTTAGCATGCATGTAGTCCTGTGTTGCAGCTTCCCCAGGTTAGCACCTCATTTTTAAGTACGCCTTAGGTACTCCCGGCATGCTCTTCTACACTCCTTATTGAACCAGGTTTGGTCCCTTGGCTTGATGGTAATGGTAGAATGAGGGATATGCCGGGCCATGAGGTTACAGATTGTGGTGGAATAAAATTCTGCTGCTGCTGATGGCCCACAGTGCCTCATGGATGCCCAGTTTTCAGCTGCTAGATCTGTTCTGAATTGATCCCATTTAGCACGGTGGCAGTGCCACACAACACGGTGGAGGGTGTCCTCAGTGTGAAGACAGGACCTCATTGGTCACTGCTACCAATACTGTCATGGACAGATGCATCTGCGACAGGTAGATTGGTGAGGATGAGGTCAAGTAGGTTTTTCCCCTCGTGTTGGTTCTCTCAGCACCTGTCGCAGGCCTAGACTGGCAGTTATGTCCTTCAGGACTCGGCCAGCTCGGTCAGTAGTGGTGCTACCGAGCCACTCTTGGTGATGGACATTGAAGTCCCCCACCCAGAGTACATTCTGTGCCCTTGCTACTCTCAGTGCTTCTTCCAAGTGGTGTTCAAACATGGAGGAGTACTGATTCATCAGCTGAGGGAGGGCAGTAGGTGGTAATCAGCAGGAGGTTTCCTTGCCCATGCTTGACCTGAAGCCATGAGACTTCATGGGCAGTTAGAGATGGGCAATAAATGCTGGGCTTGTCAGCGACGCCCACATTCCATAAACGAATAAATAAAAAATCGACACTACCTGCGATTCCACCTATCTTTGTGTCATATGACGTTCTATGCCATCATCTAAGTCTCCTGCCGCTCAGCCAATTTCCTAACCAGGTCAATAATTTGCCCTCAATTCTGTGGGCTTCTTCCTTAGTTAACAGTCTCTTATGTGGGATTTATCAAATGCCTTCTGGAAGTCCATATAAATAACATCCATAGACATTCCCCTGTCCATTACTTTAGTCACCTCTTCAAAAAATTCAATCAGGTTTGTCAGGCAGGATAGCAAAATACTGCGGATGCTGGAAATCCGAAATAACAACAGAAAATGCTGGAAAAACTCAGCAGGCCAGGCAACATCCGTGGAGAGAAAATAGATTCCTGAAAATACAGTCTTGACAAAGGGTTTGACTCGAAACGTTGGCTCTGTTTTCTCTCCATGGATGTTGCCTGGCCTGCTGAGTTTTTCCAGCATTTTCTGTTGTTATTTTGTTTGTCAGGCAGGACCTACCTTTCACAAATCCATGCTGGCTCTCTGATCAACTGGGAATTTTCGAGGTGTTCAGTCACCCTATCCTTAATTATAGACTCAAGCAATTTCCCCACAACAGATGTTAGACTAACTGGTCTATAATTCCCTGGTTTTAAATAGTGGAGTGACATGCGCAATTTTCCAATCTAAAGGAGCGGTTCCTGAATCGAGAGAACTTTGGAAGATTATAGTTAGGGCACCTGCAATGTGCTCACCTACTTCCTTTAAAACCCTGGGACATGTTGAATAATTACCCTTTGCGTCAGTATTTACTGTAGAGGACGAGGGTAGCATGCTGAACATCCCAAGAAAACTGATATTGAATCAGGGACAGGGACTCACCAAAATTAATGTAAGCAAAATAACAGTAATGAAGAAAATAATGGCACTAAGGAATGACAAATCCCCAGGACCAGATGGTTTCCATCCCAGGGATTTAAAGGAAGTAGATGAGAACATTGCAGATGCCCTAAATATAATCTTCCAGAGTTTTCTCGATTTGGGAACCATTCCTTTAGATTAGAAAATTGCACATGTCACTCCACTACTTAAGAAAGGTGAGCGAGGGAAACCAAGAAATTATAGACCAGTTAGCCTAATATCTGTTGGCGGGAAATTACTAGAGTCTATAATTAAAGATGGAGTGACTCAACGCCTTGAAAATTTTCAGCTGCTCAGAGAGCGAGGCAGCATGGATTTGTAAAGCCTAGGTCATACCTGATGAACCTGATTGAATTTTTTGAAGAGGTGACTAAAGTAATGGACAGGGGAATGTCTATGGATGTTATTTATATGGATTTCTGGAAGGCCTTCGATTAAAGACTTTCATAAGAGACTTAGCTGAAGTTGAAGCTCATGGAATTGAGGGCAGATTATTGACCTGGTTAGGAAATTGGCTGAGCGTGGGAGACAGAGAGTAGGGATAATGGGCAGGTACTCTAATTGGCAGGATGTGACTAGTGGCACCCCACAGGGTTCTGTGTTGGGACCTCAACTATTGACTGTATTTATTAACAACATAGATGACGGGATAGAGAGCTGCATATCCAAGTTTGTCGATGATGCAAAGATAGACAGCATTGTAAGCAGTGTAGATGGAAGCATAAATTTACAAAGAGAAATTAATAGATTCAGCAAATGGGGAAAAACTCTGGCAAATGGATTTCAGTGTCGGCAAATGTGAAGTCATTCATTTTGGAACTAAAAAGGATAGATCAGAGTACTTTCTAAGTGGTGAAAAGCTAGAAGCGCTCCAAAGAGAATTGGGGGGGGGGTCTCTGTAAATTGATCATTAAAATATCATGGACAGGTACAAAAACTAAGCAGAAAGGCTATAGAATGTTGGCCATTATATCTAGAGGACGAGAATACAAGGGGTTAGAAGTCATGCTGCAGCTATACAAAGCCTTGGTTAAACTACACCTGGAGTCCTGTGTTCAGTTCTGGGCACCACACCTTAGGAAGGATATATTGGCCTTGAAGGGAGGGCAGCGAAGGTTTACCAGAATGATACCCAAACTCCAAGGGTTAGATTATGAGGAGAGATTACCCTGGGGTTGTATTTCCTGGAATTTAGCAGGTTAAGGGGTGATGTGATCGAAGTTTCCCCTTAAGATAGGGTCGAGCGAGAGAAACTACTTCTGCTGGTTGGGGAGTCTAGGACTCGGGGACATAGTCTAAATATTAGAGCCAGACCTTACAGGAGTGAAATTAGAAAACACTTCTACACGCAAAGTGTGATAGAAGGTTGGAACATTCTTCCACAAACGGCAGTTGATGCTAGATCAATTGTTAATTTAAAATCTTGAGATTGATAGCTTTCTGTTAACCAAAGGCATTAAGAGATGGGTTAAAGGCGGGTATATGAAGTTAGGTCGCAGATCAGCCATGATCTCATTGAATGGCGGAACAGGCTCGATGGGGTTAAATGGCCGACTCCTGTTCCAATGTTTATAATACCTGTCATTCACCCTCCCACGTTCCTGCACTTTGGTCCCTCACCCAGGTTTCTCTATAATTAAAAATGCAAAGAATCACTTTTCCCTTAACCTGCTCCCACTGGCAGAGAGCACAACAACGCCGGTCATTCCACGTGCTGGAATCAGTGCTCCGTCACACGAGAGCTCGTAGCTGAATCAGAACTCTTGCTTCGAGAGCTGTGCTAAGATATGCATCATCCCCCACCTGAAATGGTGTTACTGCCCCCACCCCTCACTCTGATCAAGCTCTTTCTCCCCTCCCCCCTCCTCCAGAACATTAGTTGGAAAATAATCTGAGTCATGTGAAATAAGAATAACAAAACAGAATTGATTTATTGCATCATGAAGCAGTGACCTGTTCCTGGGCCTTCCTTTCTCCCTGCCTGCTATATCAATTATTTTACAGCCCCATTAATATATCTTTATCAAGGATGTGCTTAAGCCTGTTTTCAGTGTCTTTTTTTTAATCCATCTTTATCCTTGTCCTTAGTGGAATATTAAACCTGCATCCCAGTCTCCTTCCCAGGTGGAGAGGTCCTGCTCCAATTTTTCACACACTGATTCGTGGCGATCGGGTGACTGGGGTGACGATTATACAGATCCGACCAAAAAGGTATCCTGACCTGTTCAGAGGCTCCTGGAACTTGGATTAACGTATAGTAAATGTGTTATACTATCAAAGGATTGAGGCGATTCTCTTTAGTGTTTCTGCATTGACTGTTACCTAGACCCTCACTGTAACATGCTCAAGATATATGTCACTGCACATCCTTTGCTGAAACACTTGGATATACTTTAACCACTGTGTAATCTAATCGTAACCAAAGAATCACCTGCAACGGCTTCTCTTCCAACTCCCGCATCGTTACCTCTGGTGCCCCCCAAGGATCTATCCTTGGCCCCCTCCTATTCCTCATCTACATGTTGCCCCTTGACGACATCATCCGAAAACACAGCATCAGTTTCCACATGTACGCTGACGACACCCAGCTCTACCTCACTACTTCTCTCGACCCCTCCATGGTGTCTAAATTGTCAGACTGCTTGTCCAACATCCAGTTCTGGATGAGCAAAAATGTTCTCCAATTAAATATTGGGAAAACTGAAGCCATTGTTTTCAATCCCCGCCACAAATTCCGTTCCCTAGCCACTGACTCCATCCCTCTCCCTAACATCTGTCTGAGGCTGAACCACACTGTCCGCAACCTTGGTGTCATATTTGACCCTGAAATGAGCTTCCCGACCACATATCCGCAGCATAACAAAGACCGCCTACTTCCACCTCCGTAACATCGCCCGTCTCCGCCCTTGCCTCAGCTCATCCGCTGCCGAAACCCTCATCCATTCCTTTGTTACCTCTAGACTTGACTATTCCAACGCACTCCTGGCTGGCCTCCCACATTCCACCCTACGTAAACTTGAGGTCATCCAAAACTCGGCTGCCTGTGTCCTAACTCGCACCAAGTCCCGTTCACCCATCACCCCTGTGCTCTCTGACCTATATTGGCTCCCGATTAAGCAGCGCCTCGATTTCAAAATTCTCTTCCTTGTTTTCAAATCCCTCCATGACCTCGCCCCTTCCTATCTCTGTAATCTCCTTCAGCCCCACAGCCCCCGAGATGTCTGCGCTCCTCGAATTCTGCCCTCCTTGAGGATCCCTGATTATAATCGCTCAACTTTTGGTGGCCGTGCCTTCTGTTGCCTAGGCCCTAAGCTCTGGAATTCCCTGCATAAACCTGTCCGCATCGCTACCTCTCTTTCCCCCTTTTAAGCCGCTCCTTAAAACCTACCTCTTTCACTTGCCCTAATTTATCCTTATGTGGATCGGTGTCAAATTTTTTGTCTTAAAATACTCCTGTGTAGCGCCTTGTGACGTTTTACTACGTTAAAGGCGCTATATAAATACAAGTTGTTGTTGTTATGCATAAATATTCTCCACACCCTTCACTCTACGCCATAGCTCTGCTCCTTCGGCACAGTTTCAAGAGTGATCCTTTCTGCTGTAATGCCCCCCCTCCCTCCCATGGGCTACCACAGTATCAGAAGATGGTGGTTTTGTTCTGCCCCCTTTGCCTTCCATTCCTTTACAAGTAAATACAGTACGATTCTATAAATAACCATTACCTTGAGGTTATGCTGTTACTTATTAGTAATGTGTCGATTAATATATTAAACTGGTTAAAATAACAGATGGAAGAATTTCATACAAATACATTTAACACGTTTGAGATTTCAGAGCATCGAATGAGAAAAAGCTCTTCAGCTCGCAAGCTTGTTCCTCAGTGACCATGCCACTTGTTCCATCATGGGGAAGGGACACACAATTTCTTTAATCTTGAGGAAATTTCCCCAGCCCCAAAGGTACTCGTGGATCCCTGTGATCTCCAACCTTGCACCAATCTTCAGCTGTGAGCAATTACTTTCAACAGAAAACGTTTCACGGTCTCAGCAGCACCAACCAGTTGGGTTCTGTAGAGTCTTTAATCATCTGCATTTTCCCAAATAACTTTCATTTCCATACATGGTCTCCTGAACATGGCTGAAGACACCAATTCTAGCTGGTTAACCAGGAGCTAACACACACGAGTAATTTAATATTCAACAGAGGGGCTAATGTGAATGAGGTCATGTTTGTTGGTAGTTAAACCCATGAATGCGTGAGTGACTGTTTGATGTGGAGTTTGATGTTTTGCACCCGTAGGTTTGATGTTGGCCCCATTGTAATGCAGCAGGAGTGTGCTGTTCCTCCAAGGTGTACGGCTGATGAACTGGGAGCGATGTTGGCAGAAACAGGTGCTGAAATGGTAAAATATTCATCCTCTGGGAAAACTAGCAGTCATATTTCTAAATCCCAACAGCTAATTGAAATGCTAACACCTGAATAGCAGGAGCTAAGACTTCAGTAACTGCATAAAGCACCGAAGTTACTGTTCAGATATTAGTGAACGAATGGTCATTGCATCAGGTAACACTCCACCGCCTGTTACTTTAACACAAGTTTAAACCTGTTCATTGTAAATGGGCCAATTCGCCAACAAAATAGACCAAAGGGTGTTGTATAAAGGCCTCCTCATCTGCCCACTAATATCACCAATTTCTAAGTTTATGTCTTTTGTGTTGGGTATTAATGGGATTGCACGATTGCCGTATCCCTGTGGTCAGTGAGCTGGAATATCTCATTGCAACAACTTGTTCCCTCTGGCAAATACTGTAATGAATATTAAGGTTTGATTCACTTTTCGCTGGTTGGTCTAGCAGGTTTCAGTCAGTAAAGGGAATGCAAAAGATTATACTTGATGAGGCCAATTACTTTACTTAAAACAAATCAAAAAGTGCAAAAGACCAGTTTTAATCCCAACAACTCCTAACCAATGTGAAACTTCTGATAAATGTAGACCTGGATCCAAATATAGAATCCCGGGGGACCAAACCACTTCCCATTCACTCGCAATGTATTGAATTCCTGAAGAGGAGGGGGACCAAGAATAGATCCTTGGGGGATTCCGTAGGTGTTGGAGTGGGAAGTGAAGCAATTGCTAGAGATGTTCCCTACAATCGGAAAGGTAAGAAGTGAGGGAATCATGTCATAGTCCCAGAGTATGTCATTCCATGACCTTGGTCAGAGCCATTTTGGTGCTGTGGGAGGGATTCAAACAGGGAGTTGTACAGGGCACGGATGTGGGCTGTGACACAATTCAAAGAAAGGGAGGTTGGAGATGGGGTGGTGGGTGGTGAGGAGAGAGGATGAGAGTTGGTTTTTTGAGGAAGATGTAATGACATAGGAACAGGAATAGGCCATTCAGCCCCTCGAGCCTGTTCTGCCATTCGATGAGATCATGGCTGATCTGTCCTCTAACTCCATATACCTGCCTTTGGCCCATATCCCTTAATACCTTTGGTTAACAAAAAGCTATCAATCTCCGATTTAAAATGGACTCTAGCAATTTCCCCACAACAGATGTTAGGCTAACTGGTCTGTAATTCCCTGGTTTCCCTCTGTCACAATTCTTAAAAAGCGGAGTGACATGCGCAATTTTCCAGTCTAAAGGGACGGTACCTGAATCTAGAGAACTTTGGAAGATTATAGTTAGTTTCTATCTGCAATGTGCTCACCGACTCCCTTTAAAACCCTGGGATGGAAACCATTTGGCCCTGGGGATTTGTCACTCTTTAGTGCCATTATTTTCTTATTACTTTTATTTTACCTACGTTAATTTTATTGAGTCCCTGTCCCCGATTCAATATTAATTTCTTTGGAATTTCCAACATGTAAATACTGACTCAAAGTAATTATTCAACATGTCTGCCATTTTCCCATTGTCATGGACAATATCACCACTCAGTTTTTAAGGGGCCAACATTGCTCCTGACCACCCACTTTTTCCTAATGTAACTATAAAAATTCTTTGTTTTGATTTTGATATCCCTTGCAAGTTTCTTTTCATACTACCTTTTTGTAGCTCTTACTATCTGTTTTGTGACCCTTTGCTGTTCTTTGTATCTTTCCCATTTGCCAGGATTTGTGCTATTTTTTTGTATTTTTGTCTGCCCTTTCCTTTAGTTTGACGCTGTCCCTTTACCTCTTTAGTCGTCCATGGCTGTTTTTTTTAGCAAGTAGAGATCTTGCCCCTCAGGCGTATAAACTGGTTCTATATCACCTTAAATTCATTTTTAAACATCTCCCACTGATCTTCTGTCGTTTTACCCATTAACAGATTTGCCCAGTTTACTTTGGACAGTCTCTGCCTCATCCCATTGAAGTCGGCCTTACCTGAATCTAGAATCTTAGTAGCTGTTTCGCGTTTCTCCCTTTCAAACACTACTTTGAACTCAATCATGTTATAATCGCTATTGGATAAATGTTCTCACACAGTTAGGCTGTTAACTAAATCTGGCTCATTACTCATTACTAAATCTAATATGGCTTGCCCCCTTGTTGCCTCTAGGACGTATTGTTGTAGAAAACTATCCCGGACACACAAGAAATTCACTACCTTTCTGACAGGTGCTAGTCTGTTTTTCCCAATCTATATGAACGTTAAAATCCCCATTAAACCACTCTGCCTTTGCTACACGCTTGTCTAATCTCTGTATTTATACAATCTAGTACTTCAGAGCTGCTACCAGGGGGCCTACACACAACTCCCACTACAGTCTTAGATCCTTTCCTATTTCTTAATTCTACCCATGGGTTCTTCACTGGCTGCTTACCTCTCTTTAAATCCTCTCTTATCATGGAAGTGATTTCATCCCTAATCACTAAGGCTACTCCTCCCCCTCTGCCATTTTTCCTCTGTCCTGTAAACCTTATAACCTGGTATATTTAGTTCCCAGTCCTGACTGTCCTGCAGCTATGTCTCAGTTCTGAAAAGGAGAGACACACAGCCTGAAGGAAGGGAACCATTTACAATATTGGCTGGCATGGGGACAAGGCAGGAACGTTGGGTGTCAGGAGTTTAGTGGGAAAGGGGTCAGAGGAGCAGGAGATGGGTCTCGTGGAGCTCGGAGAGGGAATAAGAACATAAGAAATAGGAGCAGGAGTCGCCATTTGGCTCCTCGAACCTGCTCCGCCATTCAGTAAGATCAAGGCTGATCTTCTACCTCAACTGCACTACTGTGACCCCTGGTTCTAGACTCCCCAGCCAGGGGAAACATCCTCCCTGCATCTACCTTGTCAAGCCCTGTAAGAATTTTATATGTTTCAATGAGATCACCTCTCATTCTTCTAAACTCCAGAGAATATAGGCCCAGCCTACTCAATCTCCTCATAGGACAATACCCCCATCCCAGAAACCAGTCTGGTGAACCTTCATTGCACTCCCTGTATGGCAAGTATATCCTTCCTTATGTAAGGAGACCAAAACTGTACACAATACTCCAGGTGTGGTCTCACCAGGGCCCTATGTAATTGCAGTAAGACATCTTTACTCTTATACTCAAATCCTCTTGTAATAAAGGCCAACATATCTTTTATTTTGCTAATTGCTTGCTGTACCTGCATGTTAACTTTCAGTGATTCATGTACAAGGACACCCAGATTCCTCTGAAAACCAACATTTCCCAATCTCTCACCATTTAAAAAATACTCTGTATTTCTATTTTTCCTACCAAAGTTGATAACTTCACATTTCTCCACATTATATTCCATTTGCCATGTTCTTGCCCACTCACTTAGCCTGTCTATATCCCCTTGATGCCTCCTTGCATCCTCCTCACAACTTACATTCCCACCCAGCTTTGTATCATCAGCAAACTTGGATATATTACATTTGGTCCCCTCATCCAAATCATTGATGTAGATTGTGAATAGCTGAGGCCCAAGCACTGATCCTTGCGGTACCCCACTAGTCACAGCCTGCCAACCCGAAAATGACCCGTTTATTCCTACTCTCTGTTTTCTGTCCATTAACCAATCCTCAGTCCATGCTAGTATATTACCCCCAATCCCATGAGCCCTAATTTTGTTTAATAACCTCTTGTGTGGCACCTTATCGAATGCCTTCTGAAAATCCAAATACACCACATCCACCTTATCTATTCTGCTTGTTACAACCTCAAAAAACTCTTAACAGATTAGTCAAACATGATTTCCCTTTCCTAAATTTTTTTTTTTTATTCGCTTATGGGATCTGGGCATCGCTGGCAAGGCCGGCATTTATTGCCCATCCCTAGTTGCCCTTGAGAAGGTGGTGGTGAGCCACCTTCTTGAACCACTGCTGTCCGTGTGGTGGAGGTACTCCTACAGTGCTGTTAGTGAGGGAGTTCCAGGATTTTGACCCAGCGACGATGAAGGATCGGCAATATACTTCTAAGTCAGGATGATGTGTGACTTGGAGGGGAACTTGGAGGTGGTGGTGTTCCCATGCGCCTGCTGCCCTTGTCCTTCTAGTTGGAAGAGGTTGTGGGTTTGGGAGATGCTGCCGAAGAAGCCTTGGCGAGTTGCTGCAGTGCATCTTTTAGATGGTACACACTGCAGCCACGGTACGCTGGTGGTGGAGTGAGTGAATGTTTAAGGTGGTAGATGGGGTGCCAATCAAGCGGGCTGCTTTGTCCTGGATGGTGTCGAGCTTCTTGAGTGTTGTTGGAGCTACACTCATCCAGGCAAGTGGAGAGTATTCCATCACACTCCTTACTTGTGCCTTGTAGATGGTGGAAAGGCTTTGGGGGGTCAGGAGGTGAGACACTCGCCGCAGAATACCCAGCCTCTGACCTCTTGTTGCCACAGTATTTATGTGGCTGGTCCAGTTAAGTTTCTGGTTAATGGTGACCCCCCCCAGGATGTTGATGGTGGGGGATTCGGTGATGGTAATACCATTGAATGTCAAGGGGCGGTGTTTAGACTCTCGCTTGTTGGAGATAGTCATTGCCTGGCACTTCTGTGGCGCGAATGTTACCTGCCACTTATCAGCCCAGGCCTGAACGTCGTCCAGGTCTTGTTGCATGCGGGCATGGACTGCTTCATTATCTGTGGAGTTGTGAATGGCACTGAACACTGTGCAGTCATCAGTGAACATCCCCATTTGTGACCTTATGTTGGAGGGAAGGTGATTGATGAAGCGGCTGAAGATGGTTGGGCCTAGGACACTGCCCTGAGGAACTCCTGAATGGAGGAGGTGGGAGAGAACCCAGAGAGTGATGGTGGGTTAGGGTAGGAGGGTCCTTAGAATGGGGAGGCAGCTGAATGACTGTGTCTGCTATGGTGGCGAAGAAATCCATGAGCTCCTCTTGTTTTAGGTGAGGGTGGAGGGGGCAGGGAAGACAGGTTTGAGAAGGTCGCAATCCCCAGTGGTCGATAAGTTAAATAATAGTCTACATTTCCAAATGCATGAGGAATTCAGAAATCAGTTTTATTGAAATAATTACTATTGACTGACCAGATTTAACCATCGAATGGATAGTTTAAATGTTGTTTGTATGAGATTCATAGAAATCCTGACCCAAGCACAACACTGCTTAGCAAACATTGATTTTGGACCAACGAGGACAGAGACTGTGCTGGATCTAGCTCTAGGAAAGTAGGTAATGTATGGGACGGGGACATCCAGAAAACAACAATATTAATGTTGAAAAGGGGAACAGTCAAAGACAGTACTTGACTGGGGAAAAACAAGTTTAATGAGGTAAAAATGGAACTAGGCAGATAAACTGGAAAGAAAAATTGGCAAATAAGACATTGCACAAACAATGGGAACCATTCAAACTGGAGATGGTCAGGGTATAGAATAGGCATATTCCCATAGGGTATAGATAAGGTGTTTTCCCATAGGGTATAGATTAGGCATATACCCTCAAGAGGTAAAGGTTGGCAATAAAAACTGAATATCCTCGGATGAGTAATTAAATTTTCACCAGGATGTCCAGTCCCTCAGTACCTCCATCACCCACCGGGATGTCCAGTCCCTCTACACTACCATCCCCCACCGGGACCCTTCTGCTGCTTCCTTGAAAAGAGGCCCAACCAGTCCCCATCCACCACCACCACCACCCTCCTCTGCCTGGATGAACTTGTTCTCACATTGAACAACTTCTCTCTTGACTTCACTCACTTCCTCCAAATAAAAGGTGTTGCTATGGGAACCCGTATGGGTCCTAGCAACGCCTCCTTTTTCATGGGATATGTGGAACATTCTTACTCGGCTTGGCTCCCTCACCTTTTTATCCAGTACATTGCTGACTGTATCGGTGCTGTTTCCTGCTCTTGCCCCGAACTGGAAAATTTTATTAAATTTGCTTCCAATTTCCACCCCTCTCTCGCTTTCACATAATCCATTAATTACTACAATTAAACAGGCCTATATAACCTGAGCTTTTCCCGTGTCCATTTGCATGCGCACTTTGGCTGCCGCTCCGGACCCGAGCCATTCAATACATTTCCACTTTTTCCCCCTCTTTTCCTTTTCTCTCTATCCATTCCTGACCGCGCTCTCCTGTTGTCATGCCTCCTTTCATCTCTCCTCTCTGGGATACTCTGCCCTCTCAAATCCCTACCCCAATCCTTCATTACTCTTTGACCTTCCTACTCTCCTGCTGTCGTCCCAGGCTTGACTCCTTCTTAGATAAGCCCACAGCTTCCCTCTGTGCCTCTCTTGGCATCCTACGAAGGGCCCACCGTGGCACTCGTCGCTGCCTCCTTACGAGCAGCAACCCAACTGTCCCATCCTACTCTCTCGCCGGCCTTCCCGGTCAGCACGCCCACTGGGGTCAAATCTTGCCAATCTCCACCCCATCCAACTCACCCCCCCACGCTGACCCTGTGGATGTTGGCAGTGGGGCAGCCATCACTGACCCACTCTGCATCTCCCTCCAGAATGTCCGTTCACTTGCGAACAAGGCCCTTGCCATCCATGAGCTTATCGTGGATGATTGCATCGACATCATGGCCCTGACGGAAACTTGGTTGAGGGGTGATGACGCCTTACCCTTAAATGAAGCCTCCCCACCTGGCTATACCTTCCACCACTTGCCCCGCTCAGACCGCCGTGGTGGCGGTGTGGCCCTCATCACCAAATCACACCTTGGTCTGTCCCCCAACTCCTCCGGCACTTTCTCCTCCATTGAGCATCACACGTTATTCCACCCCCTCACCTCTCATTTAAAATTCTTGTTCTCTACCACCCACCCAAGTACCATAAAAATGTTATTACCGAGATATCTTCACTGCTCTCCTCCCTCAGCCTCTGCACCGAACGACTTCTCATCCTCGGTGATTTCAACCTCCATCTCAATTCATCATGCTCCTCTCCTCTGAGTTCACTCGCCTCCTATCCTCCCTTAATCTCTCCCTCCATGTAAACTCCCCAACCCATATTCACGGCCACTCCCTTGACCTTGCCATCCCTCATGGCCTCGCTACTCCCATCGTGCCAATTGCAGATAAGGCCATCTCTGACCACTTCCTCGTATCGTTCTCCACCCACATCCCCCTTCCGCATCTCTCTCCTTTTTTTTTCTCTCTCTCTCTCTCTCTCTCCCCCCCCCCCCCCCCCCCCCCCCCCCCTCCCTGGTTCGGCCCTCATCTTCGCTTCCTTAAGTCCAAAGGACGAAGACTTGAACAGATATGGCAGACAACTGGTTTAGCCATTCACCGCCAGATCTGGCTGTGCCACATAAAGCATTATCGGGCCCTGCTCTCGTCTGCCAAAATTGCTCACTGTTCCAGAATCATTCTGGAATGCAAAGATAAACCCCGGCTTCTATTCTCCACTGCTAACCGTCTTCTTAAACCCCTCTCCCCTGTCTCCTCCATCTTCGCCTCTAACAACAAGTGTGAGGAGCTCATGGACGACTTTGTCTCTAAGATTGAGACCATCCATTCAGCTGCCTTTGCCACTTCTCGTCCTTCCCCTAGCCCACCGGGCCAAACTTCCTCTAAGGGTCCTCCCTGCCCTAGCCCTGAAATCACACCTTTCCCCAGTTTCTCTCCGATCTCCCCTCATGACCTCACCGTGCTCATCTTGTGCATGAGATCCACTTCCTGCTCCCTTGACCCTATTCCCACCAAACTGCTGACCACCCAACTTCCTTTTCTGGCTCCCATGTTAGCTGATATTGTTAACGGTTCTCTCTCCTCTGGTACTGTCCCCCTCTCCCTTAAATCTACCGTCATCATCCCTCTCTTCAAAAAACCAACCCATGACCCCTCCGTCCTTGCAAACTACCGCCCCATCTCCAACTTCCCTTTCCTCGCAAGTCCTTGAACATGTTGTCGCCTCCCAAATCCATGCCCATCTTTCCCTCAACTCCATGTTTGAGTCCCTCCAGCCAGATTTCCACCCTTGCCACAGTACCGAAACGAGACTCGTCACAGTCACAAGTGACATCCTTTGTGACTGTGACAAAGGTAAACTATCCCTCCTCGTCCTTCTTGACTTGTCTGCAGCCTTTGACACGGTTGACCATTCCATCCTTCTCCAATGCCTCTCCACCGTTGTCCAGCTGGGTGGGACTGCACTCGCCCGGTTCCATTCTTATCTATCTAATCGTAGCCAGGGAATCACCTGCAACGGCTTCTCTTCCCACTCCTGCATCATTACCTCTGGTGTCCCCCGAGGATCTATCCTTGGCCCCCTCCTATTTCTCATCTACATGTTGCCCCTTGGTGACATCATCCGAAAACACAGCGTCAGTTTCCACATGTACACTGACGACACCCAGCTCTACCTCACTACCACTTCTCTTGACCCCCCCACCACGGTCTCTAAATTGTCCGACTGCTTGTCCGACTTCCAGTTCTGGATGAACAGAAATTTTCTCCAATTAAATATTGGGAAGACCGTAGCCATTGTTTTCGGTCCCTGCCACAAACTCCGTTCCCTCGCCACTGACTCCATCTCTCTCCCTAACATCTGTCTGAGGCTGAACCACACTATTCGCAACTATTTGACCCTGAAATGAGCTTCCGACTACATATCTGCAACATAACTAAAACCGCCTATTTCCACCTCTGTAACATCACCCCTCTCCTCCCTTGCCTCAGCTCATCCGCTGCTGAAACCCTCATCCATGCCTTTGTTACCTCTAGACTTGACTATTCCAGCGCACTCCTGGCTGGCCTCCCACATTCCACCCTACGTAAACTTGAGGTCATCCAAAACTCAGCTGACCGTGTCCTAACTCGCACCAAGTTCCATTTGCCCGTCACCCCTGTGCTCGCTGACCTACATTGGCTCCTGGTTAAGCAACGCCTCGATTTCAAAATTCTAATCCTTGTTTTCAAATCCCTCCATGGCCTCGCCCCTCCCTATCTCTGTCAGCTCTTGCAGCCCCTCAACCCTCCGAGATATCTGCGTTCCTCTAATTCTGCCCTCTTGAGCATCCCTGATTATAATCGCTCAACCATTGGTGGCCGTGCCTTCTGTTGCCTAGGCCCTAAGCTCTGGAATTCCCTCCCTAAACCTCTCCACCTCTCTACCTCTCTTTCCTCCTTTAAGACACTCCTTAAAACCTACCTCTTTGAGCAAGCTTTTGGTCACCTGCCCTAATTTCTCCTTATGTGGATCGATGTCAAATTTTTTGTCTTATAATCCTCCTGTAAAGTACCTTGGGACGTTTTACTATGTTAAAGGCGCTATATAAATACAAGTTGTTGTTGTTGTCCATCTCCGAATATTCCCTTCCGTTCCTCCACATCGCTATCTCCATTTAAGAGGAGATGGTTCGGGTATAGTCGAGGTACATTCCCACGAGGGGGAAAGGTAGGGCAACTAAAACCAGAGCTCCCTGGATGAAGAAAGAGATAGAGAGTAAGATGAAGCAGAAACATAGAAAAATAGGAGCAGGAGAAGGCCATTCGGCCCTTCGAGGCTGCTCCGTCATTCAATATGATCATGGCTGATCCTCTATCTCAATACCATATTCCCGCTCTCTCCCCATACCCCTTGATCCATATCGGCCTTCTCCTGAGGTCCCCACCACCACAGAAGCCAGTCTTCAGCCAATTCGATTCACTCCACGTGATATCAAGAAACGGCTGAGCGCACTGGATACAGCAAAGGCTATGGGCCCCAACAACATTCCAGCTATCGTGCTGAAGACTTGTGCTCCAGAACTACCACGCTTCTAGCCAAGTTGTTCCAGTACAGCTACACTGGCATCTATCTGACAATGTGGAAAACTGCCCAGGTATGTCCTGTCAACAAAAAGCAGGACAAATCCAACCCAGCCAATTACCGCCCCATCAGTCTACTCTCAATCATCAGCAAAGTGATGGAAGGTGTCATCGACAGTGCTGTCAAGCGGCTCTTACTCATCAATAACCTGCTCACTGATGCTCAGTTTAGGTTCTGCCAAGACCACTCGGCTCCCGACCTCATTACAGCCTTGGTCCAAACATGGACAAGGGAGCTGAATTCCAGAGGTGAGGTGAGAGTGACTGCCCTTGACATCAAGGCAGCATTTGACCGAATGTGGTATCAAGGAGCCCTAGTAAAACTGAAGTCAATGGGAACGGGGAGAAAACACTACACTGGCTGGAGTCATACCTAGCACAAAGGAAGATGGTGGTGGTGGTTGAAGGTCAATCATCACAGCCCCAGGACCTCAGCGCAGTGTCCTAGGCCCAACCATCTTCAGCTGCTTCATCAATGACCTTCCCTCCAACATAAGGTCACAAATGGGGATGTTCGCTGATGACTGCACAGTGTTCAGTGCCATTCACAACTCCTCAGATAATGAAGCTGTCCATGCGCGCATGCAACAAGACCTGGACGACGTTCAGGCTTGGGCTGATAAGTGGCAGGTAACATTTGCGCCACAGAAGTGCCAGGCAATGACTATCTCCAACAAGCGAGAGTCTAACCACCAGCCCTTGACATTCAATGGCATTGCCATTGCCGAATCCCCCACCATCAACATCCTGGGGGGTCACCATTGACCAGAAACTTAACTGGACCAGCCACATAAACACTCTGGCAACAAGAGCAGGTCAGGCTAGGTATTCTGCGGCGAGTGTCTCGCCTCATGACTCCCCAAAGCCTTTCTACCATCTACAAGGCACAAGTACGGATTGTGATGGAATACTCTCCACTTGTCTGGATGAGTGCAACTCCAGCAACACCCAAGAAGCTCGACACTGTTAGATCCGTGGTTTAGTGGATAAATAATTACACGGATGCTGTACATAACAAATAACAGGTCTTTACTGGAGGAGGGCAATCTCTAGACTGGAGTACAGAGGCATGCGCACAGCTTATATACTGGTGTGGTTACTGCCGGTACTACAGTATACAGGAGCTGTAAAAAGTAGTTCTGACTTAAAGCACATACACTACAGTTCCTCCCTTTTTAGATTAATAATACCCCCTTAATATTCAAATAACAATTACATTTTTACATGTACATTAAATAACAAAAGTCCATTTATAGATTCAGTCTTTGGGGCGGCTTGCTGACCCTTTCGGGATAGCGCCTTTCCGGAGGTTCTTGTTCTTGGTGCAGAGGCGATACTGACCCCCTTTCATCGGGTAGTTCATCGGGTTCCACTGCTACTGGGTCTGAAGTAGATACTACCGGTATGTCGGGTTCATCCCCAGGTACTCGAGACATGGGGTTGACGCATTCCTGTGATGCTAAGATCTGATCGACATGGCGTCTCACAATGTTCTCCCCGACATCCACTGTGTACATTAATGGCCCCTGCCTTGTACATATTGTTCCGGGTTGCCACTTCTCTGTTCGATAGTCCCGGGCCAAGACTGGTTGCCCTACATTGAAGCTCCTTGTCGGCTTCTCGTTGATGTGCTGGAATTGTTTGTCCTCAACATTTCTTCGCACATTTGGTCTGAGCAAGTCCAGACGAGATCTCAACCTTCGGTTAAAGAACATCATGGCCGGGGTCTGGTTGGTAACTGCATGTGTCGCGTTTCGGTAGGCTAATAAGAAATTGTCCAGCTTATGCTGTAGTGGAATTTCCTCGTCGCACATGGCCTTTATCGCCTTCTTAAAGGTTTGTACGAACCTCTCAGCCAATCCATTGGTGGCTGGATGATACGGGGCGGATGTGTAATTCCTTACCCCATTCCTTTTCATGAATTTTTGGAACTCATCGGACACAAACTGTGGTCCATTATCAGAGCAGATCTGCTCTGGCAACCCGTTTCTGGCAAATATGGTCCGTAGGACTGCAATCGTTTTCTCTAGTGGTTGAAGACATCTTTATCACCTCAGGCACCCGTTGCCATGGAGAGGAGGGCCACTCTCATGGGTGTAGAGGGGCATGTGGTGGTGCATTTTGGACCTTCTGGCATCCTAAGCAGCTCTTAGTTAGGTCTTCGATTTGTTGATCGATTCCCGGCCACCACACATAGGCTTTTCATTTTCACTCCCCCCAGATGACCTTCATGTAGCTCATTTAGCACTCTCTCCCTTAACTTGGGTGGAATCACCACTCTGGATCCACACATCACTGTCCCCTGGCATACTGACAGCTGTTCTCTTCTGGATGAGAATGCTGGCAACAGTGAGTCGCCATGTGTTGGCCATCCCCTCACCGTCAATTCATATACCCGTGACAGCGTCGGATCATTGCGGGTCTCCTCTATATCCGCGTTTGTTACTGGCAATCGTTCAATTATCGACGAATAAAATATCTCGATAGGGTCCACTGCTGGTGCTTCCTCCACAGTAGGCAGTGGCAGGCGCGATAGCCCATCAGCGTTCCCATGCTGTTTCGTGCCTTTATATTCTATTTCATATTGATTCGCCCCTAGAAACAGGGACCATCTTTGTAACCGCTGTGCAGTCATTACTGGCACGCCTTTCTTAGGATTAAAGATGGAGACAAGTGGTTGGTGGTCAGTCAGCAAGGTGAACTTCTGGCCATGCAGATAGTGGTTGAATTTTTTTACTCCCCATACTAGGCTGAGGGCCTCCCTGTCAATCTGGGCGTAGTTGCACTCGGCTGAGGTTAGTGACCGAGACGCAAAGGCTACTGGCCTCTCCAACCCGTCTGGGAATTTGTGCGACAGCACCGCTCCAATGCTGTAGGGTGATGCATCACATGCCAAACGAATTGGTAGTGCTGGGTTGAAATGGGCCAACACCTCTTTTGATGTGATCAATTCTTTACACTTCTGGAAAGCTCGTCTACGTTCGTCATCCCACTTCCATGGTACCCCTGTTTGCAGTAGGGTGTTCAGCGGGTGTAATACCGTAGACAAATTTGGTAAGAACTTGTGGTAATAGTTTACCAGCCCGAGGAACGACCTCAGTTGTGACACATTTTCCGGTGCTGGAGCCTTGACTACTGCCTCTATCTTGTCAGGGGACTTATGTAACCCCTCTTCATCGATGATGTGGCCGCAATACGAGATCTGTTTCTGGAAAAACTCGCACTTGTGGCGATTAGCTCGTAGCCCATATTCCTTTTAATCTGGCGAGCACCTTCTCCAAGTTACCGAGGTGATCACCGTCATTTTCGCCCGTGACCAAGATGTCGTCCAAATAACACTGGGTCCCTGGAATCCCTTGCAGGACCTGATCCATCGCCCTTTGCCAGATAGCCGGAGCCGAGGCTACTCCAAACACCAGCCGGTTGTATTGATAGAGACCTTTGTGGGTGTAGATCGTAAGGTAATGTTTCGAAGCTTCTTCTACCTCCATTTGCAAGTACGCCTGGGCTAGATCAATTTTTGTGAAGCGTTTACCACCAGATAGCGAGGCGAAAATATCCTCAATTCGTGGAAGCGGGTATTGCACCGTGTGAAGGACTGGGTTCACTGTCACCTTAAAATCCCCACAGATGCAGACCTTCTTTGGTTCCCCAGGCGTATTACTCAACGACCTCTTCATTACAGGAACGATGGGTGTAGCCCACTCGCTCCAGTCCACTTTGGACGGTACTCCTGAACGTTCCAACCCTTCCAGCTCTGCTTCAACCGCTGGTCTGATCGCATAAGGCACTGGTCTGGCCTTCAGAAACTTTGGGCTTGCATTATCCTCTATTTTAATTGTTGCTGTTATTCCTTTTAGTGTTCCTGGTCCCTCCTGGAACACTTCTTTTGCGTCAGTTAGCATTTTTGACAGTCATCCAGGTGTGACGTCGTCATCCTTTTTGGCCTCCACCTTCAGTGCCTGTATGGAATGCCAATCTAAATGTATCTTCCGGATCCATTCACGTCCTAGCAGTGGTGGTCCTCCATTTGGCAATACATATATATCCATTTTAGGTATTTCCTGACCTTTTATATGTCACTTTCACCCTTATTTTCCCTTTGGGGTAGACTTTTTGCCCCATATACGTCTTCAAGACAATCTCTGTAGCTTTCAAGGGTATGTGTGAAAATAGCCGCTTGTAGTCTCTTTGATTTATGACTGTTAGAGCTGACCCTGTGTCCAATTCCATTTCCACTTGGACTCCGTCTATCTTGAGTGTAACCCAGATAGTCTGGTGATCCTCCATTTCGGTTACATTATGTCGTTTCAGACAACCCAGCTCCTTGCTTCCGGAGTCTGTAGCACTTTTTTGTTCGTCTGAACCACTGTCCATCACCTGGTGTACCTTTTTGTACTTCTCCTGTGGAGATTTCTTACTGTTGGGTTTCTTCCCAGACCTGCAGACTCTTGCTATGTGTCCTGCTTTCCCACACTGTCTGCACACTTGGTCCTTGAACCAACAATCTTTCTGGTCATGTGTTGTTCTACCGCAGCGATAGCACTTCCCTGTTCCATAGGTCATTTCGTCGGTGCCATATTCTTGCGGTCTCCGTTGTATCTCTGCAGCGCCCCTTGCGGCTGCTTCGTGTGATACTGCCATACTGAAAGCTTTGTCCAGCGTAAGGTCCTTTTCTGATAGAAGCCGTTTCTGGGTTCCTTCACTTTGTAGCCCACACACAAACTTGTCCCTTAACGTGTCTGCTAGTCCCGCTCCAAACTGGCAGTATTTCGATAGCTTGCGCAGTTCCGTTAGGTACTCAGCATTGCTTTCGTCTTTGTGTTGGTTCCTTTTATGGAACTTAAATCGTTCTGCTATCAGCAGCGGTGTGGGGTTTAAGTGGTCCTGTAGGATTTCTACTATGCTTTCAAAATTCTTGTTTACCGGCTTCTCTGGGGTTATTAGATTTCGCAGTAACCCATAAGTTTTTGCACCCATGGAATTTAACAGAACCAGTGCTTTATTAGCATCTGGCACTTCATTCGCCCTGCAGTACACCTCAATACGTTCCACATATGTCGCCCAATCTTCGACTTCATTGTCGAACATAGAGATACTGCCACTCTTCGGCATCCTTGGTTGTGCGTTAACCATCACCAATGGCGCCTCCCGCGCTTCCCCTTCTTCTCCGCTGGCACAAAATGGCGTCTCCCGCGCTTTCCTTCCTTCCCGCGCTCGCCCGTCTTCTCCGCTGCGGCTTCGCAAAATGGTGTCTCCCGCGCTCTTCCTTCTCAATGGCGCCTCCCGCACTCTCCCTGCTTCTCTGCGGCTCAATGGTGTCTCCCGCGCTCTCCCTGCTTCTCAATGGCGTCTCCCCTTGCTTCGCCCCGCGGACCCTGATCAGCCCGTGATCCCTGGCTGTGCTCTGCGCGTTCTTCTCTTGATATTTGGCGACGCCGCTCAGTCTAGAACCCGGCTGTTTCTTACCCTCTCTCCGGTTTTGCAGTATTTTTCCTCGACGCCGCTCCGTGATCAACCCCCGGCTGCGCCCTGCTCTCTTCACCCTTTTTCTTACCCCGTCGACGCTGCCCGGCTCTCTCTCTGCTGTCGGTCGGCTCCAGCCGCCGCTGCTCGGGAAGGGTCTGCTCTGGACCTGTCGTCGGTCTCTTACTGCTCGTTGTGGCTGGGGAACCAAGCCCGGCTCTCCACAGCCTCCCCAGTGAAGTTGGATCTCTGCCTGACTGCTGGGCGGTTGCTCGCGGTCGACGCCCGTGTTCCTGGACTCGATTTTTTTTGTTTTTGTTTAATGTTGCAGGTAGATTCGCATCAACACTCGTCGCCACTGTTAGATCCGTGGTTTAGTGGATAAATAATTACACGGATGCTGTACATAACAAATAACAGGTCTTTACTGGAGGAGGGCAATCTCTAGACTGGAGTACAGAGGCATGCGCACAGCTTATATACCGGTGTGGTTACTGCCGGTACTTTACAGTATACAGGAGCTGTAAAAAGTAGTTCTGACTTAACGCACATACACTACAGACACCATCCAGGACAAAGCAGCCCGCTTGATTGGCACCCCATCCACCACCTTAAAAGCCGTGTATGACAGATGTCAGGTTGAGAATACAAGTGAGAATCTGGCTGAATGTAGAAAGTTCAGAGGGGAAGTGAAAAAGAAGAGGGGCAAAGTGAAAGTATGAGAATAGATTGGCAGCTAACATAAAAGGGAATTCAAAAGTCTTCTATAGGCATATAAATAATAAAAGGGTAGTAAGAGAAGGGGTGGGGCTGATTAGTGATCAAAAAGGAGACCTATGTATGGAGGTAATGGGCATAGCTGAGGTACTAAATGAGTACTTTGTATCTGTCTTTACCAAGGAAGAAGATGCTGCCAAAGTCATAGTGAAAGAAGAGTTATTGGATGAGATAAAAGTTGATAGAGGTACTAGAAAGTCTGTCTGAACTTAAAGTAGATAAGTCACCAGGACCAGATGGGATGCTGAGTAAGGTTAAGGAGGTACTCGCCATACTCTTTCAATCCTCCTTGGATACGGGGGCGGTGCCAGAGGACTGGAGAATTGCAAATGTTACACCCTTGTTCAAAAAAGGGTGTAAGGATAAACCCAGCAACTACAGGCCAGTCAGTTTAACCTCGGTAGTGGGGAAGCTTTTTGAATCGATAATCTTGGACAAGTGTGGATTAATTAAGGAAAGCCAGGATGGATTTGTTAAAGGCAAATCGTGTTTAACTAAATTGATCGAGTTTTGATGAGGACAATGCGGTTGACATGGTGTACATGGACTTCCAAAAGGCCACATAATAGGCTTGCCAGTAAAGTTGAAGCCCATGGAATAAAAGGGACAGTGACAGCATGGATATGAAATTGGCTAAGTGACAGGAAATGGAGAGTAATGGTGAATGGTTGGTTGTTTTTCAGACTGGAGGAAGGTATAGAGTGGTGTTCCCCGGGGTCGGTACTAGGACCACTGCTTTTCTTGATATAAATGACTTGGACTTGGGAGTACAGGGCACAATTTCAAAATTTGCAGATGACACTAAACTTGGAGGTATAGTGAACAGTGAGGAGGAGGGTGATGGACTTAATTTAGAAAGACACGGATTAATCAAGGCTAGTCAGCACGGATTTGTTAAGGGAAGGTCGTGCCTGACAAACTTGATTGAATTTTTTGAGGAGGTAACAAGGAGGGTAGATGAGGGCAGTGCGTTTGATGTAGTGTAAATGGACTTTAACAAGGCTTTTGATAAGGTTCCACATGGCAGACTGGTCATGAAGTTAAAAGCCCATGGGATCCAGGGCAAAGTGTCAAGTTGGATTCAAAACTGGCTCGGAGACAGGAAGCAGAGGGTAATGGTTGATGGGTGTTTTTGTGACTGTAAGGCTGTTTCCAGTGGGGTTCCGCAGGGCTCAGTACTAGGTCCCTTGCTTTTTATGGTATATATCAATGATCTTGACCTGAATATAGGGGGCATGATTAAGAAGTTTGCAGATGATACTAAAATCGGCTGTGTGGTTGATACTGAAGAAGGAAGCTGTAGACTGCAGGAAGATATCAATAAATTGGTCAGGTGGGCAGAACAGTGGCAAATGGAATTCAATCCGGAGAAGTGTGAGGTAATGCATTTGGGGAGGGCTAACAAGGAAAGGGAATACACATTAAATGGTAGGACACGGAGTAGCATAGTGGAACAAAGGGACCTTGGAGTGCATGTCCACAGATCCCTGAAGGTAGCAGGCCAGGTAGATAAGGTGGTTAAGAAGGTATACGGAATGCTTGCCTTTATTAGCCGTGGCATAGAATACAAGAGCAGGGGGGTTTATGCTTCAACTGTATAAAACACTAGTTAGGCCTCAGCTAGAGTACTGCGTGCAGTTCTGGTCACCACATTACAGGAAAGATGTGATTGCACTAGAGAGGGTACAGAGGAGATTTACAAGGATGTTGCCGGGAGCAGAGAATCTTAGCTATGAGGAAAGACTGGATAGGCTGGGTCTGTTTTCCTTGGAACAGAGGAGGCTGAGGGGAGACCTTATTGAGGTGTATAAAATTATGAGGGGCATAGATAAAGTGGATAGAAAGGACCTACTTCCCTTAGCAGAGGGGTCAAAAACCAGGGGGCACAGATTTAAAGTAATTGGTGGAAGGTTTAGAGGGGATTTGAGGGGAAATTTCTTCACCCAGAGGGTTGTGGGGGTCTGGAATTCACTGCCTGAAAGGGTGGTAGAGGCAGGAACCCAAACCACATTTAAAAAGTACTTGGATGTGCACTTGGGATGCTGTAACCTGCAGGGCTACGGACCAAGAGCTGGGAAGTGGGATTAGGCTGGATAGCCCTTTGTTGGTCAGCGCGGACACAATGGGCTGAAATGGCCTCCTTCCGTGCTGTAACTTTCTATGATTCAAGAAAACATAGAAAGGCTGGTGAAATGGGTGGACACGTGGCAGATGAAATTTAACGCAGAGAAGTGCGAAGTGATGCATTTTGGTAGGAAGAACGAGGAGAGGCAATATAAACTAAAGGGTACAATCCTAAAGGGGGTGCATGAACAGAGGGACCCTGGGGTATATGTGCACAAATCGTTGAAGGTGGCAGGGCAGGTTGAGAAAGTTGTTAACAAAGCATAGGGGATCCTGGGCTTCATAAATAGACGTATAGAGTACAAAAGCAAGGAAGTTATGATGAACCTTTATAAAACACTGGTTCAGCCTCAACTGGAGTATTGTGTCCAATTCTGGGCACCGTACTTTAGGAAGGATGTGAAGGCCTTAGAGAAGGTGCAGAAAAGATTTACGAGAATGATTCCAGGGATGAGGGACTTCAGTTACGTGGATAGACTGGAGAAGCTGGGATTGTTCTCCTTAGAGCAGAGAAGGTTGAGAGGAGATTCGATAGAGGTGTTCAAAATCATGAGGGGTCTGGACAGAGTAGATAGATAACTGTTCCCATTGGCAGAAGGGTCGAGAACCAGAGGACACAGATTCAAGGTGATTCGCAAAAGAACCAAAGGCGACATGAGGAAAAACTTTTTTACGGAGCGAGTGGTTATGATCTGGAGGTGGCTTTCAAAAGAGAATTGGATAAATACTTGAGGGGAAAAAATTTGCAGGGCTATGGGGAAAGGGCGAGAGAGTGGGACTTGCAGAGAGCCGGCATGGGCTGAATGATATCCTTCTGTGCTGTAACCATGCTATGATTCTTTAACCGAGGATTCCCCTCCACCGTGGTTGATGGGGCCCTCAACAGTGTCCGTCCCATTTCCCGTACTTCTGCCCTCACTCCTTCCCCTCCCTCCCAGAATCACAATAGGGTTTCCCTTGTCCTCACTTTCCACATTCAATGGATTTTTTTTTATTTTTTTATTCATTCATGCATTGTGGGTATCGCTGGCAAGGCCAGCATTTATTGCCCATCCCTAATTGCCTTTGAGAAGGTGGCGGTGAGCTGACTTTTTGAACTGCTGCAGTCCGTGTGGTGAAGGTACTCCCACAGTGCTGTTACCCTGTCCAGGAATTTGACCCAGTGACGATGAAGGATCGGTGATATACTTCTAAGTCAGGATGGTGTGTGACTTGGAGGGGAACTTGGAGGTGGTGGTGTTCCATGCGCCTGCTGCCCTTGTCCTTCTAGGTGGAAGAGGTCGCGGGTTTGGGAGGTGCTACTGAAGAAGCCTTGGCGAATTGCTGCAGTGCATCTTGTAGATGGTACACATTGCAGCCTCGGTATGCCAATAGTGGAGGGAGTGAATGTTTAAGGTGGTGGATGGGGTGCCAATCAAGCGGGCTGCTTTGTCCTTGATGGTGTCGAGCTTCTTGAGAGTTGTTGGAGCTGCACTCATCCAGGCAAGTGGAGAGCATTCCATCACACCCCTGACTTGTGCCTTGTAGATGGTGGAAAGGCTTTGGGGAGTCAGGAGGTGAGACACTCACCGCAGAATACCTAGCCTCTGACCTGCTCTTGTTGCCACAGTATATATGTGGCTGGTCCAGTTAAGTTTCTGGTCAATGGTGACCCCCAGGATGTTGATGGTGGGGGATTTGGCGATGGTAATGCTGTTGAATGTCAAGGGGAGGTGGTTAGACTCTTGCTTGTTGGAGATAGTCATTGCCTGACACTTCTGTAGTGCAAATGTTTCCTGCCACTTATCAGCCCAAGCCTGAACGTCGTCCAGGTCCCGTTGCATGCGGGTATGGACTGCTTCATTATCTGAGGAGTTGTGAATGGCGCTGAACACTGTGCAGTCATCAGCAAACATCCCCATTTCTAACCTTATGTTGGAGGGAAGGTGATTGATGAAGCAGCTGAAGATGGTTGGGCCTAGGACACTGCCCTGAGGAACTTCTGCAGCGATGTCCTGGGGCTGTGATGATTGACCTTCAACCACCACAACCATCTTCCTTTGTGCTAGGTGTGACTCCAGCTAGTGGAGAGTTTTCCCCCCGATTCCCATTGACTTCAGTTTTATTAGGGCTCCTTGATGCCACACTCGGTCAAATGCTGTCTTGATGAAAGGGCTGTCACTCTCACCTCACCTCTGGAGTTCAGCTCCTTTGTCCATGTTTGGACCAAGGCTGTAATGAGGTCGGGAGCCGAGTGGTCCTGGCGGAACCCAAACTGAGCATCAGTGAGCAGGTTATTGGTAAGTTCCGCTTGATAGCACTGTCTCTGACACCTTCCATCACTTTGCTGATGATTGTGAGTGGACTGATGGGGTGGTAATTGGCCGGGTTGCTCTTCTAATGGCCTAGAAATTTGGGTCAGGGGTTTCCCACGGGTGCAAGCCCCCGACCTGCACTTACCTTGCGCGCCGGCCGTTGAGCTGTGGGCCTGCATGGGATTCCGATCCTGGGCCTCCTCCAACTGCCGGCGCGCAGTGCTTGCGTATCCCAGGGGCGCAGTTAGTTCGATGCGTCCCCTGGGATCACGTGGGCCATGGGGAGCCAATTGGAGTAGGGAATGCTCCATTCATAAGTTTGACAGGAAGAGCTGTCAAAACTTATAAATACTATGGGCCCCAAAACATCACTAAATCTTCAAATAAATTTTTAAAAAACATTACATTTTTAAAATAAACTATAAATTACATAAAATAACTATTTTAAACAATAATTTAAATTTTTGAAAAAAATAATTTTATTTTCTAACGGGGCTAAAAAATAAACTTACCTTGCTTTAAAGTATTTAAAAATAATAAACCTGTGGAAAAAATGTTTTAATTTTAATTAATTCACCACTTCCCTTGTAAAAAGCAGGCCTTACGCCTGCTTTTTATGTGTAAATTCTGGAGACTTACCCTCCTGGGCAAACCTGCAAAGAAAGTGCAAGTTCAATGCGCACGCGCAGCCTCTCCCGCGCACACGTTCGAACTCTGAACCCCTTTATTCAGGGGAATGGAAGTGCCGGTTTCCCGCGCATGCGCAGTGCATGCAGGAAACCGGTACTTCCATTGGGCCTACGGGTGAGTACCTCGTGCGTACTCACCCGTGGAGACCCGAATTTCTGGGCCATTATGTTTGTTCTGGAGTTGGGCACAATATCAAAATCTGCAGATGACACAAAAATAGGGAGCGAGGTAATGTGAAGAAGACTAAGTGACTTTAGGAGGCTATAGACAGATTTGTAGGTTGGGCAGATAGATGAAATTTAATGCAGATATTGCACGTAGGGAACAGTAACACAGTGGCTTTTTTTACTGGACTAGTAATCCAGAGGCCTGGACTAATGGTCCGGAGACACGTGTTCAAATTCCACCACAGCAGCTGGGGAATTTAAATACAGTTAATTAAATAAATCTAGTATCAGTAACGGATTGACATAAAAACCCAACTGGTTCACTAATGTCCTTTAGGGAAGGAAATCTGTCATCCTTACCCGGTCTGGCCTATGTGTGATTCCAGACCCACAGCAATGTGGTTGACTCTTAACTGCCCTTAAATGCCATACAGTTGTACAACACACCACACGGACTGCAGCGGTTCAAGAAGGCGGCTCACCACCACCTTCTCGAGGGCATTTAGGGATGGGCAATAAATGCTGGCCTTGCCAGCGACGCCCACATCCCATAAATGAATAAATTAAAAATTAAATTATGTAAGATGCTACATTTTGAGAGGAAGCATAAGGGGAGGAAATTTACACTAAATGGTAAAACTTTAAAAGGGGTGGGGTGACTTTGGGGGCAGATATATAAATCTTTAAAAGTGAGGATAAGTTGATAAAGCTGTTTGCTTGAAAAAGCACAAGGAATGGTAGACTTTATAAATAGGGATTAAGAGCAAACATGAAGTGAAGCTAAACCATTTAAAATCATTGTTCAGGCAGCATTAGATTATTGTGTCCAAATTTTGGTGTCTCACTTTAGGAAAGTGAGCAGAAGATGACACCAAGAATGTGAAGCTTTAATTATGAGGAGAAACTGGGAATTTTTTCATTAGAACAAAGAAGGTTAAAAGGAGATTTGATTGAGGGATTTAACATTGATAAGGTAAATTGGAAAAACTATTGCCACTGACAACGACTCAGTAATTAGAGGGAATAAAATAAGATCCTCACCAAAAGAACAAAGAGAGAAGTTAGGAGACATTTTTTAATGCTGAGGGTTTTAGGGACCAGAATACATACCAGCTTCTAAAAAGTAAGTGGATACATATTTGAAAAATAAAAAAATAAAAGTGATAGGAAAATGACAATGAGAAAAGTGCAGAGTTCTTTCAGAGAGTTAGCAGAGATATGTGGGGCCAAATGGCCTCTTCCTGTGCTGTAAAATACTACTGATTTTATAATCTCACCCTACTGAAATCAAACTAAAGTCATATTGAGGAACCGGTCCCTCTCCAAATCTAAACCCGTTTAAATTTATTTGTTTCAGCTTCTGTCAACTTTGAAAAGCCTGCCAGAATGTATTGAGAATAAAAGGGAACAATCCAAGGAGGGAATCTCATTTGGTGAGTTACACAGAAAGTACAGCACAGAAACAGGCCATTCGGCCCAACTAGTCCATGTCGGTGTTCTTGCTCCACACGAGCCTCCTCCCACCCCTCATCATCTCACCCTATTAGCATATCCTTCTATTCTTTTCTCCCTCATGGTTCTTTAGCTTCCCCTTAAATGAATCTGTTATTTGCCTCAATCACTCCATGTGGTAGCGAGTTCCACATTCTAGCCACTCTGGGTAAAGAAGTTTCTCCTGAATTCTCTATTGGGTTTATTAGTGACGATCTTATATTTATGGCCCCTAGTTCTGGTCTCTCCCACACGTGGGAACATTTTCTCTACATTTACCCTATCAAGCCCTTCCTAATTTTCTGAGACATTCAAAATGTTTTGTTTCTAATAGATAATTGGAATTGTACTAGAATTGAGATTATCAAACAAGTTGTTCTAGATATTTCCAGATGGATTGTAGAGAATCTCAAATGGGGGTGTTTGTGCAAAAGGATTTTAATATTGAATCATGAAATGCCTGTCTTTGCAGCTCCTAAGATCACTGTTGCTGTGAGTTGGGTGAATTGGGAGGAACAGACGTTTGAGGAGCTTGATCAGTTAAACCGAGCGATAGGATCCAGGGTAAGTGAGTTACACAGAAAGTACAGCACAGAAACAGGCCATTCGGCCCAACTAGTCTTTGGCAAAAGGCATTTGTAGAACAGCAGGGACATGAGCTCCATGTGACTACGTTGAGTTTAGTCAATAGAAAAGCACCAAAACAAACGAATGTATTTTGATGACAGCCCTAATTTAATTTAGTTTACTTTAGAGGGGAAAGGTAATTTAATTATTTTTGTCTTCAAAGAAATCCTGAAACTCAGTTACTCCACTAACTTGCTGCCCAACCTGAGCCAGGCCCACCTTGGTTGAGAGATCTGGAATCTCCTGCCCAGGCACACTGCAGACACATCTGGTCAGTGCCAGTTGTGGGGCTGACTTTCTCCCTGGACAAGTTCCGGATACTGGCGGAACTGTTGGAGAGAGTGGAGTCTACCAGACGTAGGGTGGGGAAGTCAGTGGGCATTTCACCTCGTAGGGCTTTTGTACCCCAGCGAGCTAAAGAGCAGCCAAGATTTCTTCGACAGCACCTCCCAAACCCGCGACCTCTACCACCTAGAAGGACAAGGGCAGCAGGCACATGGGAACACCACCACCTCCATGCTCCCCTCCAAGTCACACACCATCCTGACTTGGAAATATATTGTCGTTCCTTCATCGTCACTGGGTCAAAACCCTGGAACTACCTCCCTAACAGCTCTGCGGGAGTACCTTCACCATGTGGACTGGCCACCTTCTCGAGGACAATTAGGGATGGGCAATAAATGCTGGCCTTGCCAGCGACGCCCATATCCAGGAACGAATAAAAAAAAAGGCATCGGCAGCAACCGAGAGTCAGTTCAGTTCGTGCCTCTGTGCCAGAGTGTGTTCTAGGGAAAAGAAATGGAGGGAGAAAAAAGTAAAGATGGGGAGAAAAACCAAAAAGTTTAGTCCAGTGAGTAAAATAACATGCTGACTGGTTGAATGGTGGGTTGTGGTTGGAAATGGCGGTGTTAACTCTGAATGTTGTTGTAGATTCCCTTGCGGACTCTGTGGCTGGGCAACACGGTGAAGCTGTTGGATTTAATGAATGTGCAAGAAATCTCCCTTTTCCTGGGTAGGTTATTTAAAATGTCATGTTAAAAAGTAGGATTTTTTTTAGCCAATCTGATGGTGAGCAGCTCTCATTGCCTGCCTTCTCCCTATTGAAGCTTGGATTAGTAAATGACTCTCAAGGAAATCAGCCGTGCCTCAGTGGTAGCACACTCGCCTCTGAGTCAGAAGGTCGTGGGTTCAAGTTCCACTCCAGAGACTTGAGCACAAAATCTAGGCCGACAGTCCAGTGCAGTACTGAGGGAGTGCTGCACTGTCAGAGGTGCCGTCTTTCGGATGAGATGTTAAACCGAGGCCCTGACTGCCTGGTGAATGTAAAAGATCCCATGGCACTATTTCGAAGAGGAACTGGGGAGTTCCCTGGTGTACTGGCTGATATTTAACCCTCAGCCAACATCACTAAAGCAGATTGTCTGTCAAGAGCATCTTTTGATTAAGAACTCCCCGAATGGATTTACAAATTGAACCGGTAACAGCTGAGCTGAACAGCGTGAGGGTCCCGGGATCTATGACAGGTCATCTGATCTCGGCTTGTGCAGCCCCCCACCCCCACAGTGCTGTTTATCCACAGGACCAATGCCCAGTTCTGCTAAAGCCCAGGACCCTACAATAAGAGCGAGTAAACCCCACCTGACTGCTAAACACCAGCTATCTACCTCCAACATGGCCACTTGCACTCTCCACAGTATTGCTGTGTATTCTGGGTTTTCAAGGTGAAATAAATTTTGAAATAAAGAAGCATATAATCATGGCCACTGATTGCTGAAAGATGCCTTAGTCAGTAAATGTAGAAGTTAATAAATTGCACAGTGAATGATGTAACATCCCGTCCAGAGTGCAGCTCATCGAGCCACAGGTCGACCGTTAGTAGCAATACTAAAGATTGTATAATAGTGTGTGTGTCCATTACCCTTTTAGATTGTCTGAATTATATTTTAAGAAACAATCCTCCTATCAGCTTTACTGATCACTGCAGAAAATTTACCAATTTAGAAAAACAAACTGTCAAATCATTCCTTGAAAAGGTTTTTATCCTTTGTACTGTTCTAAACTCCTCTTTGTGCATTTCATCATTCGTGGGTCTCCACCATCAGCAGCAGGACTTCTCTCATTGACTACGGGGCAGGGCGAGGGAGTGAATGGACTCGGACTTGGACTCCGGCGGACAACCCCTCGGCCGGGAGTTCCTGCTCCTCACTCAGGACCGCAGGTTTGTGCTACGGTCCAGCCTCGCCCCCCCGCCCCCCCCCCCCACCGCCCTCACCTCTCCCTCCCACCCCGGCCGTCCCCCCCCCTGCTTCCCCCTGCTCCCCTGCTCCCCCCCCCTCCCCCTGCCGCCCCCCCTCCCCCTGCCGCCCCCCCTCCCCCTGCCGCCCCCCCTCCCCCTGCCGCCCCCCCTCCCCCTGCCGCCCCCCCTCCCCCTGCCGCCCCCCCTCCCCCTGCCGCCCCCCCTCCCCCTGCCGCCCCCCCTCCCCCTGCCGCCCCCCCTCCCCCTGCCGCCCCCCCTCCCCCTGCCGCCCCCCCTCCCCCTGCCGCCCCCCCTCCCCCTGCCGCCCCCCCTCCCCCTGCCGCCCCCCTCCCCCTGCCGCCCCCCTCCCCCTGCCGCCCCCCTCCCCCTGCCGCCCCCCTCCCCCTGCCGCCCCCCTCCCCCTGCCGCCCCCCCTCCCCCTGCCGCCCCCCCTCCCCCTGCCGCCCCCCCTCCCCCTGCCGCCCCCCCTCCCCCTGCCGCCCCCCCTCCCCCTGCCGCCCCCCCTCCCCCTGCCGCCCCCCCTCCCCCTGCCGCCCCCCCTCCCCCTGCCGCCCCCCCTCCCCCTGCCGCCCCCCCTCCCCCTGCCGCCCCCCCTCCCCCTGCCGCCCCCCCTCCCCCTGCCGCCCCCCCTCCCCCTGCCGCCCCCCCTCCCCCTGCCGCCCCCCCTCCCCCTGCCGCCCCCCCTCCCCCTGCCGCCCCCCCTCCCCCTGCCGCCCCCCCTCCCCCTGCCGCCCCCCCTCCCCCTGCCGCCCCCCCTCCCCCTGCCGCCCCCCCTCCCCCTGCCGCCCCCCCTCCCCCTGCCGCCCCCCCTCCCCCTGCCGCCCCCCCTCCCCCTGCCGCCCCCCCTCCCCCTGCCGCCCCCCCTCCCCCTGCCGCCCCCCCTCCCCCTGCCGCCCCCCCTCCCCCTGCCGCCCCCCCTCCCCCTGCCGCCCCCCCTCCCCCCTGCCGCCCCCCCTCCCCCCTGCCGCCCCCCCTCCCCCCTGCCGCCCCCCCTCCCCCCTGCCGCCCCCCCCCCCCCTGCCGCCCCCCCCCCCCCCTGCCGCCCCCCCTCCCCCCTGCCGCCCCCCCCCTCCCCCCTGCCGCCCCCCCCCTCCCCCCTGCCGCCCCCCCCTCCCCCCTGCCGCCCCCCCCTCCCCCCTGCCGCCCCCCCCTCCCCCCTGCCGCCCCCCCCTCCCCCCTGCCGCCCCCCCCTCCCCCCTGCCGCCCCCCCCTCCCCCCTGCCGCCCCCCCCTCCCCCCTGCCGCCCCCCCCTCCCCCCTGCCGCCCCCCCCTCCCCCCTGCCGCCCCCCCCTCCCCCCTGCCGCCCCCCCCTCCCCCCTGCCGCCCCCCCCTCCCCCCTGCCGCCCCCCCCTCCCCCCTGCCGCCCCCCCCTCCCCCCTGCCGCCCCCCCCTCCCCCCTGCCGCCCCCCCCTCCCCCCTGCCGCCCCCCCCTCCCCCCTGCCGCCCCCCCCTCCCCCCTGCCGCCCCCCCCTCCCCCCTGCCGCCCCCCCCTCCCCCCTGCCGCCCCCCCCTCCCCCCTGCCGCCCCCCCCTCCCCCCTGCCGCCCCCCCCTCCCCCCTGCCGCCCCCCCCTCCCCCCTGCCGCCCCCCCCTCCCCCCTGCCGCCCCCCCCTCCCCCCTGCCGCCCCCCCCTCCCCCCTGCCGCCCCCCCCTCCCCCCTGCCGCCCCCCCCTCCCCCCTGCCGCCCCCCCCTCCCCCCTGCCGCCCCCCCCCTCCCCCCTGCCGCCCCCCCCTCCCCCCTGCCGCCCCCCCCTCCCCCCTGCCGCCCCCCCCTCCCCCCTGCCGCCCCCCCCTCCCCCCTGCCGCCCCCCCCTCCCCCCTGCCGCCCCCCCCTCCCCCCTGCCGCCCCCCCCTCCCCCCTGCCGCCCCCCCTCCCCCCTGCCGCCCCCCCTCCCCCCTGCCGCCCCCCCCTCCCCCCTGCCGCCCCCCCCTCCCCCCTGCCGCCCCCCCCTCCCCCCTGCCGCCCCCCCCTCCCCCCTGCCGCCCCCCCCTCCCCCCTGCCGCCCCCCCCTCCCCCCTGCCGCCCCCCCCTCCCCCCTGCCGCCCCCCCCCCCTCCCCCCTGCCGCCCCCCCCCCCTCCCCCCTGCCGCCCCCCCCCCTCCCCCCCCGCCGCCCCCCCCTCCCCCCGGCCGCCCCCCCCCCCCTCCCCCCGGCCGCCCACAATTCACAATTCACAATTCAAATCGCTTTATTGGCATGATAAGTTACATCTTATGTTGCCAAAGCATCAAAATATATTTATGGTTTAGCACAAAAACGCAGTTCTATTCATACAGTGTATAAACAGGTATATCCCTGAGTGTATAAATATACATTCGCATTGTTTATATATATTCTTTTCTTAGTTTACTGGTTGTCCCTCTGTTCATGGCAAGCTGTAACATAGTGTGCCGCCAGTGTTATACAGTTTCTCTCCTCTCCCAGTAGGAATGGGAGTTTTTGGTTGTCACTCAGATTTCTGAAATCAGGGCATATTTGTGAGAATTTTTGGTAGAAATTCTCCCTGATGCCCTGATATTTTCCACAAGCTGTGAGGAAGTGCATCTCTGTCTCCACCACTCCCTGACTGCAGTGAGAGCATATCCTGTCCTCTCTTGGCAGCCTGGTCTGCCTGTGTCTGCCTTTTTCGATCGCTAGGCTATGTTCGCTAAGTCTGTACCTTGTCAAGGTTCTTCTCAGTTTGTTATCCTTTACCATGGTCAGGTAATCAGCTATGTTGTATTGTCTGTTTAGGGCCAAGTAGCAATTGAGTTTGCTTTGGGTTTTTGTTGTTTCTGCCCAATATGTCAGATATTTTTCCTTTTGCTTAGCGACGATTGTGTTGGGTCGAATTCTTTGTGTTACCCTGTCACTGTCCTGGGGCTGGTTATTGTTAGTATTGTTAGTAGTTACTTCACTGAGTCCCAGGACGAGTTGACTGAGGGTATTCTTCTTTATGGTCAGCTCTTGGCATTTCAGGGCGTCGTAGTGATAGCATTGGGGATTGCTCATTTGTAGGTGATTCCAAAATTTGGTGGCTCTTTTTTGGATAGTGATTATTAATGGATATTGGCCTAGTTCTGCCCTGCATGCATTGTTTACTGTTTTCCTTTGAGTCCGGAGGATACTTTTACAGAATTCTGCATGTAGGATCTCAATTGGGTGTTTGTCCCATTTTGCAAATTCTTGTTGAGTTAGCGGTCCCCATACTTCACTGCCATAGAGTGCAATTGGTTCAATTACTGATTTGAAAATTTTGAGCCAAATGCTAATTGGGATTTCTATTTGGATTGATTTTTTGATGGCATAGAAAGCCCTTCTTGCTTTCTCTTTCAGTTCATTCACAGCCAGTTTGAAGTTTCCCGTAGAACTGATTTTTAAGCCCAAGTATGTGTAGTTAGTGGTTTGTTCAATTTTGGTTGTTCCTACTGTGAAATTTATTTTGGGTCCCTGATGTTTGGATCTTTGCTGGAACACAAGGACTTTGGTTTTTTGGGGATTTATTGTCAGGGCCCAAGTCTGGCAGTACGACTCCAGCAGGTCCAGGTTTTGCTGTAGCCCCTCTTTAGTAGGTGACAGCAGAACCAGGTCGTCTGCATAGAGGAGGAATTTAACCTTGGATTCATATAGGGTGAGGCCGGGTGCTGTAGATTGTTCAAGTAGTTTTGCCAATCCATTTATGTAAATATTAAAGAGTGTCGGTGAGATTGGCGAGCCCTGCGTCACCCCCCGCCCCTGTGGGAAGTATTTTGTTTGTTTGTCTCCAATTTTAACTGCACATTTGTTGTTTGTATACATTGATTTAATTACATCATATGTTTTCCCTCCTACCCCACTTTCGATAAGTTTCAGGAATAAACCGTCATGCCAGATGGAGTCGAAAGCCTTCTGGAAATCTACAAAGCATGCGTAGATTTTGCTTTTGTTATGGTGAACGTGTTTGTCAATTAGGGTCTGTAGGGTGAAGATATGATCGGATGTTCTATAGTTTGGCCCCTCCCCCCGGCCGCCCCCCCCCCTCCCCCCGGCCGCCCCCCCCCCCTCCCCCCGGCCGCCCCCCCCCCCTCCCCCCGGCCGCCCCCCCCCCCCTCCCCCCGGCCGCCCCCCCCCCCCCCCTCCCCCCGGCCGCCCCCCCCCCCCCTCCCCCCGGCCGCCCCCCCCCCCCCTCCCCCCGGCCGCCCCCCCCCCCTCCCCCCGGCCGCCCCCCCCCCCTCCCCCCGGCCGCTCCCCCCGGCCTCCCCCCGGCCGCCCCCCCCCCCTCCCCCCGGCCGCCCCCCCCCCTCCCCCCGGCCGCCCCCCCCCCCCTCCCCCCGGCCGCCCCCCCCCCCTCCCCCCGGCCGCCCCCCCCCCCCTCCCCCCGGCCGCCCCCCCCCCTCCCCCCGGCCGCCCCCCCCCCTCCCCCCGGCCGCCCCCCCCCCCTCCCCCCGGCCGCCCCCCCCCCCTCCCCCCGGCCGCCCCCCCCCCCTCCCCCCTGCCGCCGCCCCCCCCCCTCCCCCCGGCCGCCCCCCCCCCCCCCCCCCCCCGGCCGCGCCCCCCCCCCCCCCCCGGCCGCCTCCCCCCGGCCGCCCCCCCCCCCCTCCCCCCGGCCGCGCCCCCCCCCCCTCCCCCCGGCCGCGCCCCCCCCCCTCCCCCCGGCCGCCCCCCCCCCCCGGCCGCCCCCCACCCTCCCCCCGGCCGCCCCCCCCCCCCTCCCCCCGGCCGCCCCCCCCCCCCTCCCCCCCGGCCGCCCCCCCCCCCCTCCCCCCGGCCGCCCCCCCCCCTCCCCCCGGCCGCCCCCCCCCCCCCCCCTCCCCCCGGCCGCCCCCCCCCCCCTCCCCCCGGCCGCCCCCCCCCCCTCCCCCCGGCCGCCCCCCCCCCCTCCCCCCCCGCCTCCCCCCGGCCGCCCCCCCCCCCTCCCCCCGGCCGCCACCCCCCCCTCCCCCCGGCCGCCCCCCCCCCTCCCCCCGGCCGCCCCCCCCCCCTCCCCCCGGCCGCCCCCCCCCCCTCCCCCCGGCCGCCTCCCCCCCGCCGCCCCCCCCCTCTCCCCCCCGCCGCCCCCCCCTCTCCCCCCCCTCTCCCCCCCTGCCGCCTCCCCCGCCGCCCCCCCTCTCCCCCCCCCCGCCGCCCCCCCTCCCCACCCGCCACCCCCCCCTCCCCCCCCCGCCGCCCCCCCCGCCGCCCCCCTCCCCCCCCCGCCGCCCCCCTCCCCCCCCCGCCGCCCCCCTCCCCCCCGCCGCCCCCCTCCCCCCCGCCGCCCCCCTCCCCCCCGCCGCCCCCCCTCCCCCCCGCCGCCCCCCTCCCCCCCCGCCGCCCCCCTCCCCCCCGCCGCCCCCCCTCCCCCCCGCCGCCCCCCCTCCCCCCCGCCGCCCCCCCTCCCCCCCGCCGCCCCCCCTCCCCCCCGCCGCCCCCCCTCCCCCCCGCCGCCCCCCCCTCCCCCCCGCCGCCCCCCCTCCCCCCCGCCGCCCCCCCTCCCCCCCGCCGCCCCCCCCTCCCCCCCGCCGCCCCCCCTCCCCCCCGCCGCCCCCCCTCCCCCCCGCCGCCCCCCCTCCCCCCCGCCGCCCCCCCTCCCCCCCGCCGCCCCCCCTCCCCCCCGCCGCCCCCCCTCCCCCCCGCCGCCCCCCCTCCCCCCCGCCGCCCCCCCTCCCCCCCGCCGCCCCCCCTCCCCCCCGCCGCCCCCCCTCCCCCCTGCCCCCCCCTCCCCCCTGCCCCCCCCTCCCCCCCGCGCCGCCCCCGCCCCCTTGCCCCGCCCCCTTGCCCCTTGCCCTGCCCCCCCTTGCCCTGCCCCCCCTTGCCCTGCCCCCCCTTGCCCCCCGCCTCCCCCCGCTCCTCGCCGCTCCCTTCTTCCCCTCTCTTCTCCTCCTCCTGGACAGCCAAGCCGCCCCAGGAATTAAGGTGCCCTTTAAGCTGTAAAAAGATAAATACAGAAACTGTTAGAAATAACCATCAGCAAGTGTAAAGAGAAAAGTGTCGTTAATATTTCAGAGGTTGATTTTTCATCAGAACTGAACAAATAATGACCAAGAAGAGAGAGAGAGCAGGTGGCAAGTGTCAGGAATGCTGTTCCGTCACCGAATTAATGGGTTATGTGACCAGCAAAGGTGAAGAACAAGTATTTTTATATATATTCTCAGGACTTCTGAAAGCACTTCAACCAATGAATCACTTTTGAAGTATACCCTGTTACTTGCAGCCAATTGCTCAGAGCAAGTTGCCAAAACAACAAGTAAATGAATGATCAGTTAATCTGGTTTGTTTGCGCATTGGTTGAGGGAGGAATGTTAACCAGGACACCAACTCCAGGAAAACGCCCTGCTTCGGGAGGGCTCAGGCAGAACAGTTAGTATAAATAATAATTCTAAAACAAAGGAAAAAGAAGAGAGTACGGTAATAGTCAGAAATTGCGCGTTAGACACTACAGGTAAAGAGAAAACTAAAAGATGTGAAGTAGTTAAACCAGGCGAGAGAAATAAGAAATATGAGAGAAAAACAACAGGTGACTAAACACCTTCAAAATTTTCAGCTGATCAGAGAGAGAGAGAGAGAGTGAGCCAGCCTGGATTTGGAAAGCCTAGGTTCATGCATGACTAACCTGATTGAATTTTTTGTATAGGTGACTAAAGTAGTGGGCAGGGGAATGTCTGTGCATATTATTTCTACTGACTTCCAGAAGGCCTTCGATGAAGTCCTTCATAAGGGACTGTTAGCTAAAGTTGAAGCTCATGGAATTGGGGGCAGACCTGGTTAGGAAATTGGCTGAGTGGCAGGTGACGGGCAGTAGGGATAATGGGTAGGTATTCTAATTGGCAGGATGTGATTCGTGGCATCCCGCAGGGATCTGTATTGGGGCCTCAACTATTCACTAAATTTATTAACGACTTAGATGACGGGATAGAGAGCCACATATCCAAGTCTGCCGATGACATAAAGATAGGCGGCATTGTAAGCAGTGTAGATGCAAGCATAAAATTACAAAGATATCAATAGATTAACTGGGCAAAAATGTGGCAAATGGATTTCAATATCGGCAATGTGAGGTCATCCACTTTGGAACTAAAAAGGATAGATCAGAGTACTTTCTAAATGGTGAAAAGCTAGAAGAGCTCCAAAGAGACTTGGGGGTTCCTGTAAATTGATCATTAAAATATCATGGACAGGTGCAAAAACTAATCAAAAGGCAAATAGAATGCTGGGCTTTATATCTAGAG